>NC_135233.1:419939487-420281362 GCF_051348905.1 Ranitomeya variabilis
GCTGGACACGCGCCCATTTTAAAATGAGCGCGTCCAGCCTCCCGGCTTGTGATTGGTTGACCGCGGCGCAACCAATCACAAGCCACGACGTCACGGGAGGCTGGACACGCGCCCATTTTAAAATGAGCGCGTGTCCAGCCTCCCGTGACGTCACGGCTTGTGATTGGTCAGGGCGGCCATATTGCCGGGACGCGGACCAATCACAGCAAGCCGTGACGTAATTTCGTCACGGCTTGCTGTGATTGGTCCGCGTCCCGGCAACATGGCCGACCTGACCAATCACAAGCCGGGAATTCACGTAACCAAGTAATAGCGCGAATTTTAAACAAACAACGCTGCCGGTTCCCTCGCTGAAGTCCCGGCTGCGTCGGACAGGTGAGTATAGCGATATTTTTTATTTTAATTCTTTCTTTTACACATTTATATGGTTCCCAGGGCCTGAAGGAGAGTTTCCTCTCCTTCAGACCCTGGGAACCATCAGGAATACCGTCCGATACCTGAGTCCCATTGACTTGTATTGGTATCGGGTATCGGTATCGGATTGGATCCGATACTTTGCCGGTATCGGCCGATACTTTCCGATACCGATACTTTCAAGTATCGGACGGTATCGCTCAACACTAGTGGTGGGTGATCGCAGAATAATCTCCATGGTGAAGAGAAACCCCTTCACACCAGCCAACCAAGTGACCAACACTCTCCCGGAGGTCGGCGTATCAATATCCAAATCTATCATAAAGAGAAGACTGCATGAAAGTAACTACAGAGGGTTCACTGCACGGTGCAAGCCACTCATAAGCATCAAGAATAAAAAGGCTAGACTGGACTTTGCTAAAAAACATCTAAAGAAGCCAGCACAGTTCTGGAAGAACATTCTTTGGACAGATGAAACCAAGATCAACCTCTACCAGAATGATGGAAAGAGAAAAGTATGGCGAAGGCGTGGTACAGCTCATGATCCAAAGCATACCACATCATCTGTAAAACACGGCGGAGGCAGTGTGATGGCTTGGGCATGCATGGCTGCCAGTGGCACTGGGTCACTAGTGTTTATTGATGATGTGACACAGGACAGAAGCAGCCGAATGAATTCTGAGGTCTTCAGAGCCATACTGTGTGCTCAGATCCAGCCAAATGCAGCCAAACTGATTGGTCGTCGTTTCATACTACAGATGGACAATGACCCAAAACATGAAGCCAAAGCAACCCAGGAGTTTATTAAAGCAAAGAAGGGGAATATTCTTGAATGGCCAAGTCAGTCACCTGATCTCAACCCAATTGAGCATGCATTTCACTTGTTATAGACTAAACTTCAGACAGAAAGGCCCACAAACAAACAGCAACTGAAAACCACTGCAGTGAAGGCCTGGCAGAGCATCAAAAAGGAGGAAACACAGCGTCTGGTGATGTCCATGAGTTCAAGACTTCAGGCAGTCATTGCCAACAAAGGATTTTCAACCAAGTACTAGAAATGAACATTTTATTTAAAATTATTGAATCTGTCCAATTACTTTTGGTCCCTTTAAAAACAGGGTGGCACATATTAAGGAGCTGAAACTCCTAAACCCTTCATCCAATTTTAATGTGGATACCCTCAAATGAAAGCTGAAAGTCTGAACTTCAACTGCATCTGAATCGTTTTGTTTAAAATTTATTGTGGTAATGTCTAGAACCAAAATTAGAATAATGTTGTCTCTGTCCAAATATATATGGACCTAACTGTATATGTATATATATGTGTGTGTATATATATATATATATATATATATGTGTGTGTATATATATATATATATATATATATATATATATATATATGTATATATATATGTGTATATATATGTGTGTATATATATGAGCCGATATATACTCAGTGCCCACACTCTGGCCATCGAATGTGGCCGACACAGGCAGAACTACAAGCCCAGGGAGGAAAGACTGTGCCAACACTGTGATCAGGAGGCCATAGAGGACGAAACCCACTTCTTGCTACACTGCTCCAAATACTCAGCAGTGAGGGACACTCACTTCAGGAGACTCTCACATCTCTTCCCAGACTTCATCACCATGAAGGAGGAAGAGAAAACATATATCCTGCTGGGAGAAGAAGAGAGAGCAGTGGAGATAGCAGCGCGGTATGTGAGCGAATGTCATAGACTGCGAGAAAGAGAACTATGATGCTATGGACTATAGCCCCCACAATGGATCTGCCCCCATCCACCTCCCCTATGCCATGGACTATAGCCCCCACCCTGGATCTGCCCCCATCCACCTCCCCTATGCCATGGACTATAGCCCCCACCCTGGATCTGCCCCCATCCACCTCCCCTATGCCATGGACTATAGCCCCCACCCTGGATCTTCCCCCATCCACCTCCCCTATGCCATGGACTATAGCCCCTACCCTGGATCTGCCCCCATCCACCTCCCCTACAGCTCCAACCCAACATCCCTACAGTCCCTATCCCTATTGCCTTTATACACTTGCTTTGGCAAAACTGATGTGTATTTGGTCCTGCCAATAAAGCTTCTTTGAATCTTGAATCTATATGTGTGTATATATATGTGTATATATATGTGTATATATGAATGTGTATATATGAATGTGTATATATGAATGTGTATGTATGAATGTATATGTGTGTATGTATGTATATATGTATGTATATATGTATGTATGTATGTATGTATGTATGTATGTATGTATGTATATATGTATGTATATATGTATGTATATATGTATGTATGTATATATGTATGTATATATATATGTATGTATATGTATGTATATATGTATGTATGTATATATGTATGTATATATGTATGTATATATTGTAACAAAACACTCCGGGATCGCCTTTGCTGGGGTCAAAGGTCACGTGGTTTGTGCATTAAACTCTGAGGCGACAGCAGGTTTCCAAGTAGACTGACCTCAGGTCAGGTTTATTAAAGTGAAAGCAAATACAGAAAACAAAACATAAAAATAAATCCTTGCCTGTCCGGCGCTAACTATACAAATACGTTCCTATCTAACAACTGGGGGGCTTCTCCCGCCCAGCTAACATTACACAGGTCACGAGCACAGCTCTCACTCACGGTTGTCTCACACAGACAGGCATTCTGTGTGCCCCAGGCTGACACCTGAAACCTCCAGCTGGTCAGCCTTTATTCCTGCACTTATTAACCCCTCGGTATCCTGAAGATACTTAGCGGCTTAATTCACATAGGACAAATACCTGGGCGAGATATACCTGCCCCCGACTACCAGACCGACATGACTCTTACATATCCTCCCCCCCTGCTCAGACCACTCAGGTCGAGCAAGAATACTCTCGAAACAGTGTACTCGGGACAGGGCATCAGCGTTCCCCATCTGCACCCCGGGGCGGTGCTCCACCGTGGACGAGTAAGCCTGCAGAGCAAGGAACCACCGGGTTACCCGACTATTACGGTCCTTGTGGAGATGCATCCACTTGAGAGGGGCATGGTCCGTGACCAGCCTAAACTTCCTACCTGCCAGGTAATATTTGAGGGAGTCGAGAGCCCATTTGATGGCTAGGCACTCTTTTTCAATCACGGCATACCTCTGCTCATGTATATTCAGTTTCCGACTGAGGTAGAGGACCGGGTGTTCGACTCCGTCCCTTACCTGGGAAAGTACAGCTTCGATACCAGTATCAGAAGCATCCGTTTGCACCACAAACTCGCTGCTGAAATCAGGAGTCACTAGTACGGGCTGAGAGCACAAAGCCCGTTTCAGACTGTGGAAGGCCTCTTCAGCCGCTGAGGTCCATTTTACCATGACGGAATCCCTCCCTTTGGTAAGATCCGTCAAGGGGGTAGCCATGGCCGCAAAGTTGGGTATGAACCGGCGATAATAGCCGGCAATGCCCAGGAAAGCTTGAACTTGTTTCTTGTTCACTGGTTGCGGCCAGCCCTGAATTGCCTGTATTTTGTCGATCTGGGGTTTAACCACTCCTCTGCCAATCACGTAGCCCAAGTATCGGGCTTCTTCAAGGCCGATGTGACATTTCTTAGGATTCGCCGTTAAGCCTGCGTCTCTCAGGTCATCAATCGCCACCTGTACCTTCCGGAGGTGAGCTTCCCAGTCCAGGCTGTAAATTATGGTGTCGTCTAGGTAGGCAGAGGCGTACTGCCTGTGGGGCCTCAAGACTCGATCCATCAATCTCTGGAACATTGCTGGGGCTCCGTGAAGTCCAAACGGCATATAGATATACTGGAACAGTCCTTCCGGTGTAGCAAATGCTGTCTTCTCTCTGGCCGCCTCGGCCAGAGGGATCTGCCAGTACCCCTTTGTTAGATCCAGGGTCGTAATATATCGGGCTTTACCCAGCCGATCGATCAACTCATCGACCCGGGGCATAGGGTAGGCATCAAATTTAGAAACCGCATTCAGTTTCTGAAAGTCATTGCAAAACCGTATAGAGCTATTCGGCTTAGGTATCAACACGATTGGACTGGACCAGGCGCTGTGCGACTCTTCAATGACTCCTAAGTCCAACATGGCCTTCACCTCCCGGGAGACGGCTTCACGGCGTGCTTCCAGAATCCGGCACGGCTTCACATGAACTGTGACACCAGGCTCTGTGACAATCTCATGTTTCACTGGCCTAGTCTGGCCAGGTTTTTCCGAGAAAAACTGTTGGTTCTGTAACAAAAACTGCTTAACCTCAGATTTTTGTCGTTCAGAGAGAGTCTCGGCAATCTGCACCTCCGGTATGGTAGGTGAGCAAACTGGACGGGGCAGATCCGCTGTTAGGGCAGCGCGGTCTTTCCAGGGTTTTATCAGATTCACATGATAAATCTGCTCTGGTTTTCTCTTACCAGGCTGGTGCACTTTATAGTTCACTTCTCCAACTCGTTCCATGACCTCAAAGGGGCCCTGCCATTTTGCCAGAAATTTACTATCCACCGTAGGGATTAGGACCAACACCCTATCCCCGGGTGCAAACGTACGGACCTTGGCGCCTCTATCATAACTTTGCCTCTGGGCTCCCTGGGCCTGTAACATATGTTCCCTAACAAGGGGCATGACAGCAGCAATCCGGTCCTGCATTTGCGTTACATGGTCTATCACCGTTTTAAAGGGAGTGACTTGACCTTCCCAGGTTTCTTTTGCGACGTCCAACAGTCCACGGGGACGACGGGCATATAATAGCTCGAAAGGCGAGAATCCTGTGGAAGACTGGGGAACTTCCCTAATGGCAAACAGCAAATAGGGTAACAAGTAATCCCAGTTCTTCCCATCTTTGTCTATCGCCTTCCGGAGCATCTGTTTTAAGGTTTTATTGAACCGCTCCACCAGGCCATCTGTTTGAGGGTAATAGACAGACATACGCAACTGGTCTATTTGTAAGAGCCTGCAGAGCTCCTTCATCACCCTTGACATAAAGGGAGTCCCCTGGTCGGTGAGTATCTGTTTTGGAATTCCCACCCGACTAAACACTTGTACCAACTCTTTGGCGATCGTTTTGGTAGCAGTGTTACGCAAAGGGATGGCTTCCGGGTAGCGAGTGGCATAGTCCATGATGACGAGGATATGTTGATGCCCACGTGCGGACCGGGGAAGGGGCCCAACCAAATCCACCCCAATTCTCTCAAACGGGACCCCAATAATAGGGAGGGGAACCAAAGGGCTACAGAACCGAGGTTTAGGTGCCGAGATTTGGCACTCTGGACAGGACTCACAATAGTTACGCACATCATTGTGTATTCCGGGCCACACAAAACAATGCAATATCCTTTCTGTGGTTTTTTATACCCCCAGATGTCCCCCCATTATATGTCCGTGGGCCAGGTCCAGTACCTTCCGCCGATAAGGTTTGGGTACCACTAACTGTTGCACAGTGTCTTCCCCTTTTTTCTCTACCTGGTAGAGTAAATCATTCTCAAGAACCATGTACGGGTACGCTAGCCTAGTGTCAGGTTCTACGGGTACGCTATCTATCACTTTTACATTTTTCCTAGCCTGAGTCAGGGTAGGATCTTTCATTTGTTCGCTGTGGAAGTCATCCAACTGAACTCCCAAATCGGGTAGGCAGGGTGCTGGATGACTGTCTGCCTCCGCCTCTCGCTGAGTTTCCTCAGTTTCCTCAGTTTCCCCCGCCATAACTGAGAAGGGGAACTGAAGGTTAGATTCAATAACCTCCCCAGCAACATCTTCCTGTGGGATCTCGTCTAGGAACTCGGGACCTCCAGATGGCATGGGGGAAGATTCACGGTTACAGCTACCGTGAAGGAGCAACTGATTCTCGCACAACTGCCAGAAATGAGGAAAATCCCTGCTCAGGATTATATCATGTAACAATGCGGGAACGAGTCCCACTTTGTGTTGCACAGACCCATAGGGAGTTGAGATACATATGACCGCTGTAGGATATGAGCAGGTGTCACCATGCACACACGTTACAGAAAATTTATCAGACGGACCAGATGGAAGTGCCACCAGACTGGCTTTCACCAGAGTCACCACACTTCCAGAGTCTAGCAATGCCACAACATTTTTCCCATCTACAGACAATTCACGCAGGTGTTTCGCTGTATCATTTTGACCCGCATTCACACTTACTAGCTGTGTAACCAAAGACATGCGTTTTTTAGAGTCCGTAACGTCGCACTGCATGGGTTCAGTGGTAACAGGACAGTTCGCAGAAACATGGCCCTTCTCATGACAACGGAAACACCTAACAGGCCCCCTATTGAAACCAGAGTCCGACACCCTTGATCTCGGGGTGCGAGCAGTCCCGTGTTCCTCCCCCACAGTTTTTGGCAATTTTCCTTCCCCCGCAGTCCCTGGAACAGTCTTACCGGTTCCACGAGGAGGAGGTACAGTTCGGGTAGTAGCGGTATCATCAGGAAATCCTTCCGCCACGGAATAACGCTCCACCAAGTCCACCAATTGATCCGCTGTCGCGGGATTTCCTTGGCTCACCCACTTTTTCAGCGCCGGTGGTAGTACTCTCAGGTACTTGTCCAGAACGATCCGCTGGATTATCTCTGGAGTTGTCAGTACCTCGGGTTGCAGCCATTTCTTTATCAAGTAGATCAGGTCGAACATCTGCGATCGCGGCGGTTTATCTGGCTGATAGGTCCCCTGGTGTACCCTCTGTGCACGGACAGCCGTCGTCACACCGAGCCGGGCCAGGACCTCAGCTT
The DNA here is from genome assembly GCF_051348905.1 of Ranitomeya variabilis. NCBI lineage: Eukaryota > Metazoa > Chordata > Amphibia > Anura > Dendrobatidae > Ranitomeya > Ranitomeya variabilis. The sequence goes on from NC_135233.1 coordinate 419,946,661, forward strand.
TTAGCCTCTCAAAGTCCTGAGCGACTTCCGGGTCCAAGTCATGGTAAGCTTTTTGGGCCTCACCGGAGAGAAACGGAGCAATTAGATCGGCCCATCGTTCCTTCGGCCACTTCTCTCTCAACGCTGTCCGCTCAAACGTTGTCAGGTACGCCTCGACGTCATCTTCTGCGGTCAGCTTTTGCCAGTACCGACTCACATGGATTCTCCTGGACTCTGCTTCCGGGTTAGCCTCAGGCATGCTCACCAAGCGCTGCGCCACCTGTTGGAGAAGCTGGCGGTCTGCAGTCGTCACGTCCACCAACTCCTTCAGCTGTGCGGCCATCAAGCGGTTAGCTTCCTGCTGTACGGCAGCGGACTGTACTAGGGCTTTCACCACGTCTTCCATACTGTCGCCTGTGCCACGTGTTGCCCGCATTCTCCACCACAATGTAACAAAACACTCCGGGATCGCCTTTGCTGGGGTCAAAGGTCACGTGGTTTGTGCATTAAACTCTGAGGCGACAGCAGGTTTCCAAGTAGACTGACCTCAGGTCAGGTTTATTAAAGTGAAAGCAAATACAGAAAACAAAACATAAAAATAAATCCTTGCCTGTCCGGCGCTAACTATACAAATACGTTCCTATCTAACAACTGGGGGGCTTCTCCCGCCCAGCTAACATTACACAGGTCACGAGCACAGCTCTCACTCACGGTTGTCTCACACAGACAGGCATTCTGTGTGCCCCAGGCTGACACCTGAAACCTCCAGCTGGTCAGCCTTTATTCCTGCACTTATTAACCCCTCGGTATCCTGAAGATACTGAGCGGCTTAATTCACATAGGACAAATACCTGGGCGAGATATACCTGCCCCCGACTACCAGACCGACATGACTCTTACAATATGTATATTTATAAAATGACTAAATAGTCAACTAACAATAAAAGAAAATCAGGTGTCCCTGTCCCATAAATCATGATTAAACCGCACTTACACATACGTTTTTTATCTTGCACGCCACGATCTCCGGCGTCCTCATGCATCAACTGCGCATGTCAGTGACGTCTAAGTCAAAGACCCACAACACTTAGAGCCGCAGTTGCGCAGAGTCGCATTGAGATCGCCGCACCATATTGATTAAGGGAGAATTTGTCCACAAAGGTGACGGACCCCTCCATTACGATACTATATATAAAATCATATCAAAATTAAAACTAAATTACACCGAACTCTGCATCTCTGAGCCTTATCAAAGAAAAGGAACTTTTTTATATAAATAAGAATAAATTGAAAGAGAAGTACCTAATTAAGGTCACCTTGACACATACAATATTCTGTATATGGGAACAATTAGACGTGCCGCCGAATTTAAAGGGCCAGGACATAAGTCCAAGAGCATGTCACTAGGTCTGGGACACCCTCCCCAATTATAAGTGGGGCATCCGATTCCTAAATATGAACACGGAGACCTTTGGGGGCGGGTAACACCCCGCGTTTCTCCAGTCCATTAAATGTGACATTAAATGACCCAAATCTTTGGCTACATCATACATATCCCTAGAATATATTCAAAACAAAGACGAAGACAAGGTTGCTTCCAATGCTAATCGTTACATTTAATTTTTATTTAATTACATATTACTCAACAAATCAGATGATGCAGAGATTAGTGAATATCATTAATTAAAGAAAAAATATGCAAAAAACAACGGTATGAGTCAATCATCTGTTGGGCAAAACTATGTGATAAATTTAGAAATTCTTGATTCATGGGGTGGGACACCTGAAGAAAGAATAAAAGAGATTTTTTTTGTTTAATTACTCTTCTTTTTATCAACAAGATAGTAAAGCAATAACCAATACAGAACATGAAAAAGAATAAAATTATCACCATGCTTTACATAATTGGATTTAATTTAAAGTCCACATTAAGGCCATGAGGTTTCAAAGTGTTGAGTATCATTATCCACTCCAACTCCCTCCTCTTAAGCAACCGTACCCGGCACCCCCGGAAGAAGCTATTTGCGAAACGCGCGTTGGGGTGAGGTGGGACGCTGGGCCAGTCACAGGTAGATATGGCGATTGCTGTTTTATATGGTATCTATATGTAATGGTTTCACTATATGTATGCTGAGGCAACAAAAAGTGTAATATAACTGATTCATGTACAGCGTTACTCTGTTTTACACTGCAGAATATGCTTTTAGCATGTTATATGTGGTAGCCCCCCACTTCTTGTTTAGGTGCTTGTGCACTGTGGCACTGGATATTTTTTCCATGAATAAAGCCTTATTTTAATTATACTCTGGATCTCTTCGTGTTTTTCGGCTGTCTAGTATGTCAGACCGAAGGGTTGTGAGCATATGTTTTAAATGTGGTCACTTTGGACATATTGCAAGGAACTGTTACTGCACAAGTAATTGTGAGGGGCAGAGATGTTTACCTGCTGAAGCCTCCAGCCAAATGCACTAGCAGGGCGCATCGGACCCGATTAATGATGGCAAAAACTCAGGTGCAAAAAATACCGATGAAACAACCACTTTCAATCCAGTGTTGGCTGTTTGGCATAAGTGCACAAAAAGTTAAGAGATAATAGTCTGTATGTGGCATTGTTCACACAGGCAATGCAGAGCATCTGGTTTACAGCCTATTACTAATGCATATACACATACCTCCCAACATTTGAAGATGGGAAAGAGGGACAAAGTTTGCGGCGCGTGGCGCGGCAAATTTTAGGCCACGCCTCTGACCACACCCATTCATAATTAGTCACACCCATATCCACATCTCAACCACACCCATTTAGCACTGCTGATCACACTGTTTCATATACAATAATTATAAACAAAAAAATATGGCCACACAGTGCTCCATACTGTATGATGACCACACATGATGCTCCATACTGTATAATGGCCACACATGATGCTCCATACTGTATAATGGCCGCACATGATGCACCATACTGTATAATGACCACACATGATGCTCCATACTGTATAATGACCGCACATGATGCTCCATACTGTATAATGACCGCACATGATGCTCCATACTGTATAATCGTAGAAAGAAATGAGAAAGCTAGCACACAATCAATGAAGTTCACGGTGCTAGTGAACGGGATGTTGAATCCCCAAAGTCATCAAGTTCAAAAGATCACTGCACTCGTATAGTTTTCAAATGCATAATTTCAAAAGTTTATTAAATTTGTGTCAGAGAAAAAAAGGTTCCTGGCGAATTTGACGTTTCGGCTAACCCGTAGCCTTGTTCACAAAAATCACATAGTGATCACATGATAGAATGTACAAGCGCTGACACACTGTTCTGAGTGCACATATCGGCCTCATGACCTATACAGCCCGATTAGCTCACAAACACTAAGCGCTGCAGACCTGCGCCCTGCCATGTGGGGTGTGCGCAGGCGCCACTCTGTGTATTCACACATGAGGAGGAACCTCTCGTGCGCAGGCGCCCGCCATGGAGACACACGCAGGCGCTGTATATCAGCGTTCTGCCGTGGATGATGCGCGCAGGCGCCGCTCTACCTGCCCACACACAGTGAGGACACTCTTGTGCGCAGGCGCCGGCGTCCCCTCGCACTTCCGGTCATGTGACCGGCGGGGAAAACGAATAAAACGCCAGTAGCCATACAGCACGCTGAGCTGCCTCACCGCCGTGACACAGGACTGTGTCGGCTTCCTCCACTACGCCACCAACGCTTGCTCCCTACCTGCACACAGGACCAGGACGTGAGACTACAGCACAGTGACTTGATAAGTATACCACTAACCCTAGGAACTATATAGCTCATACCATCATCCCTTCTATATAGGTATATCAATCCGGAACCTACAGGCAGCAGTTCCCATTATAGTGAGGAGACACCACTGTAACTATTGGCCAGCACTTGTGTGGTCCCCTGCAACGATTGGTGACACAGGTACTGAGTTAGATCCTTAACAGGCATCATAACGTGTCCTCCATACCATTTCCATATAGCAGACATGGTCCCTTTTAAAACTGTTCCCCCCTTCTCTCACACATAGCACTATACCAGCACACTGGATCTGGGACACTGCAAAAAATACTGAACGGATACGGGCTGACATCAAGTATTGACTGCATCCACAGGACAGATATTCCAATAGCTCCGTATACCCCACAGCTCTATCTGTCTACACTATTGGACCTCATTGTTCTTATATGTATATATTGCAGCCACAAGTCTCGGTCCAGCCGCTGATACGGTTTTTGTGTATGGGCTTATGTTCGCTAGCACTCCTGCTAGGTCAGTATTGCTATGATGAATTTTTTTTGGGGTGGTGATAAGAGTAACCAGCACTCAAAGAGGGAATTATTGTCAATATTATACTAGGGGTTGGGCGTATACCTCCCCCTCTGCTATGCACCGTATGACTCTGCTGCCTCTTTATGCTATATTGTTCCTTCCAGGTTATGCCTCTTCATCGTTTTATTTGACTCACCAAAAGGGTCCTCTCTTTGTATGCAATACAGTTCTAACAGGGTATGTTCTTCCTCCATAAGTGTTCTCTCCAGATCCAACATGAACTCCCTCTCTCAAACTCCCCTTCTCGATCGTCGAGTTGTTCATATGTCTTGAAAAAATATGTGATTCCTAGTCGATAATCCCTATATGATATGCCAAAACTATCGGCGATTGTATCTCCTTGACATGGATTTCTTTTATGTACAAATTGTAAATATGTATATACTTATCTGTGAGTGACATTGTTTTATCTTTCACTTGTTACAGCGATTTTTGTGAACAAGGCTACGGGTTAGCCGAAACGTCAAATTCGCCAGGAACCTTTTTTTCTCTGACACAAATTTAATAAACTTTTGAAATTATGCATTTGAAAACTATACGAGTGCAGTGATCTTTTGAACCATACTGTATAATGACCGCACATGATGCTCCAAACTGTATAATGACCGCACATGATGCTCCATACTGTATAATGACCGCACATGATGCTCCATACTGTATAATGACCGCACATGATGCTCCATACTGTATAATGACCGCACATGATGCTCCATACTGTATATTGGCCGCACATGATGCTCCATACTGTATAATGGCCCCACATGATGCTCAATACTGTATAATGGCCCCACATGATGCTCCATGCCCCCTGACGAAGGTTTGGTTTCCAAAACGCGCGTTGGGGTGGAGGCGCGTCCCCAGGATTTGCAGTCTTATTTGCGGTGGGCAACTTTTGCGGCGGTCACTATTATTATACTATGGCTCCTTTAGTCAGTACCATTAGCCTTATATTATGGCAATATTGTTTGTGGCGGTGCTAAGTGGGATCGTCATTTTGACTGTGTACTTTATAAATCCCCTTTGCTTCCACCTGCGGATGTAATTTTTTTCACCAATATATCGTAGCACCTATTTCTTAAATTGATGCTGTACAACTTTTTGTTGAAATAATTAGCTACTAACTGTAGGTAGTTGTTGAATTTCTTATTAGACTTGCATCTCCTGTGTACATGCCTCCTGCTATTCTTACAATGCCCACATCTTTGTCGCCTCTGTGCGTTACCTCCCTTACACTTGTTGTCTGTGTTTTTATTAATTGTTAATAAAGTGTTTTTTGATACAGTATTTGTCTGACCTCTTATCTTTCTTTGTGTCATTATGATGCTCCATACTGTATAATGGCCCCACATGATGCTCCAATCTGTATAATGACCACACATGATGCTCCATACTGTATAATGACCGCACATGATGCTCCATACTGTATATTGGCTGCACATGATACTTTGTACCATATAATGGCCACACATAGCTACTCCTACACACGCGGCTGCACTCCGTACACTTTGCACACACAGCTCCGCTCCGTACACATGCGCTCTACTCCATACACCTCGTACACATTTAGCTCCGCTCCATACATCTCGTACACATTCAGCTCCGCTCCATACGCCTCATACACACACGGCTCTGCTCCATACACCTCATACACACACGGCTCCACTCCGTACACCTCGTACACACACGGCTCCACTCCATACACCTCGTACACACTCGGCTCCGCTCCATATACCTCATGCACACACGGCTCCACTCCATACACCTCATACACACACAGCTCTGCTCCATACACCTCGTACACACGGCTCCGCTCCATACACCTCGCACACACACGGCTCCGCTTCATACACCTCGCACACACGGCTCTGCTCCATACACATCGCACACACACGGCTCCGCTCCATACACCTCGCACACACACGGCTCCGCTCCATCCACCTCATACACATGGCTAAGCTCCATACACCTCGCACACACACGGCTCTCCTCCATACACCTCACACACATGGCTCTGCTACATCCACACTGTACACCTCCTGACCCCACACAAGGCATTACTTACCTCATCCTGCAGCACCATGTGGCAAGATGGCAACCAGCACAGCAGAGTCCTGCAATCCACGGAGGTCCCGATCATGTGACCCCCTGACTCCTCCCCTCCTGTGACCTCATCACAGGTCCTGTGCGCAGAAAGCAGGCAGCCATACGGAAGGGTAAGGGCCCGGGGCATGGCTTAACACAAGGGGGCGTGTCGGTCCTGCTGTCTGCGGGAAGCAGAGCATCCCGTGCTGGACAGCGGGGCAAAGGCTCAAAACAGGGACAGTTCCGCACAATGAGGGACGGTTGGGAGCTATGCATACAGGCGGGCCGCCCAGTGCTACAAAATGCATGCTGTGTGAATAGAGGCCTACAGTTTACAGAGCCATCTTGGTCCGACTGCGCCCTGCAAGATAAAGTGCAAAAAAAAAAAAATCAATGTATGTAAGGTATTAGTTTATATTGGGACCTCAATACGTAAGCTGGCAAACCGCGTCAAGGGTCCTTACATTTTGCCAGTCCTAACGCTAAACATTGAGTAAAAGCTCACAGACACAAAAAGAGGACTTAAAAATCCTCCAGAAAATTGAAAAAATTTTTAATTGGGTCTGATGAGCCCTGCTAGTGAATTTGTTTGGAGGCTTCAGCAAGTAAACATCTCTGCTTTTTTCTCTGTGATTTTTTTTCAATTTTCTGGAGGATTTTTAAGTCCTCTTTTTGTGTACATACATTACTGATCCTGAGTTACCTCCTGTATTATACTCCAGAGCTGCACTCACTATTCTGCTGGTGCAGTTACTGTGTACATACATTACATTACTGATCCTGAGTTACATCCTGTACTATACACCAGAGCTGCACTCACTATTCTGCTGGTGCAGTCACTGTGTACATACATTACTGATCCTGAGTTACCTCCTGTATTATACCCCAGAGCTGCACTCACTATTCTGCTGCTGCAGTCACTGTGTACATATATTACTGATCCTGACTTACATCCCGTATTATACTCCAGAGCTGAACTCACTATTCTGCTGGTGCAGTCACTGTGTAAATACATTACATTACTGAACCCGGAGTTACATCCTGTATTATACCCCAGAGCTGCACTCACTATTCTGGTGCAGTCACTGTGTACACACATTACATTACTGATCGTGAGTTACCTCCTGTATTATACCCCAGAGCTGCACTCACTATTCTGCTGGTGCAGTCACTGTGTACACACATTACTGAACCAGGAGTTACATCCTGTATTATACCCCAGAGCTGAACTCACTATTCTGGTGCAGCCACTGTGTACACACATTACATTACTGATTGTGAGTTACATCCTGTATTATACTCCAGAGCTGCATTCACTATTCTGCTGGTGCAGTCACTGTGTACATACATTACATTACTGATCCTGAGTTGCATCCTGTATTATACCCCAGAGCTGCACACACTATTCTGCTGGTGCAGTCACTGTGTACATACATTACTAATCCTGAGTTACATCCCGTATTATACTCCAGAGCTGCACTCACTATTCTGCTGGTGCAGTCACTGTGTACATACATTACTGATCCTGAGATACACCCTGTATTATACTCCAGAGCTGCACTCACTATTCTGCTGGTGCAGTCACTGTGTACATACATTACTGATCCTGAGTTACATCCCGTATTATACTCCAGAGCTGCACTCACTATTCTGCTGGTGCAGTAACTGTGTACATACATTACATTACTGGTCCTGAGTTACCTCCTGAATTATACCCCATAGCTGCACTCACTATTCTGCTGGTGCAGTCACTGTGTACTCACATTACATTACTGAACCCGGAGTTACATCCTGTATTATACCACAGAGCTGCACTCACTATTCTGGTGCAGTCACTGTGTACACACATTACATTACTGATCGTGAGTTACCTCCTGTATTATACCCCAGAGCTGCACTCACTATTCTGCTGGTGCAGTCACTGTGTACATACATTACATTACTGATCCTGAGTTACATCCTGTATTATACCCCAGAGCTGCACTCACTATTCTGCTGGTGCAGTCACTGTGTACATAGATTACATTACTGATCCTGAGTTACCTCCTGTATTATACTCCAGAGCTGCACTCACCATTCTGCTGGTGCAGTCACTGTGTACATACATTACATTACTGATCCTCAGTTACCTCCTGTATTATACTCCAGAGCTGCACTGACTATTCTGCTGGTGCAGTCACTGTGTACATACATTACATTACTGATCCTGAGTTACCTCCTGTATTATACTCCAGAGCTGCACTCATTATTCTGCTGGTGCAATCACTGTGTACATGCATTACATTACTGATCCTGAGTTACATCTTGTATTATACCCCAGAGCTGCACTTACTATTCTGCTGGTGCAGTCACTGTGTACATACATTACAGATCCTGAGTTACATCCTGTATTATACCCCAGAGCCGCACTCACTATTCTGCTGGTACAGTCACTGTGTACATACATTACATAACTGATCCTGAGTTACATCCTGTATTATCCTCCAGAGCTGCGCTCACTGTTCTGCTGGTGCAGTCACTGTGTACATACATTGCATTACTGATCCTGAGTTACATCCTGTATTATACTCCAGAGCTGCGCTCACTATTATGCTGGTGCAGTCACTGTGTACATACATTACATTACTGATCCCGAGTTACATCCTGTATTATACTCCAGAGCTGCATTCACTATTCTGCTGGTGCAGTCACTGTGTACATACATTACATTACTGATCCTGAGTTACATCCTGTATTATACCCCAGAGCTGCACTTACTATTCTGCTGGTACAGTCACTGTGTACATACATTACATTACCAACCCTGAGTTACATCCTTTGTTATACCCCAGAGCTGCACTCACTATTCTGCTGGTGCAGTCACTGTGTACATACATTTACTGATCCTGAGTTAAATCCTGTATTATACCCCAGAGCTGCACTCACTATTCTGCTGGTGCAGTCACTGTGTATATACATTACATTAATGATCCTGAGTTACCTCCTGTATTATACCCCAGAGATGCACTCACTATTCTGCTGGTGCAGTCACTGTGTACATACATTACTGATCCCAAGTTACATCCTGTATTATACTCCAGAGCTGCACTCACTATTCTGCTGGTGCAGTCACTGTGTACATACATTACATTACTGATCCTGAGTTACATCCTGTATTATACCCCAGAGCTGCCCTCACTATTCTCCTGGTGCAGTCACTGTGTACATACATTACATTACTGATCCTGAGTTACATCCTGTATTATACCCCATAGCTGCACTCACTATTCTGCTGGTGCAGTCACTGTGTACATACATTACATTACTGATCCCGAGTTACATCCTGTATTATACTCCAGAGCTGCACTCACTATTCTGCTGGTGCAGTCACTGTGTACAATATTTACTGATCCTGAGTTACCTTCCTGTATTATACCCCAGAGCTGCATTCACTATTCTGCTGGTGCAGTCACTGTGTACATACATTACATTACTGATCCCGAGTTACATCCTGTATTATACTCCAGAGCTGCACTCACTATTCTGCTGGTGCAGTCACTGTGTACATACATTACATTACTGATCCTCAGTTACATCCTGTATTATACTCCAGAGCTGCACTCACTATTCTGCTGGTGCAGTCACTGTGTACATACATTACATTACTGATCCCGAGTTACATCCTGTATTATACCCCAGAGCTGCACTCACTATTCTGCTGGTGCAGTCACTGTGTACATACATTACATTACTGATCCCGAGTTACATCCTGTATTATACCCCAGAGCTGCACTCACTATTCTGCTGGTGCAGTCACTGTGTACATACATTACATTACTGATCCCGAGTTACATCCTGTATTATACTCCAGAGCTGCACTCACTATTCTGCTGGTGGAGTCACTGTGTACATTCATTACATTACTGATCCCGAGTTACATCCTGTATTATACCCCAGAGCTTAGTTCACTACTCTGCTGGTGCAGTCACTGTGTACATACATTACATTACTGATCCTGAGTTACCTCCTGTATTATACCTCAGAGCTGCACTCACTATTCTGCAGGTGCAGTCACTGTGTACATACATTACATTACTGACCCGGAGTTACATCCTGTATTATACTCCAGAGCTGAGTTCACTACTCTGCTGGTGCATTCACTGTGTATATACATTACATTACTGATCCTGAGTTACCTCCTGTATTATACCCCAGAGCTGCACTCACTATTCTCCTGGTGCAGTCACTGTGTACATACATTACATTACTGATCCTGAGTTACATCCTGTATTATACCCCATAGCTGCACTCACTATTCTGCTGGTGCAGTCACTGTGTACATACATTACATTACTGATCCCGAGTTACATCCTGTATTATACTCCAGAGCTGCACTCACTATTCTGCTGGTGCAGTCACTGTGTACATACATTACATTACTGATCCTCAGTTACATCCTGTATTATACTCCAGAGCTGCACTCACTATTCTGCTGGTGCTGTCACTTTGTACATACATTACATTACTGATCCCGAGTTTCATCCTGTATTATACTCCAGAGCTGCACTCACTATTCTACTGGTGCAGTCACTGTGTACATACATTACATTACTGATCCTGAGTTACATCCTCTGTTATACCCCAGAGCTGCACTCACTATTCTGCTGGTGCACTCACTGTGTACATATATTACATTACTGATCCTGAGTTACATCCTGTATTATACCCCAGAGCTGCACTCACTATTCTGCTGGTGCAGTCACTGTGTACATACATTACACTACTGATCCTGAGTTACATCCTGTATTATACCCCAGAGCTGAGTTCACTACTCTGCTGGTGCAGTCACTGTGTACATACATTACATTACTGATCCTGAGTTACATCCTGTATTATACCTCAGAGCTGCACTCACTATTCTGCTGGTGCAGTCACTGTGTACATACATTACTGATCCCAAGTTACATCCTGTATTATACTCCAGAGCTGCACTTACTATTCTGCTGGTGCAGTCACTGTGTACATACATTACATTACTGATCCTGAGTTACCTCCTGTATTATACCCCAGAGCTGCACTCAGTATTCTGCTGGTGCAGTCACTGTGTACATACATTACATTACTGATCCTGAGTTACCTCCTGTATTATACCCCAGAGCTGCACTCACTATTCTGCTGGTGCAGTCACTGTGTACATACATTACATTACTAATCCTGAGTTACCTCCTGTAGATCTTTTATTATAAAAATGAAAAACATAACAATAATAATAACAGAAACAAAACGGAAATATCAGCCAGAAAATAATCAGTATAATGAACACTGGTTCAGCCGCTCATCCTCTCCTCTCACACATATTACCGTATTTTCTGGTGTATAAGGCCACTGGGCGTATAAGACGACCCCCAACTTTTCCATATAAAATATGGAATTTGGGATATGCCTGCTGTATAAGACGGGGGTCATCTTATACGCCCAGTCATCTTATACAGCGTGTGGTTCCCAGGGTCTGAAGGAGAGGAGACTCTCCTTCAGGCCCTGGGATCCATATTCATGCGTAAAATAAAGAATAAAAATAAAAAATATGGATATACTCACCCCTCCGAGAAGCCTGGCTGTCACTGCTGCAAGCGTCTGCCTCCGTTCCTAAGAATTGCAGAGCATGAAGGACCCTCGATGACGTCGCAGTCCTGTGATTGGTCCGTGACCGCTCATGTGACCGATCACCTGACCGTGACGTCATCGAAGGTCCTTCACGCTCTGCAATTCTTAGGAACGGAGGCAGACGCTTGCAGTGGTGACAGCCAGGCTTCTCGGAGGGGTGAGTATATACATATTTTTTATTTTTATTCTTTATTTTTTACATGAATACGGATCCCAGGGCCTGAAGGAGAGTTTCCTCTACTTCAGACCCTGGGAACATCCAGGATCGCTCCCTACACACGCCGTACCCGGCGTATAAGACGACCCCCGACTTTTGGGACAATTTTTAGGGGTTAAAAAGTCGTCTTATACGCCGGAAAATACGGTATATATACAGAATAACTAATAATAACTAACATTAAGTACTTACACCTTCTGGTTCGGTCACCAAACTAAATAATAGCAAACAATATAAACAGTAGCACACAAAAACAAATAAACAATAGCAAACAAAGACTATATACACATACATATTTTTTTATTATTATTATTTTTTTTTATATTGTTATTTATTTATTTATTTATTTTTATAAATAAAATAACCACAAACTATGCAAATATATGCAAATATATACAATACTAAGCTAACCACTACCCCACACTCAAGCGCACCATTCCCAACCTCCGCACTGACCTGAGAGCTGGTCCTGCGTCTCATGCCTCAGTCCATGTCCAACGTCCATAGGCCAGATCAGGCAGTGACGGTTTTTCCCCCAAACAACCCAGTGTCCCATAGTCCCACAAGATAAACCCACCTCCCCCCTTTTCCCACCACCCAACCTAACACCTACACCCAAATCTATATCCCCATATACAATATATACAATATATACAGCAGCACACACCACAATAATCACAAATCACGAAGCCCAAGTCCGGCGCCTGCAGCCCTACATCACTGTATAATGATCAAACAAAACAAAAATCTAGTGTGTCAGCAGCAGCCCACCACCAGGAAAGGAGACGACCAGACTAGGGCACACTAAAAGAAAAGCCCCTCCAGAGGAGCGCGGCCCTCTGTGAGCCCAGTCTCTCATACTCCAGAGAGTGCACCTTCACCAGGTCACCGAGTATGGTCCTAAACACATCGTCCACTGGGAGGATTTTTCGTTGCGTCGATACTAAGCACCGCGCGTTCCACGTGTAATACCTAACCACTGCGCTAACTAGAAATAAGGTGCAGCGGTCCCGACCACCAAGGTCTCCTAATGCTCCATAGGCCCATTCCGCATAGGAGAGACCGGCCAGCCGAGACCAGCCAATGAAGGCGCCCACCCTGTTGTACACCTCTGTGTTGAAGGGACAATGAAGCAGGAAGTGGTCCATGCTTTCCAGCAAGGTACCACAATGATCCCGAGGACAATTCCTGTCCTCAGATCTCCTACACTTCAGACTGTCCCTCACACACAGTTTCCCATGGAAGCAGCGCCAAGCCAAGTCCCAAAACTTCGAGGGGATCCTGATAGAATTCAAAAGATGCAAACCCACCCCAAGATCCCGACTTGGGCAGTCCGTGAGCACCAGAGGCCTCTGGAAATGGGTCAACAGAACCCTATTGTCAAGGAGTTTCTTTGGCAGAGTCCTGATCTCCCACATTCCCAGACCCCACCGACGAATTACCTTCAGAACCAAGGTAGCGTAAGTCGGAAGATGTCCATGCGGTGTGCGAAGATCCTTCACTTGCCCTCCTGTCTCCCATTCCTGGAAGAAAGGCTGAAACCATTCCATACAGGAGAATACCCACGGAGGAGCCCTCTCTTTCCAGAGGTTTGCAATATTGATCTTAATGAAGGTATCCACAAGGAATACCACAGGGTTGACCATACCCAACCCTCCTAGTCTCCTCGTCTGGTAAGTAACCTTCCTCTTGACTAGGTTCAGTCTATTCCCCCATAACAGTTGGAAGAACAAACTGTAGACCCGAGTCCAGAGAGATTCTGGCAAGATGCACACACTGCCCAGATAAATCAGTAAAGGGAGCAGGTAAGTTTTGATCAGGTTTACCCTTTCCCTTAGGGTCAAAGACCAACCCTTCCATTGGTTCACCTTCTGAGTGGCGATCTCTAGGCTGCTGTCCCAATTTTGTTTGGGGTAATCCCCCTGGCCAAATGCGATGCCAAGGACTTTTGCAGAGACTTTGGGTCCTGGAAGGGTGTCCGGAAGATCAAAACCAGGATCTCCTCCTCCCAGCCAGAGACTCTCACACTTATCCCGGTTGATCTTGGACCCGGATGCCTCCGAGTAGCGATCTACCTCTGACATCAGCCACCCTGCCTCCTCATGAGAGGAAACAAACACAGTGACATCATCGGCATACGTCACCACCCTCGGAGTGGCTTCCGGTGCTGCCTGGTCCATCCCGATCCCGGCCAACGGTCCACGCTCCACCCTCCTAAGAAGAGGGTCAATCGCAAACACGTACAGCAGCGGGATCAAGGGACAACCCTGGCGAACACAGGACCCAACTTCAAAAGAGCTGCCAATCCAACCATTCACAAGCGGGAAACTCTCTGCCCCACTGTACAAGGTCTTAAGCCAATCAACAAACCCCCCCGGCAGGCCATATCTCAGAAGGACGGACCAGAGGTACTCGTGATTAACCCGATTAAACGCTTTTGCCTGGTCCAGTGACAGCATGTACCCCTTCCAGTGACCAGCCCTACCCTGCCCCACTGCCTCTCGGACACAGAGCACAGCACTAAATGTGCTGCGGCCTGGAACAGAGCAATGCTGGGCCTCCAAAAGGAGGCGGGGTGCAAATTTCACCAGCCGATTAAACAGCACCTTTGCCAGAACCTTCCTGTCTGCATTGAGAAGCGCTATGGGACGCCAATTCTCAATGCAAGATGGGTCCTTACCCTTTGACAAGGTGATCAGAGCAGACCTCATTGACTTTGGCAGAGTGCCCGAGGAAAGACACTCATTGAATACCTCAGTCAAGAGGGGAACGAAAACGTCCTTAAAGGTCTTAAAGAATTCAGATATTAAGCCAACTGGACCAGGCAATTTTTTTTTTTTGGGCAAGCCCTTCAATCGCCAACTGAACTTCCTCTTCCCTGATTATTTCTGTCAAAACGTCAAGAGAGGGGTCTACCCCTGGTTCGGGGACGGCTTCAGCCAGGAAAGCCGACATCTCATCCCAATTAAGATCCCTCTTCCCCAAGAGGTGCGAGTAGAAGGATCTGACAACCTCCAGGATCCCTGATCTGGATCGTCTCAGGGACCCCGTAGTGTCGACCAGTCCTGTAACTACTTTACTATTCACTGACATCTTGCAGTTCCTGTAAGGGTCGGGCGAGCGGTACTTCCCATAATCCCTCTCAAAAACCAAAGATGCGTGTCTATCGTACTGACACCTCATAAGCAAAGATTTCACTCTGGAGATCTCCTCGCGGCTACCTCCAGTTGAGACAAGATGCTCGAGTTTCTTCCTCAGACCCTGATACAGGCAGTACCTGCTCAGACTCCTGAGGCTCGAGAGCTGGTGGAAGAATCTCGCCACCCTTTCCTTGAACATCTCCCACCACTCTGACTTACTACTACACAGATCCAGTAAGGCCATGTGCACACGTTAAGTATTTTTCGCGTTTTTTTTCGCGTTTTTTCGCTATAAAAACGTGATAAAAACGCGAAAAAAACGCTTACATATGCCTCCCATTATTTTAAGTGTATTCCGCATTTTTTGTGCAAATGTAGCCTTTTTTTCCGCGAAAAAATCGCATCGCGGAAAAAAAAGCAACATGTTCATTAAAATGCGGAATTGCAGGGGATTCCGCACACCTAGGGGTCCATTGATCTGCTTACTTCCCGCACGGGGCTGTGCCCACGATGCAGGAAGTAAGCAGATTATGTGCGGTTGGTACCCAGGGTGGAGGAGAGGAGACTCTCCTCCACGCACTGGGCACCATATAATTGGTAAAAAAATAAGAATTAAAATAAAAAATAGTCATATACTCACCCTCGATGTCTTCCCGCCTCCACTGCACGCTGTCGCTTCGGTTCCTGTAGCTGATGTGCGGTGAAGGACCTTGCCGATGACGTCACTGTCCTGTGATTGGTCGTGAGCGGTCATGTGACCGCTCACGTGACCGCTCACGTGACCGTGACGTCACGGAAGGTCCTGTGCGCACAGACCAGCTATAGGAAGAGGAACGGACGCCGGTGAGGAGATGTCTGGGTGAGTATAACCTTTTTTTTTATTTTTTTTATTATTTTTAACATTCTATCTTTTACTATAGATGCTGCATAAGCTGCATCTATAGTAAAAAGTTGGTCACACTTGTCAAACAGTATGTTTGACAAGTGTGACCAACCTGTCAGTCAGTTTTCCAAGCGATGCTACAGATCGCTTGGAAAACTTTAGCATTCTGCAAGCTAATTACGCTTGCAGAATGCTAAAAAAACGCGAAAAAAAAGGAAAAAAAACGCAAAAAAAAAAATGCGGATTTCTTGCAGAAAATTTCCGGTTTTCTTCAGGAAATTTCTGCAAGAAATCCGCAACGTGTGCACATACCCTAAGGGTACCTGGCTCTGAAGAAAATCCTCAAAGGACTGTCTTATCTCCGCTTCTTCCATGAGAGACGAATTGAGCCTCCAAAAGCCTCTTCCCATCCGGAGGGTCTCTGTAACATTCAGAGAAAACAAAATTAAACAGTGGTCGGAGAACTCCACCTCAACAACAGACACTGCTGAAGAGACAGCTTCCTCCTTTAACCCCTTCACCCCGAAGCCTGTTTTCACCTAAGGGTACCGTCACACAGTGCCATTTTGATCGCTACGACGGTACGATTCATGACGTTCTAGCGATATCGTTACGATATCGCAGTGTCTGACACACAGCAGCGATCAGGGACCCTGCTGAGAATCGTACGTCGTAGCAGATCGTTTGGAACTTTCTTTCGTCGCTTGATCACTCGCTGACATCGCTGGATCGTTGTGTGTGACAGCGATCCAGCGATGTGTTCGCTTGTAACCAGGGTAAACATCGGGTAACTAAGCGCAGGGCCGCGCTTAGTAACCCGATATTTACCCTGGTTACCAGCGTAAACGTAAAAAAAACAAACAGTACATACTCACATTCCGGTGTCTGTCCTCCGGCGTCTCAGCTTCTCTGCACTGTGAGCGCCGGCCAGCCGGAAAGCGAGCACAGCGGTGACGTCTGACGTCACCGCTCTGCTTTCCGGCTATGGTGCTTACACAGTGCAGAGAAGCACAGCGCCGGGGGACAGACACCGAAATGTAAGTATGTACGGTTTGTTTTTTTACGTTTACGCTGGTAACCAGGGTAAACATCGGGTTACTAAGCGCGGCCCTGCGCTTAGTTACCCGATGTTTACCCTGGTTACCCGGGGACTTTGGCATCGCTCCAGCGCCGTGATTGCAAAGTGTGACCGCAGTCTACGACGCTGGAGCGATAATCGTACGACGCTGCGACGTCACGGATCGTGCCGTCGTAGCGATGAAAATGGTACTGTGTGACGGTACCCTAAGTGACAGGGCCAATTTTTAGAATTCTGACCACTGTCACTTTATGAGGTCATAACTCTAAAACGCTTCAACGGATCCTGGCGATTCTGACATTGTTTTCTCGTGACATATTGTACTTCATGATAGTGGTAAAACTTCTTCGATATGACTTTCATTTATTTGTGAAAAAAACAAAAATTTGTCAAAAATTATGAAAATTTAGCAATTTTCAAACTTTTAGTTTTTATGCCCTTAAATTAGAGAGTTATATCTCATAATATAGTTAATAAACAACATTTCCCACATGTCTGCTTTACATCAGCACAATTTTGGAAACATAATTTTTTTTTGTTAGGGAGTTATAAGGGTTAAAAGTTGACCAGCGATTTCTCATTTTTGCAACAAAATTTGCAAAACCATTTTTTTTACGGACCACCTCACACTTGAAGTGACTTTGAGGGGTCTATATGACAGAAAATTCCCAAAAGTGACACCATTCTAAAAACTGCACCCCTCAAGGTACTCAAAACCACATTCAAAAAGTTTATTAACCCTTCAGGTGCTTCACAGGAATTTTTGGAATTTTTTTAAAAAATTGAACATTTAACTTTTTTTTCACAAAATTTTTACTTCAGATCCAATTTGTTTTATTTTACCAAGGGTAACAGGAGAAATTGGACCAAAAAAGTCGTTGTACAATTTGTCCTGAGTACGCCGATACCCCACATGTTGGGGTAAACCATTGATTGGGCACATAGCAGAGCTCGGAAGGGAAGGAGCGCCATTTGACTTTTCAATGCAAGATTTGCTGGAATTGAGATCGGAACCCATGTCGCAATTGGAGAACCCCTGACGTGCCTAAACAGTGGAAACCCCCACAAGTGACACCATTTTGGAAAGTAGACCCTCTAAGGAACTAATCTAGATGTGTGGTGAGCACTTTGAACCTCCAAGTGCTTCACAGAAGTTTATAATGTAGAGCCGTAAAAAAAAAATTCATATTAATTTTCACAAAAAATGATGTTTTTGCCCCAAATTTTTTATTTTCCCAAGGGTAACAGGATAAATTGGACCCCAAAAGTTGTTGTGCAATTTGTCCTGAGTACACTGATACTTCATATATGGGGATAAACCACTGTTTGGGCGCATGGCAGAGCTCGGAAGGGAAGGAGCACCATTTGACTTTTCAATGCAAAATTGGCTGGAATTGAGATCGGAACCCATGTCGTGTTTGGCGAGCCCCTGACGTGCCTAAACAGTGGAAACCCCCACAAGTGACACCATTTTGGAAAGTAGACCCTCTAAGGAACTAATCTAGATGTGTGGTGAGCACTTTGAACCTCCAAGTGCTTCACAGAAGTTTATAATGTAGAGCCGTAAAAAAAAAATCATATTAATTTTCACAAAAAATGATCTTTTTGCCCCCAATTTTTTATTTTCCCAAGGGTAACAGGATAAATTGGACCCCAAAAGTTGTTGTGCAATTTGTCCTGAGTACGCTGATACTTCATATATGGGGATAAACCACTGTTTGAGCGCATGACAGAGCGCGCAATGGAAGGAGCACCATTTGACTTTTCAATGCAAAATTGGCTGGAATTGAGATCGGAACCCATGTCGTGTTTGGAGAGCCCCTGACGTGCCTAAACAGTGGAAACCCCCACAAGTGACACCATTTTGGAAAGAAGACCCCCTAAGGAACTTATCTAGATGTGTGGTGAGCACTTTTAACCCCCAATTGTTTCACTAAAGTTTAGAATGTAGCGCTGTGAAAATTAAAAAATAATTTTTTCTTTCCACAAAATGATGTTTTAGCCCGCAATTTTTTTTTCCCAAGGGTAACAGGAGAAATTGGACCACAAAAGTTATTGTCCAATTTTTCCTGAGTACGCTGATACCCCATACGTTGGGGGGAACCACTGTTTGGGCGCACGGCAGAGCTCGGAAGGGAAGGAGCGCCGTTTGAAATGCAGACTTAGATGGATTGGTCTGCAGGTGTCATGTTGCATTTGCAGAGCCCCTGATGTACCTAAACAGTAGAAACCCCCCAGAAGTGACCCCATATTGGAAACTAGACCCCCCACGGAACTTATCTAGATGTGTTGTGAGAACTTTGAACCAACAAGTGTTTCACTACAGTTTATAACGCAGAGCCGCGAAAATAAAAAATATATTTTTTTCCACGAAAATGATATTTTAGCCCCCACGTTTTTATTTTCCCAAGGGTAACAGGAGAAATTGGACCACAAAAGTTATTGTCCAATTTGTCCTGAGTACGCTGATACCCCATATATGGGGGGGAACCACTGTTTTGGCACACGGCAGAGCTCGGAAGGGAAGGAGCGCCGTTTGAATTGCAGACTTAGATGGATTGGTCTGCAGGTGTCATGTTGCATTTGCAGAGCCCCTGATGTACCTAAACAGTAGAAACCCCCCACAAGTGACCCCATATTGGAAACTAGACCCCCCAGGGAACTTATCTAGATGTGTTGTGAGAACTTTGAACCAACAAGTGTTTCACTACAGTTTATCACGCAGAACCGTGAAAATAAAAAATATTTTTTTTTTCACGAAACTGATATTTTAGCCCCCACATTTTTATTTTCCCAAGGGTAACAGGACAAATTGGACCCCAAAAGTTGTTGTCCAACTTGTCCTGAGAACGCTGATACCCCATATGTTGGGGGGAACCACTGTTTGGGCGCACAGGAGAACTCGGAAGGGAAGGAGCACTGTTTTAGTTTTTCAAAGCAGAATTGGCTGGAATTGAGATCGGATGCCATGTCGCGTTTGGAGAGCCTCTGATGTGCCTAAACAGTGAAAACTCCCCAATTCTAACTGAAACCCTAACCCCAACCCTAACCTCAGCCCTAACCCTAACCCCAACCCTAACCCTAGCCCTAACCCTAGTCCTAAACCTAGCGCTACTTTCACACTAGCGTTTTTTTGCATACGTCGCAATGCATCGTTTTGGCGAAAAAAACGCATCCTGCAAAGTCATCTGCAGGATGCGTTTTTTCCCCATAGACTAACATTAGCAACGCATTGCGACGTATTGACACACGTCGCAACCGTCGTGCGACGGTTGCGTTGTGTTGTGGCGGACCACCGGCAGCAAAAAACGTTACATGTAACTTTTTTTGTGCCGACGGTCCACCATTTCCGACCGCGCATGCGCGGCTGGAACTCCACCCCCACCTCCCCGCACCTCACAATGGGGCAGCGGATGCGTGGAAAAACAGCATCCGCTGCCCCCGTTGTGCGGCGCTTGCACAGTATGCGTCGGTACGTCGGGCCGACGCAGCGTGACGGCCCCGTACCGACGCTAGTGTGAAAGTAGCCTAACGGGAAAATGGAAATAAATATATTTTTTAAAATTTTATTATTTTTCCCTAACTAAGGGGGTGATGAAGGGGGATTTGATTTACTTTTATAGCGTTTTTTGGGCGGATTTTTATGGTTGGCAGCCATCACACACGAAAAGACGCTTTTTATTGCAAAAAATAGTTTTTGCATCACCACATTTTGAGAGCTATAATTTATCCATATTTTGGCCCACAGAGTCATGTGAGATCTTGTTTTTTGCGGGACGAGTTGACGTTTTTATTGGTACCATTTTCGGGCACATGACATTTTTTGATCGCTTTTTATTCCGATTTTTGGGAGGCGGAATGAACAAAAACCAGCAATTCCTGAAATTCTTTTAGGGGGGCGTTTATACCATTCCACGTGTGGTAAAATTTATAAAGCAGTTTTATTCTTCAGGTCAGTACGATTACAGCGATACCTCATTTATGTCATTTTTTTATGTTTTGGCGCTTTTACACAATAAAAACTATTTTATATAAAAAAATAATTGTTTTTGCATCGCTTTATTCTGAGAGCTATAACTTTTTTATTTTTCTGCTGATGATGCTGTATGGTGGCTTTTTTTTTGCAGGACAAGATGACGTTTTCAGCGGTACCATGGTTATTTATATCCGTCTTTTTGATCGCGTGTTATTCCACTTTTTGTTTGGCGGTATGAGAATAAAGCGTTGTTTTTTTGCCTCGTTTTTTTTACGGTGTTCACTGAAGGGGTTAACTAGTGATATAGTTTTATAGCTGGGGTCATTACGGACGCGGCGATACTAAATATGTGTACTTTTATTGTGTAATTTTTTATTTATTTAGATAAAGAAATGTATTTATGGGAATATACACTCACTGGCCACTTTATTAGGTACACCTGTCCAACTTCTTGTTAACACTTAATTTCTAATCAGCCAATCACATGGCGGCAACTCAGTGCATTTAGGCATGTAGACATGGTCAAGACAATCTCCTGCAGTTCAAACCGAGCATCAGTATGGGGAAGAAAGGTGATTTGAGTGCCTTTGAACGTGGCATGGTTGTTGGTGCCAGAAGGGCTGGTCTGAGTATTTCAGAAACTGCTGATCTACTGGGATTTTCACGCACAACCATCTCTAGGGTTTACAGAGAATGGTCCGAAAAAGAAAAAAAATCCAGTGAGCGGCAGTTCTGTGGGCGGAAATGCCTTGTTGATGCCAGAGGTCAGAGGAGAATGGGCAGACTGGTTCGAGCTGATAGAAAGGCAACAGTGACTCAAATCGCCACCCGTTACAACCAAGGTAGGCCTAAGAGCATCTCTGAACGCACAGTGCGTCGAACTTTGAGGCAGATGGGCTACAGCAGCAGAAGACCACACCGGGTACCACTCCTTTCAGCTAAGAACAGGAAACTGAGGCTACAATTTGTACAAGCTCATCGAAATTGGACAGTAGAAGATTGGAAAAACGTTGCTTGGTCTGATGAGTCTCGATTTCTGCTGCGACATTCGGATGGTAGGGTCAGAATTTGGCGTAAACAACATGAAAGCATGGATCCATCCTGCCTTGTATGGAGCATCTTTGGGATGTGCAGCCGACAAATCTGCGGCAACTGTGTGATGCCATCATGTCAATATGGACCAAAATCTCTGAGGAATGCTTCCAGCACCTTGTTGAATCTATGCCACGAAGAATTGAGGCAGTTCTGAAGGCAAAAGGGGGTCCAACCCGTTACTAGCATGGTGTACCTAATAAAGTGGCCGGTGAGTGTATATATATTTTTTTCTTTATTTAGGAATTTTTTTCCTTTTTTTTTTACACATGTGGACATTTTTTTTTTTACTTTTTTACTTTGTCCCAGGGGGGGACATCACAGATCGGTGATCTGACAGTGTGCACAGCACTCTGTCAGATCACCGATCTCACACACAAGAGCAGAGGCTTGCCGGCGCCTGCTCTCAGCAGCTCTTGCAGGCGCCGGCAAGCCAGGTCAGTAAATGACCAGGAAGGAGTCCCGCGGCCATCTTGGATCCGGGGACTCCTTCCAGGTCACCGGAGCAGCGCAATCTCATCGCGTTGCTCCGGTGGGAGAGCACAGGGAGCCCCCGTCCCTGCGCGATCCCCCTCTATGCCGCTGTCACTATTGACAGCGGCATCAGAGGGGTTAAATGCCCGCGATCGGCGATAGCGCCGATCGTGGGCATTGCTTAAATAAAACCTATCTATTCTGGACCTACAGTTACCTCTATGATAGGTGAACCCCTCGTGGCCTGGGGTGTGCCGAATGTGGACATCCACCAGGCGAGCCTCACTAGCTATACTATTAAGGGTGACGCTATCATAAGTCAACTTGTCTCTGGAACCTCCTCTATCTCGGGGCCTCGTGACAGCATTGTTGTCCAAAGACAACCTGCCGACTTGTAAAAAGGTAGGGCTTGATCCTCATAAAGAGACACTTCCGGTCCCACTTAGATTGGGGACCATAGATGTTAGTGAGCCAGAGCTCTTGTCCCTTCATGAGGACATTTAAGATCAGGCACCTCCCCATTTCTAACTCAATAACCCGTTGGCATTCCACCGGTGCGTTAAAAAGGACCGCCACTCAGCTATACGGCTCGGCCGCAAGAGACCAATAGGAGGGCCCGAGTCTCCACTCCCTTTTAGCTTTAAACACATCTGCCATGTTTGGCAGCCTGGTCTCTTGCAAAAAGAAAATGTCAGCTTCAACCCGGCTGAGAAAATCAAAGGCCGCAAATCTAGCTATTTGACTTTATGCTGGTGACATTAATGGACGCCAGCGTCAACGGAGTGGGTACCGCCATCATTGGTGATTGAGTGAGATGGCTTTCTTCTTCCCACTCCCCTTATCCTCTGCCTCAGAGGAAGAATCCTTCCCCCTCTTTAATGACATAAAGGTGTCCATTTCCACATGTTTTTTCTTTTTATCCTCCTCGTCTCCAGACTCTGGGCCAGTCCCTCCCTCCAAGGACCTTACATTCCCAGAAGAAGGAGACTCGGCGCCCCCTGTAAGCCCCGCCGAAGCCGGAACCTCACCCTCAGCTTCCTCCTCAGATGAAGAGATGTTCTCAAGGGCTTGCAACCGGTTAGAAAGACCAATCAGAGGGGAGTCAGGTCCTTAGGTACCTTGGTCAGAGCGGGAGAAGATGTTTTATCTCCCTTCTTTCTCTTCTTTTTGGTGCCAAGCTTACGCTTTTCCTGTAGCTGCAGCGCCCCAGAGTCCTGGTTGTTGCAGTACTGATGCTCCGCCGCTAAGGGGGGCTATGGTACGTCTGATGGCACTGAAGGAGTTCACCTGACCAGGTATTACAGACACCAATACACTTCACGGTCTGGCCTCCAGGGGGAGCTAAGGGTGCTATGTATTAGGTCACTCCTCACAATCTGGTAAAACTGGGGGTTAGATAGGAAGTTAGTCAGAAGCTGACTGGGTTGGAACCAGGCAACATCCTGTGGCAGAGGGTGTTGCAGGGGAAGATTCAGGGGGGTCCCTGTCAGGGGTGGAATCCTGACAGAGGCCTAGCGAACAGAAAGAACATTACGGGACCGCGCCTGCACTTCATTGCAGCGGTACCCCAAGAAAGGACAAGAAGCAAGGTTTATTGTGCTGAGTGAGAAACGAGATCAACGCAACAAGGAGAAACAACAGTAGGAGTCGTGCTGTAAGACGAGGCAACATCCTACTGAGGCGCGTAGCCGGTGGCCGGAAACGCCGAGGAAGTATTGAGATCCAGGCCTTACTTCAAAACTACGGCAGGACAGTCAGTTCTAGGCGGGCTGTCTCACCCAAAATCACCTAAGCAGACACAGGGGGCAACATTTGGAGAGGGGCGACTCTAGGGTCCCGGAAGACCTCCGAGCCTACCCGTCATACGGGTGAGTCCTAGCCATATCATCTGGGGGACGAAGAAGAACATCATAATCGAGTTGTGAGGGAACTTCAGAAACAGACACAACAGTTGTGAGGACTATCCCGTAAGCACAGCAGGGAAGGACTACAACACACAAGCGCTAGAAGGTAGGCACAGATTTCCACCTGCAAAGGGAACTCTGGAGGTGCCATCGGACTGGCCGGACTCAGGTAGCCCGGTTAACCGTATTCCGGACTGAGGATCCTGAAGCCTTCAGTAAAGAGGTAAAGAGACTGCAACCTGGTGTCCTCGTTATTCACCGCGACCTACACCACACCACAACATCCTCACATTCTCAACATTCCCTGGACGCCCCTCAGCAGGGTCACGGACCGGGCCTAGCTACCGTGACAACCCCAGACCTGAGACACAGAGGCCTGGTACCGGGTGCTCCTCGGCCCTGCGGCAGTGGGGGTGCTCCATAGCCACTGCCTATTATCCTCATCCATACTTTCATAATGGGAGGATTCGGAGGCAGTGGAGGTTTCCTCCCTGTGGATCCTCCTGACCACCTCATCCAACTCATCATCCCTCGGGGCCTCAGCAGCAAGACTGGCGTCCAGGACAGGGGCCGCCGCTGCAGTAGCCCGAGGCTCACCCAGCTCCCTATCCTGTCTGCGCTTGTCTATACGCCTCAGCTGGGCAGGCGTCTTTTTATTGCTTTTCCTCCTTGGCCCCTCAGCTCCCTCACCCCTGCTAGTCCCTTCCCCAGCAGAATCAGCCTCGCGGCTTTCTCCCACCGGGGTCACGACTGCATTAGCGAAGGAGCAAGGACAACGGCTGAATGGGTGACCTAATTCACCACACAGGTGGCACCTAATCTCCACACAAGATGCAGCAAGATGGCCGATATCCCCACACAATGCACATTTCTTCACAGTGCAGTTTGCGCTGAAGTGTGTGGGGTCGCCGCACTTGTGACAGAGCTTCAGTTGCCCCTGGTAGAAGACCAGGATACGATCCCTACCCAGGAAGGCAGATGATGGTATGTGGGCAACCGTACCACCTGAACGCTTAAGTTTTACCATAAACGTCCAGGCCCCTGACCAGATACCAAACTCGTCACGGTTTTTCTTTGGCATCTCCACTACCTCTCCATACCGGCCAAGCCACGTCATGATGTCATAACAAGAAAGCGACTCGTTACATGTCATCACGGTCACTTTCTTTACTTGATTTTGGCGAGACACCACCTGAACGGCAAAGTCTCGCCAGCCGGGCTCATTTTTTGCCAACTCCTAGTTCGACCAGAAGAGTTCAAGCCCCTCCGGCCAAACAAAGCTGACATCAAACTCAGGTGTGGAATAGGGATGTATCAAGGCATAGATGTCAATCGCCTTGAAGCCCATCCTTAGCAGGAGCTCCACAACCTTCGACCTTGAAGGACATGCATTACTGCCCCTCCACCGAAGACGGACCACATTCCTATGTGTTGTGAACTCTGTGTTCAGGCTCCCTCTTGTGGTCACTGGTGGCATGGTGTGACTTTTGCTTTGGGCTCCCCCTGGTGGCTTTGCCTGTTATCCTGCTGGTCTCTGGCTATCAGCTGGTTCGTTATCCTCTGGGAGGTTCCTATATAGCTCTGTTTTACTTCCACTTGTTGCCGGCTGTCAATGTAATCAGTGCTACTCAGATTCCTTCTGACTACCTTGCTCCCAGTCCATCCAGGATAAGCTAAGTTTTGTTTGCTCATTTTTTGATCAGCCGTGTTTATCATGTTTTCTTTTCCAGCTTGCTAAAATGTAATTCCCTCGCTTGCTGGTTGCTCTAGTGGGCTGAGTTTCTCCCCACACACCGTTAGTTGGTGTGTGGGTTCTTGAAATCTCAGGATGGATATTTTGTAAGGGTTTTTAATTGATCGCATAGACCCCTGTTGTGGATTCTGTTTTTGGGCTTCCTCTGGTGGTTACAACTGGTACTGGGTGACTTTGGTGGGTTGCGGTCTCTGGTTTCCACCTGTCCATCAGAGGCTGGGTGTTTCCTATTTAACCTGGCTTTCCTGTCATTCCCTTGCCGGCTATCAATGTATCAGTGTGTCTCTGTTACCTTTGCTACCTGCTCCTAAAGCCTTCAAGACAAGCTAAGTCTGGATTTCCCTGTTTCATGTTTGCTTTCATGTTTTTAGTCCAGCTTGCAGATATGTAATTCTCTGCTGCTGGTTGCTCTAGTGGTCTTAAATTACCACTCATGTACCATGAGTTGGCACATGAGTTCAAGTAATTTCAGGATGGTATTTTGAAGGGTTTTAAGCTGACCGCGCAGTTCACCTTTTGTATCCTCTGCTATCTAGCTTAAGCGGGCCTCATTTTGCTGAATCTGTTTTCATAACTACGTTTGTGCCTTCCTCTCATTTCACCGTCATTATATGTGGGGGGCTGCTATTTCTGTGGGAATATTTCTCTGGAGGCAAGATAGGTCTGTGATTCTTCTGATAGGGGAAGCTAGATCTCCGGCTGGCGCGAGACGTCTAGGGGCCCCCCAGGAACGTTCCCCGGCTACTGTTAGTTGAGTGTTGAGGTTCAGGATCGCGGTCAGCTCAGGTTCCATCACCCTAGAGCTCGTCCTGTTTTTGCCCGTGTTATGTTGACAAATTCCCTGCCATTGGGATCATGACAGTATAGCCGGCCCACAAAGTGTTAATTGTTTGGGCTGAAGCAGGAGAAAAAGAAGTGTTGAAGGGAAATTTTTTTTTTTTCCCTCAGAGTTTTGCTGCCTAGCCCTTAATTGCTGTCTAGCTGCTTCTTACCTCCTCTTAACCCTTGAATGGCTCTGACCTTAGCTGTTTAACATGGATGTCCAGAGTTTGGCTTCCAGCCTGAATAATCTTGCTGCAAGAGTTCAAAACATACAGGATTTTGTTGTTCACACTCCTATGTCTGAACCTAGAATTCCTATTCCAGAGTTTTTTTCTGGAGATAGATCTACCTTCCTGAATTTCAGGAACAATTGCAAATTGTTTCTTTCTTTGAAATTTCGCTCCTCTGGAGACCCTGCTCAGCAGGTCAAGATTGTAATATCTTTCCTGCGGGGCGACCCTCAGAATTGGGCATTTGCATTGGCACCAGGGGATCCTGCATTGCTCAGTGTGGATGCGTTTTTTCTGGCACTGGGATTGCTCTATGAGGAACCTAACCTGGAGATTCAGGCTGAAAAGGCTTTATTAGCCCTCTCTCAGGGGCATGATGAAGCGGAAGTATATTGTCAAAAATTTCGGAAATGGTCGGTGCTTACTCAGTGGAATGAGTGCGCCCTGGCTGCAAACTTCAGAGATGGTCTTTCTGAGGCCATTAAGGATATTATGGTGGGGTTCCCTGCGCCTACAGGTCTGAATGAGTCTATGACTATGGCCATTCAGATTGATCGGCGTTTACGGGAGCGCAAACCTGTGCACCAGTTGGCGGTGTCTTCTGAACAGGCACCTGAGACTATGCAATGTGATAGAATTCAGTCCAGAAGTGAACGGCAAAATTATAGGCGGAAAAATGGATTGTGTTTTTATTGTGGTGATTCAGCTCATGTTATATCAGCATGCTCTAAACGCACAAAAAAGGTTGATAAATCTTTTGCCATTAGAACTCTGCAGTCTAAGTTCATTTTGTCTGTAACTCTGATTTGTTCACTGTCATCCATTTCCGTTGATGCCTATGTGGATTCGGGCGCTGCCCTGAGTCTTATGGATTGGTCATTTGCCAAACGCTGCGGTTTTAGTCTGGAGCCTCTGGAAGTTCCTATTCCTTTGAAGGGAATTGACTCTACACCATTGGCTATGAATAAACCGCAGTACTGGACACAAGTGACCATGCGCATGACTCCCGTTCATCAGGAGGTGATTCGCTTCCTTGTACTGTATAATTTACATGATGTACTAGTGCTTGGTCTGCCATGGTTACAAACTCATAATCCAGTCCTGGATTGGAAAACAATGTCTGTGTTAAGCTGGGGATGTCAGGGGGTTCATGATGATGCACCTCTGATTTCAATCGCTTCATCTACTCCTTCTGAGGTCCCTGCGTTTTTGTCTGACTATCGGGATGTTTTTGAGGAGCCTAAGCTCAATTCGCTCCCTCCTCATAGGGATTGTGACTGTGCTATAGAATTAATTCCTGGCAGTAAATTCCCTAAGGGTCGTTTATTTAATCTGTCAGTGCCAGAGCATACTGCTATGCGGCATTATATTAAGGAGTCCTTGGAAAAGGGACATATTCGTCCATCTTCGTCCCCTCTGGGAGCAGGTTTTTTTTTCGTGGCTAAAAAAGATGGTTCCCTGAGGCCTTGTATAGATTATCGCCTTCTGAATAAGATTACAGTCAAATATCAGTATCCATTGCCATTATTGACTGATTTGTTTGCTCGCATTAAGGGGGCTAGGTGGTTCACTAAGATAGATCTTCGCGGTGCGTATAATCTTGTGCGGATAAAGCAGGGTGATGAGTGGAAAACCACATTTAATACGCCTGAGGGCCATTTTGAGTATTTGGTAATGCCTTTTGGACTTTCTAATGCTCCTTCAGTCTTTCAGTCCTTTATGCACAATATTTTCCGTGAATATCTGGATAAGTTTATGATTGTGTATTTGGATGATATTTTGGTGTTTTCTGATGACTGGGAGTCTCATGTTCTACAGGTCAGGAAGGTGTTTCAAGTCCTGCGGGCCAATTCTCTGTTTGTGAAGGGCTCAAAATGTCTCTTCGGAGTCCAGAAGATTTCTTTTTTGGGGTACATTTTTTCTCCTTCTACTATTGAGATGGATCCCGTCAAGGTTCAGGCGATTTGTGACTGGACACAACCTACATCTGTTAAGAGTCTTCAGAAGTTCTTGGGTTTTGCTAATTTTTATCGTCGGTTCATTACTAATTTTTCCAGTGTTGTTAAACCTTTGACTGATTTGACTAAAAAGGGTGCTGATGTTGCTGATTGGTCTCCTGCGGCTGTGGAGCCTTTTCAGGAACTTAAGCGCCGGTTTTCTTCTGCTCCTGTGTTATGTCAACCAGATGTTTCACTTCCTTTTCAGGTTGAGGTTGATACTTCCGAGATTGGTGCGGGGGCGGTTTTGTCACAGAGAAGTTCCGATGGCTCGGTGATGAAGCCATGTGCGTTCTTTTCTAGAAAATTCTCGCCCGCCGAGCGCAATTATGATGTGGGTAATCGGGAGCTTTTGGCCATGAAGTGGGCATTTGAGGAGTGGCGTCATTGGCTTGAGGGTGCTAGACATCGTGTGGTGGTCTTGACTGATCACAAAAATCTGATTTACCTTGAGTCTGCCAGGCGTCTGAATCCTAGACAGGCCCGTTGGTCGTTGTTTTTTTCTCGTTTCAATTTTGTGGTTTCATACCTGCCAGGTTCAAAGAATGTGAAGGCAGATGCTCTTTCCAGGAGTTTTGTGCCTGACTCTCCTGGAGATTCTGGGCCTACTGGTATCCTTAGGGATGGGGTAATATTGTCCGCCGTCTCCCCAGACTTGCGACGTGCATTGCAGGAGTTTCAGGCGGATAAACCTGATCGTTGTCCACCAGAAAGACTGTTTGTTCCGGATGATTGGACCAGTAGAGTCATCTCCGAGGTCCATTCTTCTGTGTTGGCTGGTCATCCTGGAATATTTGGTACTAGAGACTTGGTGGCCAGGTCTTTTTGGTGGCCTTCCTTGTCAAGGGATGTGCGCACCTTTGTGCAGTCTTGTGAAGTGTGTGCTCGGGCTAAGCCTTGCTGTTCTCGGGCCAGTTTGTTGTTGTTATCCTTGCCTATCCCGAAGAGGCCTTGGATGCACATTTCCATGGATTTTATTTCAGATCTCCCTGTCTCACAGAAAATGTCCGTTATCTGGGTTGTGTGTGACCGCTTTTCTAAGATGGTTCATTTGGTACCCTTGCCTAAGTTGCCTTCCTCCTCTGAGTTGGTCCCTTTGTTTTTTCAGAACGTGGTTCGTTTGCATGGGATTCCGGAGAATATCGTTTCTGACAGGGGATCCCAGTTTGTGTCTAGATTTTGGCGGACGTTTTGTGCTAAGATGGGCATTAATTTGTCTTTCTCGTCTGCATTCCATCCTCAGACGAATGGCCAGACGGAGCGAACTAATCAGACCTTGGAAACTTATTTAAGGTGTTTTGTTTCTGCTGATCAAGATGACTGGGTTGCCTTTTTGCCACTGGCCGAATTTGCCCTTAATAATCGGGCTAGTTCTGCTACTTTGGTTTCTCCTTTCTTTTGTAATTCGGGGTTTCATCCTCGTTTTTCCTCTGGTCAGGTGGAGCCTTCGGATTGTCCTGGAGTGGACGTGGTGGTGGACAGGCTACATCAGATTTGGAATCAGGTGGTGGACAATTTGAAGTTGTCTCAGGAGAAGGCTCAGCAGTTTGCTAATCGCCGTCGCCGCGTGGGTCCCCGACTTCGTGTTGGGGACTTGGTGTGGTTGTCTTCTCGTTTTGTCCCTATGAAGGTCTCTTCTCCCAAGTTCAAGCCTCGGTTCATCGGTCCTTATAAGATCTTGGAGATTCTTAACCCTGTATCTTTTCGTTTGGATCTCCCAGCATCGTTTGCTATTCATAATGTGTTCCATCGGTCGTTATTGCGGAGGTATGAGGTGCCCGTTGTTCCTTCGGTTGAGCCTCCTGCTCCGGTGCTGGTGGAGGGAGAATTGGAGTATGTTGTTGAGAAGATCTTGGATTCTCGTGTTTCCAGACGTAAACTCCAGTATTTGGTCAAGTGGAAGGGTTATGGTCAGGAGGATAATTCCTGGGTGGTCGCCTCTGATGTTCATGCGACAGATTTGGTCCGCGCCTTCCATAGAGCTCATCCTGATCGCCCTGGGGGTTCTCGTGAGGGTTCGGTGACCCCTCCTCAAGGGGGGGGTACTGTTGTGGATTCTGTTTTTGGGCTCCCTCTGGTGGTTACAACTGGTACTGGGTGACTTTGGTGGGTTGCGGTCTCTGGTTTCCACCTGTCCATCAGAGGCTGGGTGTTTCCTATTTAACCTGGCTTTCCTGTCATTCCCTTGCCGGCTATCAATGTATCAGTGCGTCTCTGTTACCTTTGCTACCTGCTCCTAAAGCCTTCAAGACAAGCTAAGTCTGGATTTCCCTGTTTCATGTTTGCTTTCATGTTTTTAGTCCAGCTTGCAGATATGTAATTCTCTGCTGCTGGTTGCTCTAGTGGTCTGAAATTACCACTCATGTACCATGAGTTGGCACATGAGTTCAAGTAATTTCAGGATGTTATTTTGAAGGGTTTTAAGCTGACCGCGCAGTTCACCTTTTGTATCCTCTGCTATCTAGCTTAAGCGGGCCTCATTTTGCTGAATCTGTTTTCATAACTACGTTTGTGCCTTCCTCTCATTTCACCGTCATTATATGTGGGGGGCTGCTATTTCTGTGGGAATATTTCTCTGGAGGCAAGATAGGTCTGTGATTCTTCTGATAGGGGAAGCTAGATCTCCGGCTGGCGCGAGACGTCTAGGGGCCCCCCAGGAACGTTCCCCGGCTACTGTTAGTTGAGTGTTGAGGTTCAGGATCGCGGTCAGCTCAGGTTCCATCACCCTAGAGCTCGTCCTGTTTTTGCCCGTGTTATGTTGACAAATTCCCTGCCATTGGGATCATGACAGACCCCTGCTCTATTTTCTGCTTTCTAGTACTAGTGGGCCTCTTTTGCTGAATCTGATTTCATCCCTATGTATGTGCCTTCTTCTTACTTCACCGTTAATATTTGTTGGGGGCTTCTATATCTTTGGGGATTATTTCTCTGGAGGCAAGCGAGGTCTTTCTTTCTCTTTAGGGGTAGCTAGTTCCTCAGGCTGGCTCGGGACGTCTAGGAATTTTTTAGGCACGTTCACCGGCTACCTCTAGTTGTTTTGGATAGGTTCAGATTTGCGATCAGTCCAGTTACCATCTCCCTAGAGCTCGTCCTTAGTTTAATCACTTGCTGATCTATTTGTGATCCTCAGCCACTAGGGATCATAACACCTATGCACACTACCCGGCCCGGCTGTTGGGAGGAACCACACTGTATCCCCCACTCTTTGCTCTCGGAAGGCCCCGAGGCCATGCCTCTCTATCCAGAAGGATAGATCAACCTCTCGACCCTCTACCATTAGTGATCTCTCCCCCCCTCTTTAGAGCCTCCAGGAGACGCCGTTGCAACATGCTGTCCCCAGAGACGAGGAGGACGCCCTATTTCCCCCGGAGATGACAGCGGCAAAGCTCCTGACAGGCGCTGCCACCACCGGGGGGGGCAACCGGACCAGTGACCACATTCACACCAACAGTATCACCATTACCCACCTCCATAACCCCCTCACCCTCTACCAAAGCAGCAACCACACCACTAGACAAAGAGTTTTCCGCATCCATACCCACCACATTCACTCCTGCTGGACCAGTGACAACAGGGGGTGACACTTTGACCTCCGCATCATCAGGCACAAGGGGCTGAGTCTCCTCCACAGAACTGGAGGTGACCTCACCCCTGGTTTTATGTGTGCCCTCCGCATCATCAGTTGATATTTTCCGCGGATTCATGGTTGCTACCAGGCGCCATTGATCTTTAGCTGCTGTGAGGCACCACTGATCCTTAGCATCAGGAATTGTTGACCAGCGGCACCAACACAAAATAGGACTTTGGGAGGACCGGAACTCCCAGCCCCGGTAACCCCCTCACGCTGCCGCCGCTCCTCAGCTAAGTGATCAGCGGCAACAGCATACCTCCCAACCGTCCCGGATACAGCGGGACTGTCCTGATTTTGACAGTCAGCCCCGCGATCCCGGGCGGGACATTTTTTGTCCCGCAGTGGTTGGGAGGTGTGCTGCAATATCAGGCGGTCACTGCGGTCAGCCTCTTCCCTGCACCCGCAGAGCTGCCTGAGCACAGCACACCACATATTGGCTGCTTCGTGGCCACAGGACCTGTGATGAGGTCACAGGGGGGAGGAGTCATGGGGTCACATGATCGGGACCTCGTGGATTGCAGGACTCGGCTCTGTGCTGGTTGCCAACTTGCCATGGTGCCTGCTGGATGAGGTAAGCTGCCGTGTGTGGGGTCAGGAGCTGTACAGTGTGGATGTAGCGGAGCCGTGTGTGTACGAGGTGTATGGAGCGGAGCGCGTGTGTGTACGAGGTGTATGGAGCGGAGCCGTGTGTGTACGAGGTGTATGGAGCGGAGCGCGTGTGTGTACGAGGTGTACGGAGCAGAGCGCGTGTGTGTACGAGGTGTATGGAGTGGAGCCGTGTGTATGAGGTGTACAGAGCGGAGTCCGTTGTGAATTTGGTTTCTGGGCTCCCCCGGTGGTTTCTGGTGGTACTGCACTTGTGTGCTTCATCTCCTCTGTTCACCTGTTTCCATCAGGATGTGGGAGTTTTCTATTTAACCTTGCTCCTCAGTCATTTCTATGCCGGCCAACAATGTTACCAGAAGCCTTTCTGTTGCATGTTCCTGCTCCTAGACTACTATCAGCTAAGTTGGACTTGTAGTCCTAAGTTTGTTTTGCATTTTTGTTCCAGTTCTCTGTGATTGATTATTTCTGAGGCTGGAAGCTCTTGTGAGCTGAAATTGCCACTCTGGTGTCATGAGTTGATATTAGAGTCTTAAAGTAATTTCAGGATGGTGTTTTGAAAGGGTTTTCAGCTGACTGTGAAGTTCCCTTTTCTGTCTTCCTACTATCTAGTAAGCGGACCTCAATTTGCTAAACCTATCTTCATACTTCGTATGTCAATTTCCTCTGAAATCACCGACAATATATGTGGGGGCTACTGTCTGCCTTTTGGGGAAAATTTCTCTAGAGGTAAGCCAGGTCTGTATTTTCCTCTGCTAGGGTCAGTCAGTTCTCCGGCTGGCGCTGGGCGTCTAGGGATAAAACGTAGGCACGCTACCCGGCCACTGTTAGTTGTGCGGTAGCTTTAGCTCACAGTCAGCTCGAGTTCCCATCTTCCAAGAGCTAGTCCTTTTTGTATGCTTTACTATGTTCTCTTGCCATTGAGAACCATGACAGTTTGGCCGGCCTAGGGTTAAAATAATTGGCAGAAGAAAGGAGAGAAAAGAACCCTGCAGAGAATTTTTTTTTTTTTTTTTCCTGAGTTTGCTCATTAGTTGATTCACTTGCATCTCTGCTTACTGCAGCCTTCGTCTCTCTCTCCTTCTAATCCTTGAATGGTACTGATTTCACCTGATTAATATGGATCCTCAGAGTTTAGCTACAGGTTTGGATAATCTCGCTGTGAAGGTTCAAAGTTTACAGGATTTTGTTATTCATGCTCCTATATCTGAACCTAGAATTCCTTTACCTGAATTTTTCTCCGGGGATAGATCTCGCTTCCAGAATTTCAAACATAATTGTAAATTATTTTTGTCTCTGAGATCTCGCTCCGCTGGAGATCCTGCACAGCAGGTCAGGATTGTAATTTCCTTGCTCCGGGGCGACCCTCAGGACTGGGCATTTGCTTTGGCACCAGGGGATCCTGCGTTGCTCAATGTGGATGCGTTTTTCCTGGCTTTGGGGTTGCTTTATGAGGAACCTCATTTGGAGATTCAGGCTGAAAAAGCCTTAATGGCCCTGTCTCAAGGGCAGGATGAGGCTGAAATATACTGCCAAAAATTTCGTAAGTGGTCTGTGCTTACTCAGTGGAATGAGTGCGCCCTGGCGGCGAATTTCAGAGAGGGTCTCTCTGATGCCATTAAGGATGTTATGGTGGGGTTCCCTGTGCCTACAGGTCTGAATGAGTCCATGACAATGGCTATTCAGATTGATCGGCGTTTGCGGGAGCGCAAACCTGTGCACCATTTGGCAGTGTCTACTGAGAAGGCGCCAGAGATTATGCAATGTGATAGAATTCTGTCCAGAAGCGAACGACAGAATTTTAGGCGAAAAAATGGGTTATGCTTCTATTGTGGTGATTCAACTCATGTTATATCAGCATGCTCTAAACGTACTAAGAAGGTTGATAAGTCTGTTTCAATTGGCACTTTACAGTCAAAGTTTATTCTATCTGTGACCCTGATTTGCTCTTTATCGTCTATTACCGCGGACGCCTATGTCGACTCTGGCGCCGCTTTGAGTCTAATGGATTGGTCCTTTGCCAAACGCTGTGGGTTTGATTTAGAGCCTCTGGAAGTTCCTATACCTCTGAAGGGTATTGACTCCACGCCATTGGCTAGTAATAAACCACAATACTGGACACAAGTAAATATGCGTATTAATCCGGATCACCAGGAGATTATTCGCTTCCTTGTGTTGTATAATCTACATGATGTGTTGGTGCTTGGATTGCCATGGCTGCAATCTCATAACCCAGTCCTCGACTGGAAAGCAATGTCTGTGTTAAGCTGGGGATGTCAGGGGACTCATGGGGACGTACCTTTGGTTTCCATTTCGTCATCTATTCCCTCTGAGATTCCGGAATTTTTATCTGATTATCGTGACGTTTTTGAGGAGCCTAAAATTGGTTCACTACCTCCGCACAGAGAGTGCGATTGTACTATAGATCTGATTCCGGGCAGTAAGTTTCCAAAGGGTCGTTTATTTAATCTATCTGTGCCTGAACATGCTGCTATGCGGGAATATATTAAGGAGTCCTTGGAAAAGGGACATATTCGTCCTTCGTCATCTCCCTTAGGAGCCGGTTTTTTCTTTGTATCTAAAAAAGATGGCTCTTTGAGGCCGTGTATTGATTATCGGCTTTTGAATAAAATCACGGTTAAATATCAGTATCCTTTGCCACTGCTTACTGATTTGTTTGCTCGAATAAAGGGGGCCAAGTGGTTCTCTAAGATTGATCTTCGTGGGGCGTATAATTTAGTGCGAATTAAGCAGGGGGATGAGTGGAAAACCGCATTTAATACGCCTGAGGGCCATTTTGAGTATTTAGTAATGCCTTTTGGTCTTTCAAATGCCCCTTCAGTCTTTCAGTCCTTTATGCATGACATTTTCCATGAATATTTGGATAAATTTTTGATTGTGTATCTGGATGATATTTTGATTTTTTCGGATGACTGGGACTCTCATGTCCAACAGGTCAGGAGGGTTTTTCAGGTTTTGCGCTCTAATTCCTTGTGTGTAAAGGGTTCTAAGTGCGTTTTTGGGGTTCAAAAGATTTCGTTTTTGGGGTACATTTTTTCCCCCTCTTCCATTGAGATGGACCCTGTCAAGGTTCAGGCTATTTGTGATTGGACGCAACCCTCTTCTCTTAAGAGCCTTCAGAAGTTTTTGGGCTTTGCTAATTTTTATCGTCGATTTATAACTGGTTTTTCTGATGTCGCTAAACCGTTGACTGATTTGACTAAGAAGGGTGCTGATGTTGCTGAGTGGTCCCCTGCTGCGGTGGAGGCCTTTCGGGAGCTTAAGCGCCGCTTTTCTTCCGCCCCTGTATTGCGTCAGCCTGATGTTACTCTTCCTTTTCAGGTTGAGGTCGACGCTTCAGAAATCGGAGCTGGGGCGGTTTTGTCGCAGAAAAGTTCCGACTGCTCCGTGATGAGACCTTGTGCGTTCTTTTCTCGTAAGTTTTCGCCCGCTGAGCGAAATTATGATATTGGTAATCGGGAGCTCTTGGCTATGAAGTGGGCTTTTGAGGAGTGGCGTCATTGGCTTGAGGGGGCTAGACATCAGGTTGTGGTATTGACCGACCACAAGAATTTGATTTATCTTGAGTCCGCCAGGCGCCTGAATCCTAGACAGGCGCGCTGGTCGTTATTTTTCTCTCGGTTTAATTTTGTGGTTTCTTACCTACCGGGTTCTAAAAATGTGAAGGCGGATGCCCTTTCTAGGAGTTTTGAGCCTGATTCCCCTGGTAATTCTGAACCTACAGGTATCCTTAAGGATGGAGTGATATTATCTGCTGTTTCCCCAGATTTGCGACGGGTCTTGCAGGAGTTTCAGGCGGATAGACCTGATCGTTGCCCGCCTGGTAGATTGTTTGTTCCTGATGATTGGACCAGTAGAGTCATCTCGGAGGTCCATTCTTCTGCGTTAGCAGGTCATCCTGGAATCTTTGGTACCAGGGATTTGGTGGCTAGGTCTTTCTGGTGGCCTTCCCTGTCGCGAGATGTGCGAGGTTTTGTGCAGTCTTGTGATGTTTGTGCTCGGGCCAAGCCTTGTTGTTCTCGGGCTAGTGGATTGTTGTTATCCTTGCCTATTCCGAAGAGGCCTTGGACTCACATCTCCATGGATTTTATTTCTGATCTCCCTGTTTCTCAGAAGATGTCTGTCATCTGGGTGGTGTGTGACCGTTTCTCTAAGATGGTCCATTTGGTTCCCTTGCCTAAATTGCCTTCTTCATCCGAGCTGGTTCCTCTGTTTTTTCAAAATGTGGTGCGCTTGCATGGTATTCCGGAGAATATCGTTTCTGACAGGGGAACCCAATTCGTGTCTAGATTTTGGCGAGCGTTCTGTGCTAGGATGGGCATTGATTTGTCTTTTTCGTCTGCTTTCCACCCTCAGACTAATGGCCAGACCGAGCGAACTAATCAGACCTTGGAGACTTATTTGAGGTGTTTTGTGTCTGCGGATCAGGATGATTGGGTTGCCTTTTTGCCCTTGGCGGAGTTTGCCCTCAATAATCGGGCTAGTTCTGCCACCTTGGTTTCTCCTTTCTTCTGTAATTCGGGGTTTCATCCTCGTTTCTCTTCCGGTCAGGTGGAGTCTTCGGATTGTCCTGGAGTGGATGCTGTGGTGGAGAGGTTGCATCAGATTTGGGGGCATGTGGTGGACAATTTGAAGTTGTCCCAGGAGAAGACTCAGCATTTTGCCAACCACCGTCGTCGTGTTGGTCCTCGTCTTTGTGTTGGGGACTTGGTGTGGTTATCTTCTCGTTTTGTCCCTATGAAGGTTTCTTCTCCTAAGTTTAAGCCTCGGTTCATCGGCCCGTACAAGATATTGGAGATTCTTAACCCTGTGTCCTTTCGTTTGGACCTCCCTGCATCTTTTTCTATTCATAATGTCTTCCATCGGTCATTGTTGCGCAGGTATGAGGTACCGGTTGTGCCTTCCGTTGAGCCTCCTGCTCCGGTGTTGGTTGAGGGTGAGTTGGAGTACGTTGTCGAGAAGATCTTGGACTCCCGTGTTTCCAGACGGAGACTTCAGTATCTGGTCAAGTGGAAGGGCTACGGTCAGGAGGATAACTCTTGGGTGACAGCCTCTGATGTTCATGCCTCCGATTTGGTCCGTGCCTTTCATAGGGCTCATCCTGATCGCCCTGGTGGTTCTGGTGAGGGTTCGGTGCCCCCTCCTTGAGGGGGGGGTACTGTTGTGAATTTGGTTTCTGGGCTCCCCCGGTGGTTTCTGGTGGTACTGCACTTGTGTGCTTCATCTCCTCTGTTCACCTGTTTCCATCAGGATGTGGGAGTTTTCTATTTAACCTTGCTCCTCAGTCATTTCTATGCCGGCCAACAATGTTACCAGAAGCCTTTCTGTTGCATGTTCCTGCTCCTAGACTACTATCAGCTAAGTTGGACTTGTAGTCCTAAGTTTGTTTTGCATTTTTGTTCCAGTTCTCTGTGATTGATTATTTCTGAGGCTGGAAGCTCTTGTGAGCTGAAATTGCCACTCTGGTGTCATGAGTTGATATTAGAGTCTTAAAGTAATTTCAGGATGGTGTTTTGAAAGGGTTTTCAGCTGACTGTGAAGTTCCCTTTTCTGTCTTCCTACTATCTAGTAAGCGGACCTCAATTTGCTAAACCTATCTTCATACTTCGTATGTCAATTTCCTCTGAAATCACCGACAATATATGTGGGGGCTACTGTCTGCCTTTTGGGGAAAATTTCTCTAGAGGTAAGCCAGGTCTGTATTTTCCTCTGCTAGGGTCAGTCAGTTCTCCGGCTGGCGCTGGGCGTCTAGGGATAAAACGTAGGCACGCTACCCGGCCACTGTTAGTTGTGCGGTAGCTTTAGCTCACAGTCAGCTCGAGTTCCCATCTTCCAAGAGCTAGTCCTTTTTGTATGCTTTACTATGTTCTCTTGCCATTGAGAACCATGACAGGAGTCGTGTGTGTATGAGGTGTATGGAGCGGAGCCGCGTGTGTACGAGGTGTATGGAGTGGAGCGTGTGTGTACAGAGTGCAGCCGCGTGTGTAGGAGTAGCTATGTGTGGCCATTATACGGTATGAAGTATCATGTGCGGCCAATATACAGTATGGAGCATCATGTGTGGTCATTATACAGTATGGAGCATCATGTGTGGCCATTATACAGTATGGAGCATCATGTGGGGCCATTGTACAGTATGGAGCATCATGTGGGGCCATTGTACAGTATGGAGCATCATGTGGGGCCATTATACAGTATGGAGCATCATGTGGGGCCATTATACAGTACTAGATGGTGGCCCGATTCTAACGCATCGGGTATTCTAGAATATGTCCCCGTAGTATATTGCACAGTCCACGTAGTATATTGGTCAGACACGTACAGGGGCGGATTATCAGAGGGTCAATATGGGCGGTAGCCCAGGGCCCAGTGGTGTGGGGGGGCCCTGGGCTACCGCACAGATTGACCCTCTGATAATCCGCCCGAGTGTGACTGCTGTGAATGCCCGCCGGGCGCCGGCATTTATGTGCCCCCGGACCCGGTGGGCAGAGAGAGGCCTTCTCATCTGCTCACTGGGACCCTTCCGGCGCTGTGGTGGTTTCCTATTGACGTGCGGGCGCGCGCCCGCACATCAATAGTTAACAACAGCCGCCAGCCAATTGGAGGCTGGCAGCTGAAGTCGGCCGCAGCGCACACGTCACCGGCGTCTGATGTCATTGTCAGTCGCCGGCAAGTGTGAGCTGCTGGAGGGAGCTCGCCGCCTGGAGCGCTGGTCAGGTGAGGAGACTCTGTTTGTTTGTTTTTTGTTTTGTTTTTTTGATAAGCTAACGGACACACTGGAGCAATGCTGGAGGACACACTAGGGCAATGCTGGAGACACTGGGGGAGATTGCTGGACACACTGGGGGCAGTGCTGGAGACACTGGGGCAGATTGCTGGAGACACTGGAGCAATGCTGGAGACACTGGGGCAGATTGCTGGACACACTGGGGGCAATGCTGGAGACACTGGGGCAGATTGCTGGAGACACTTGGGCAGATTGCTGGAGACACTGGGGCAGATTGCTGGAGACACCGGGGCAGATTGCTGGACACACTGGGGCAATGCTGGAGGACACACTGGGGCAGATTGATGGAGACACTGGGGCAATGCTGGAGACACTGGGGCAGATTGCTGGACACA
Organism: Ranitomeya variabilis; assembly: GCF_051348905.1. Taxonomy (NCBI): domain Eukaryota; kingdom Metazoa; phylum Chordata; class Amphibia; order Anura; family Dendrobatidae; genus Ranitomeya; species Ranitomeya variabilis. The sequence goes on from NC_135233.1 coordinate 419,987,659, forward strand.
CTGGGGGCAATGCTGGAGGACACACTGGGGCAATGCTGGAGACACTGGGGCAGATTGCTGGACACAATGGGGGCAATGCTGGAGACACTGGGGCAGATTGCTGGAGACACTGGGGCAATGCTGGAGACTTTGGGGCAGATTGCTGGACACACTGGGGCAGATTGCTGGAGGACACACTGGGGCAGATGATTGCTGGAGACACTGGGGCAATGCTGGAGACACTGGGGAAGATTGCTGGACACACTGGGGCAATGCTGGAGGACACACTTTGGCAGACTGCTGGAGACACTGGGGCAATGCTGGAGACACTGGGGCAATGCTGGAGACACTGGGGCAATGCTGGAGGACACTGGGGCAGATTGCTGGATCTACTGGGGCAATGCTGGAGACACTGGGGCAATGCTGGAGGACACACTGGGGCAGATGATTGCTGGAGACACTGGGGCAATGCTGGAGACACTGGGGCAATGCTGGAGACACTGGGGCAATGCTGGAGGACACACTGGGGCAGATTGCTGGAGACAATGGGGCAATGCTGGAGACACTGGGGCAATGCTGGAGGACACACTGGGGCAGACTGCTGGATACACTGGGGCAGATGATTGCTGGAGACACTGGGGCAATGCTGGAGACACTGGGGCAATGCTGGACACACTGTGGGCAATGCTGGACAATTGGACATACTGGGGCAGATTGCTGGACACACTGGTGGTAATATGCTGGACACACTGGGGCAATGCTGGACATACTGGGGCAGATTGCTGGACACTCTGCTGGTAATATGCTGGACACACTGGGGCAGATTGCTGGACACGCTGTCTGGGGGCAATGCTGGACACACTGGGGGCAATATGCTGGAGTCAGACACTGGGGCAGATTGCTGGAGACACTGGGGGCAATGCTGGACACACTGGGGCAGATTGCTGGACACTGGGGCAATATGCTGGACATACTGGGGCAGATTGCTGGACACACTGGGGGTAATATGCTGGACACACTGGGGGTAATATGCTGGACACACTGGGGCAGATTGCTGGACACACTGGGGGCAGGACTGGAGGCATGGGCAGAATGTAGACACGGGGCATGATTGGAGACACGGGGCAGAATGAAAGACATGGGGCAGGATTGGATCATGGGGCAGGATGGATACGATGGAGACAGATGGGGCAGGATGGGGAGATCATATGGTGTAGAATGGATACTCATGAGTGCAGGATGGGAGAACATATGGCTGGAGCCAGGAATGAGACACACGGGGCCAGGGTGGGGAATATTATTACCATAGGGACTAATTAAGGGATATTATTACTGCAGTGATGTATTTATTTTATTTTTTGAGTATACTGTTTTAAATGGGGGGGGGGGGGCGGCCCTGTTACTGTGCAGAGTGACACTATATCGCCTTTTTTTCTCCATGTGGTGTAATGTAGAAGTTGTGAAAAATTAAGTAATGTGTTCTGCAAGCAGTGCTCGAGATAACTGTGTTATTTCCTGCAGAAACGAGTCCTGGCTGGAAGAAATGATGGCGGTCTGTGCTGGATGAAAGATGAAGGACTTCACCTAGAGACATCACTGGTGAGTCAGTGTTACCTATACACTGACACTATACACTGTATACTATATACAGCGGTCCTGTGTACAATGTCACCAGTGATCACTTTATTACCTATACATTATATACAGAGCTCCTGTGTATAATGTCACCAGTGATCTCTGTATTACCTCTACACAGACACTGCATACTAAGTACAGATCTCCTGTGAATACTGGCACTTATGGTGATAGTATTGTGTTTTTTTTTTTTTTTAATTACTGATCAGTATTGTAGTATTCAGTCACTATGTGGTGGTAATATGTGGTCTGGAAATGGTGTTGTAGTATTTGTCCCTTGAATGTGCTATGTGGTCACCAAGTGGTGGTAATATGTGGTCTTGACATGGTGCGGTGGTATTTGTTCCTTGTATGTGATATTATTCGATCACTGTGGTTATAATTTGTGGTCTGGTCATGGCGCGGTGGTATTTGTTCCTTGTATGTGATATTATTGGTCAAAATATACCTAAATTGTATTGCAGATTTTAACAAATATTTAATAGGTTACAGTAGAGTAGGGCCCGGACATTTTTCTGGAATAATCTGGTTCGGGTATCACATGACCCCCGTCACATGACCGGGGGGGGGGGGGGGCCACAGTGTCTGAACAGCCCGGGGCCCTGGCTACCCTTAATCCACCCCTGGACACGTAGTATATTGCCCAGCCATGTAGTATATTGCCCAGCCACGTAGTATATTGCCCAGCCACGTAGTATATTGCCCAGCCACGCAGTATATTGCCCAGTGACGTAGCATACAGCACAGAGCCACGCAGTATATTGCACAGCGATGTAGTATACAGCACAGAGCCACGTAGTATATTGCCTAGCCATGTATGTCACAGGTTAAAAAATAAAAAATAAACATACCTTCCGATCCGAGGGTTGTAGTTCTAACATACTCACCATACTTGTAGTTCTGTCGCCTGTGCGAGGTACAGGCGGCAGCTTCCGGTCCCAGCCTGCTCGCGCAGGCGCGCAGGGACTGTGATGACGTCGCGGTCACATGACTGTGACGTCACGGCAGGTCCTTCTGCCAGACCATCCGTGCCAACGGAACGTGGCGGTTGCATTGCGAGGAGCGGGAAAGACGGCGTAGGTGACTATATAATAATTTTTTATTTTTTTAAATTATTTTTAACATGTTTTCACTATTGGCGCTGCATAGGCTGCGTCAATAGTAAAAAACTTGGTGACACAGGGTTAATAGCAGCGATAACGGAGTGCGTTACCCACGGCATAACGCGGTCCGTTCCCGCCGGCATTAACCCTGTGTGAGCGGTGAGCAGAGGGGTGTATGCGGGCGCCGGGCAGTGAGTGCGGGGAGTAAGGAGTGGCCATTTTCTTCCGGACTGTGCGCGTCGCTGATTGGTCGCGGCAGCCATGACAGGCAGCTGGCGAGACCAATCAGCGAACGAATAACCGTTACAGACAGAAGGACAGACGGAAGTGACCCTTAGACAATTATATAGTAGATGGAGCATCATGTGGGGCCATTATACAGTATGGAGCATCATGTGCAGTCATCATACAGTATGGAGCATCATGTGTATACATTATACAGTATAGAGCAATGTGTGGCTATATTTTTTTGTTTATAATTATTCTTTATGAAACAGTGTGATCAGCAGTGCTAAATGGGTGTGGTTGGGACGTGGATATGGGTGTGGCTAGTTATGAATGGGTGTGTTCAGAGGCGTGGCCTAAAATTTGCCACGGCACGCTTTGTGCGCCGCAAACTTTCTCCCTCTTTCCCATCTTCAAAAGTTGGGAGATATGGGCAACAGTATTCAGGGGCACCGAGGCTACCAAAGCTGCCCCCGACACCGGGCCGCTCCCCCCTCCCACTGAGGAGCGGACCACAGTATTGTGGCCTGACCGTTCGCCCGCCACCGGGCCGCCCTCATTGCCTCTCGGCTGATGCACCTGCTGCTACGTCTCTGCTACTACAAGCAGAGACGGAGCTCTGCGCCTCATTGCGTTGCTTTATAATCTCCCCATGCCTTTGCACCGGATCCACAGCAGAACCCGGGCTGGGCTAGGCAACGGGGCTTATACAGCAAGCGACCCTGCAGCCGACTCAGGGGTACAGGGAGGGGGGCATATACATAGCTTACCGCTTCCTGCAGCTTTGGCTTGGTGGTTTTCTTTACCTTTTTCTTCTGGCCCCCAGGTGCCTCCTCTGGTAAATCATCACCAAGATGGAAGTTCTGAAGGCACACTGGGGACTCCAGGAGCTTGATCTCTGCCATTAGTGCCCCTCCCTGGCCGATGTTGTCACTGTCCTCCCCAGAGCCAGCAGAACTGCGACGAGATGTCATTGTCGCCTGTCCTGCAGGGACCTCGCTGCACGTGGCCTGTGAGTGACTAAGCAGGCTGCCAAGTGGGGCTTTCTGCTGGTCATCCTCCTCATCATCATCATCATCCACCTGGCTCTCAGGCTGCAGCCCCATCTGCCTTTGCTCTCTGTTATCAGCCATTTCTCTGAATCGGTCTTCATTTATAAGCTTTTCTTTAAATGGTCCACTTTTTTCTCTGATGTAAGCTTTTCTGACTTCAAGCTCATTGATCTCAACTTTCAGTCTCCTTACCTCCGCCTGGAGCTGATTCTTCCTCGGTTTGGAGGAACCTGCAGCTTTGTTGCTTGTGCAGCCCAGATCCTCCCGAAGCCTCCTCAGTGCCTTACTAGCCTCTTTATGCTCACGGAGGTGGCTCATGACCCGGGAGGCATAGGTGGACACAGACTCCCGGGGTCTCTGCAGCACCCAACCCTCCTCAGTGAGGTCGGCCTCACCTCCGTGAGCACTCAGCTTTCCTCCGGAAGGACCGCCATCTTGCACGCTAGCGGGCTTCTCCTCCATGGAAGCCTTGCGGCTTCTCTGGGTCTCTGCAGACCTGGGGGGAGTAGGAGCCACATTGCTGCGACTCCTGGTGGAGCGTCTCACCCCCGAATCCTCTGATGTGCAGGCTGGTTGCTGATTCCTTCTGCCCCCCGCCAGCCTGGTCCGGGAAGCAGAAGCCTGGGACTTGGCTCCTTCACTCATCCCAGAAAACCCACTCCCTCCCTGGGTAAGAGAGAGAGCAGGTCCCCGGGTGGAGAGGTGGTGGTTCCCAGGAGCTCAGGAGCACACAGCAGGTTCAGTGGTGACCGCACCCACAATCAACACAATGAGCAGCAGCTGAGCAGAGCTGCACCCACTATCCTGCCGGTGCAGTCACTGTGTACATACATTACATTACTGATCCTGAGTTACCTCCTGTATTATACTCCAGAGCTGCACTCACTATTCTGCTGGTGCAGTCACTGTGTACATACATTACATTACTGATCCTGAGTTACCTCCTGTATTATACTCCAGAGCTGCACTCACTATTCTGCTGGTGCAGTCACTGTGTACATACATTACATTACTGATCCTGAGTTACAACCTGTATTATACCTCAGAGCTGCACTCACTATTCTGCTGGTGCAGTCACTGTGTACATACATTACAATACTGATCCTTAGTTACATCCTGTATTATACTCCAGAGCTGCACTCACTATTCTGCTGGTGCAGTCACTGTGTACATACATTACTGATCCTGAGTTACCTTCCCGTATTATAGTAAATATAAGAAAACTGACTGAACAGCCATCTAGTCTCAACTGGTGCATAACCAAAAAGTCTTACATAGCAAATAGATAATGGCTGCACTCAATTTTACTGTGCTCCAGCAAGAAAATGTGCAATACATGAAATGTGAATAGCATAATGTCTTGGGAAATTTATGAAAAAACACAAGAGATTCTTAGCACATGATTTGGCCACAAGTTGTGAGCCCATCCACCAAACGTCAAGGTAATCTCAAAACGGATGGGTACCTGAGCTAACTGCCTAGTGTGAACACTTACCTATGGCTAATAACATGGTAAAGCCTGCTTTTATAGGAAGCTCAGAACCAACTGTGTCTGGATGTAATTAAAATCACAGCATGGTGAAGGGCGGGGCGTTCAAGTCAGAAAAAATAGTACATAGTAAATATAAGAAAACTGACTGAACAGCCATCTAGTCTGAACTGGTGCATAACCAAAAAACCATGTTATTCATAAATTTCCCAAGCCATTATGCTATTCACATTTCATGTATTGCACATTTCCTTGCTTTAGCACAGTAAAATTGAGTGCAGTCATTATCTATTTGCTATGTAAGACTTTTTGGTTATGCACCAGTTCAGACTAGATGGCTGTTCAGTCAGTTTTCTTATATTTACTATGTACTATTTTTTTCTGACTTGAACGCCCCGCCCTTCACCATGCTGTGATTTTAATTACATCCAGACACAGTCGGTTCTGAGCTTCCTATAAAAGCAGGCTTTACCATGCTATTAGCCATAGGTAAGTGTTCACACTAGGCAGTTACAGTGGGGCAAAAAAGTATTTAGTCAGTCAGCAATAGTGCAAGTTCCACCACTTAAAAAGATGAGAGGCGTCTGTAATTTACATCATAGGTAGACCTCAACTATGGGAGACAAACTGAGAAAAAAAAATCCAGAAAATCACATTGTCTGTTTTTTTATCATTTTATTTGCATTTTATGGTGGAAAATAAGTATTTGGTCAGAAACAAAATTTCATCTCAATACTTTGTAATCTATCCTTTGTTGGCAATGACAGAGGTCAAACGTTTTCTGTAAGTCTTCACAAGGTTGCCACACACTGTTGTTGGTATGTTGGCCCATTCCTCCATGGAGATCTCCTCTAGAGCAGTGATGTTTTTGGCTTTTCGCTTGGCAACACGGACTTTCAACTCCCTCCAAAGGTTTTCTATAGGGTTGAGATCTGGAGACTGGCTAGGCCACTCCAGGACCTTGAAATGCTTCTTACGAAGCCACTCCTTCGTTGCCCTGGCGGTGTGCTTAGGATCATTGTCATGTTGAAAGACCCAGCCACGTTTCATCTTCAATGCCCTTGCTGATGGAAGGAGGTTTGCACTCAAAATCTCACGAAACATGGCCCCATTCATTCTTTCATGTACCCGGATCAGTCGTTCTGGCCCCTTTGCAGAGAAACAGCCCCAAAGCATGATGTTTCCACCACCATGCTTTACAGTAGGTATGGTGTTTGATGGATGCAACTCAGTATTCTTTTTCCTCCAAACACGACAAGTTGTGTTTCTACCAAACAGTTCCAGTTTGGTTTCATCAGACCATAGGACATTCTCCCAAAACTCCTCTGGATCATCCAAATGCTCTCTAGCAAACTTCAGACGGGCCCGGACATGTACTGGCTTAAGCAGTGGGACACGTCTGGCACTGCAGGATCTGAGTCCATGGTGGCGTAGTGTGTTACTTATGGTAGGCCTTGTTACATTGGTCCCAGCTCTCTGCAGTTCATTCACTAGGTCCCCCCGCGTGGTTCTGGGATTTTTGCTCACCGTTCTTGTGATCATTCTGACCCCACGGGGTGGGATTTTGCGTGGAGCCCCAGATCGAGGGAGATTATCAGTGGTCTTGTATGTCTTCCATTTTCTAATTATTGCTCCCACTGTTGATTTCTTCACTCCAAGCTGGTTGGCTATTGCAGATTCAGTCTTCCCAGCCTGGTGCAGGGCTACAATTTTGTTTCTGGTGTCCTTTGACAGCTCTTTGGTCTTCACCATAGTGGAGTTTGGAGTCAGACTGTTTGAGGGTGTGCACAGGTGTCTTTTTATACTGATAACAAGTTTAAACAGGTGCCATTACTACAGGTAATGAGTGGAGGAAAGAGGAGACTCTTAAAGAAGAAGTTACAGGTCTGTGAGAGCCAGAAATCTTGATTGTTTGTTTCTGACCAAATACTTAATTTCCACCATAAAATGCAAATAAAATGATAAAAAAACAGACAATGTGATTTTCTGGATTTTTTTTTCTCAGTTTGTCTCCCATAGTTGAGGTCTACCTATGATGTAAATTACAGATGCCTCTCATCTTTTTAAGTGGTGGAACTTGCACTATTGCTGACTGACTAAATACTTTTTTGCCCCACTGTAGCTCAGGTACCCATCCGTTTTGAGATTACCTTGACGTTTGGTGGATGGGCTCACAACTTTTGGCCAAATCTTGTGCTAAGAATCTCATGTGTTTTTTCATAAATTTCCCAAGCCATTATGCTATTCACATTTCATGTATTGCACATTTCCTTGCTTTAGCACAGTAAAATTAAGTGCAGCCATTATCTATTTCCCGTATTACATGCATTGCTTCTCCCCTCTCCCCATCTGCTTCTCACCTTTTATCTCTAACCTCCTCTTTCGGCCTCTCGCAGCATACTAACTCTCCAACGCATGAAGATGGAAACTCCCTTGACTTGGTCTTCTCCCGACTTTGCTCAGTGGATGATTTCACAAACTCCCCTCTCCCGCTCTCTGACCACAACCTTCTTTCATTCTCTATCAAGAACTGCCACCCCGCTCAGGTCACCCCCACTTTCCACACTTGTCACGATATGACAACACTTATAGAAACAAACAGGCTATTAACACCCAGAAACTTATGAAGAACTTGCAGTCCTCATTGGCCCCAATCTCCTCCATTTCATGTCCTGATTCTGCTCTGAAGCATTACAATGAAACCCTGCAAAGTGCCCTGGATGAAGCTGCACTTCCTATACATAGAACAACTCGGCACAGACGGCGACAACCGTGGCACACGCTGCAAACACGTTTCCTGCAGCGGTGCTCCAGGTGAGCCGAACGTCTGTGGAGAAAATCTAATCTACCCGAAGATTTCATCCATTATAAGTTCATGCTAAAAACATACAACTCTGCCCTTCACCTCTCCAAACAAACCAATTTCAACACCCTCATCACCTCACTGTCAAGTAACCCTAAACGTCTCTTTGACACTTTCCAGTCCCTACTCAACCCAAGAGAGCAGGCCCCAACCACAGATCTCCACGCTGACGATCTGGTCAATCACTTCAAAGAAAAAATTGACTACATTCGACAGGAAATCATCTCCCAATCTCTTCATACCATGCACTGTCCTCCCTCCCCCACTGCATCTAGTTCACTCTCTGACTTTGAACCAGTTACAGAAGAAGAAGTAATCAGGCTCCTTGCATCTTCTCGCCCGACCACTTGCATCAGTGACCCCATTCCGTCACATCTCCTCCAGTCCCTTTCCCCGGCTGTCACCTCTCACCTAACAAAAATATTCAACCTTTCCCTCACTTCCGGTATTTTTCCCTCCTCATTTAAGCATGCCATCATACATCCATTACTTAAAAAACCATCCCTCGACCAAAATTGTGCCTCTAATTATAGACCTGTCTCTAATCTTCCCTTCATCTCTAAACTCCTCGAACGCCTGGTCCACTCCCGTCTTACCCGCTATCTCTCAGATAACTCTTCTCGACCCTCTTCAATCTGGCTTCCGCTCTTTACACTCCACTGAAACTGCCCTCACTAAAGTCTCTAATGACCTACTAACAGCTAAATCTAATGGTCACTACTCCATGCTAATTCTCTTGGATCTCTCCGCAGCATTCGACACTGTGGATCATCAGCTCCTCCTCACTATGCTCCGCTCCATCGGCCTCAAGGACACTGTTCTCTCCTGGTTCTCTGTTGTGAACTCTGTTTTTGGGCTCCCTCTTGTGGTCACAAGTGGTACTGTGTGAGTGCTACCTTTGGGCTCCCTCTGGTGGCTCTTTTTGTCATTCTGCAGGTCTGTGGCTGGGATCAGCTGTCTCGTTATCTGCTGGTTGGTTTCCTATTTAGCTCACCTGGACTTTCAGTTGTTGCCTGCTGTCAATGTATTCAGTGCTATTTTGATCTCTCCTGACTACCTTCGTTATCAGTCTCTCCAAGAGAAGCTAAGTTTTTGTTTGTTCATTTTTTGATTTTGGGGGTTCTTGTATTCTCAGCGTGGATATTTTGTATAGGGTTTTCTACTGACCGCACAGTTTCCTATCCGTCTTCTGCTATCTAGTATTAGCGGGCCTCATTTGCTGAATCTGTTTCATCTCTACGTTTGTATTTTCCCCTTACCTCACCGTTATTATTTGTTGGGGGCTTTCTATATCTTTGGGGTTATTTCTCTGAGGCAAGTGAGGTCTTACTTTCTTCTCTCTAGGGGTAGCTAGTTTCTCAGGCTGCGTCGAGACGTCTAGGAATTCAGGCACGTTCACCAGCTACCTTTAGTGTGTTCGGTTAGGATCAGAATTGCGGTCAGTCCAGTTACCACCTCCCTAGAGCTCGTTCTTTGTTCAGTAACTTAGCTAGTCAGTTCGGTGATCCTCAGCCACTAAGGATCATAACAGTACAGCAGGCCAAAAAGTGTTTATTGCATCGCAGAAGTGGGATAAGAGAAGTCCTGAGTGCAATTTTTTTTCTCCCTTTGCTGCAGTCTGTCCAGCTTCTCTCATCCCGTTAATCTCTGGGTGGCTTTGAGTTCAGCTGCAGACATGGATATTCAGAGTCTGACTTCTAGTGTGGATCATCTTGCTGCAAGGGTGCAAAGCATTCAGGATTTTGTTGTTCACAGTCCTATGTCAGAGCCAAAAATACCTATTCCTGAGTTGTTTTCTGGAGATAGATCTAGGTTTCTGAATTTTAAGAATAATTGTAAATTATTTCTTTCCTTGAGACCTCGTTCCTCTGGTGATTCCGCTCAGCAAGTTAAAATTGCTATCTCCTTGTTACGTGTCGACCCTCAGGATTGGGCTTTCTCCCTGGCGCCAGGAGATCCTGCATTGCTGAATGTGGATGCGTTTTTTCTGGCGCTTGGACTGCTTTATGAGGAACCTAATCTTGAGAACCAGGCAGAAAAGGCTTTGCTGGCCCTCTGTCAGGGACAGGATGAAGCAGAGGTGTATTGTCAAAAATTTAGGAAATGGTCGGTGCTTACTCAATGGAATGAGTGTGCCCTGGCTGCAAATTTCAGAGAAGGTCTTTCTGAAGCCATTAAGAATGTTATGGTGGGGTTCCCCACGCCTGTTAGTCTGAATGACTCAATGGCTTTGGCCATTCAGATTGATCGGCGTTTGCGGGAGCGCAAATCTGCGCACCATCTGGCGGTGTTTTCTGAACAGAGACCTGAGTCTATGCAATGTGACAGAATTCTGACCAGAATTGAGCGGCAAAGCCATAGAAGTCAAAATGGGTTGTGCTTTTACTGTGGTGATTCTACTCATGTTATCTCAGCATGCTCTAAGCGCTTAAAAAAAAATCGCTAAACCTGTCACCGTTGGTACTATACAGCCTAAATTCATTTTGTCGGTTACTTTAATTTGTTCTTTGTCATCCTACTCGGTTATGGCTTTTGTGGATTCAGGTGCTGCCCTGAATCTGATGGATTTGTCGTTTGCCAGGCGCTGTGGTTTGGTCCTGGAGCCTTTAAAATTCCCTATTCCACTGAGGGGAATTGATGCTACACCATTGGCTGAGAATAAGCCTCAGTATTGGACTCAAGTGACCATGTGCATGACTCCTGTACATCAGGAGGTGATTCGCTTTCTTGTGCTGCATAATTTGCATGATGTTGTCGTTTTGGGTCTGCCATGGCTGCAGGCCCATAATCCAGTTCTGGATTGGAAAGCTATGTCTGTGTCAAGTTGGGGTTGCCAGGGGATTCATGGCGATGCTCCTTTGGTGTCAATTGCTTCTTCCACTCCTTCTGAGGTCCCTGAGTTTTTGTCGGACTACCAGGATGTATTTGATGAGCCCAGATTCGGTGCCCTACCTCCTCATAGGGATTGTGATTGTGCTATAAATTTGATTCCTGGTAGTAAGTTCCCTAAGGGACGACTTTTTAATTTGTCTGTACCAGAACATGCCGCGATGCGGAGTTATATAAAGGAGTCTTTGGAGAAGGGACATATTCGGCCGTCCTCATCCCCTCTTGGTGCAGGATTCTTTTTTGTGGCCAAGAAGGATGGTTCTCTGAGACCTTGTATAGATTATCGTCTTCTAAATAAAATCACGGTCAAATTTCAGTATCCTTTGCCATTATTGTCTGATCTGTTTGCTCGGATTAAGGGGTCCAGTTGGTTCACCAGGATAGATCTTCGTGGTGCGTATAACCTTGTGCGTATTAAGCAGGGGGATGAATGGAAAACAGCATTTAATACACCCGAAGGCCATTTTGAGTACTTGGTGATGCCTTTTGGACTCTCTAATGCTCCTTCTGTGTTTCAGTCCTTCATGTATGACATCTTCCGAGAATTTCTGGATAAATTTATGATTGTGTATCTGGATGACATTTTGGTCTTTTCTGAGGATTGGGAGTCCCATGTGAAGCAGGTCAGGATGGTATTTCAGGTCCTGCGTGCTAATGCCTTATTTGTGAAGGGCTCAAAATGTCTCTTCGGAGTACAGAAGGTTTCTTTTTTGGGTTTTATTTTTTCTCCTTCTACTATTGAGATGGACCCAGTCAAGGTCCAGGCTATTCATGACTGGACTCGGCCTACATCTGTTAAGAGTCTTCAGAAGTTCTTGGGTTTTGCTAATTTTTACCGTCGCTTCATTGCTAATTTTTCTGGTGTGGTTAAACCCTTGACGGATTTGACCAAGAAGGGTTCTGATGTGACTAATTGGTCTCCTGCGGCCGTGGAAGCCTTTCAGGAGCTGAAGCGCCGGTTTTCTTCGGCTCCAGTTTTATGTCAGCCTGATATCTCTCTTCCTTTTCAGGTCGAGGTTGATGCTTCTGAGATTGGAGCTGGGGATGTTTTGTCGCAGAGAAGCTCTGATTGCTCTGTGATGAAGCCTTGTGCTTTCTTTTCAAGAAAGTTTTCGCCTGCCGAGCGGAATTATGATGTTGGTAATCGGGAGTTGTTGGCTATGAAGTGGGCATTTGAGGAGTGGCGGCATTGGCTCGAGGGAGCTAAGCATCGTGTGGTGGTCTTGACTGGTCACAAAAATCTGATTTATCTCGAGTCTGCCAAGCGGCTGAATCCTAGACAGGCTCGTTGGTCGTTGTTTTTCTCCCGTTTCGATTTCGTGGTCTCGTACCTGCCTGGTTCGAAGAACGTGAAGGCTGATGCTCTTTCTAGGAATTTTGTGCCTAACTCTCCGGGAGTTTCAGAGCCGGCTGGTATCCTCAGAGAGGGAGTGATTTTGTCTGCCATTTCCCCAGATTTGCGACGAGTGCTGCAGGAATTTCAGGCGGATAGACCTGACCGTTGCCCACCAGAGAGACTGTTTGTCCCAGATAGATGGACCAGCAGAGTTATTTCCGAGGTTCATTCTTCGGTGTTGGCAGGTCATCCTGGGATTTTTGGTACCAGAGATTTGGTGGCTAGATCCTTCTGGTGGCCTTCCTTGTCGCGGGATGTGCGTTCCTTTGTGCAGTCCTGTGGGATTTGTGCTCGGGCTAAGCCTTGCTGTTCTCGTGCCAGCGGTTTGCTTTTGCCTTTGCCTGTCCCGAAGAGGCCTTGGACGCACATTTCCATGGATTTTATTTCGGATCTTCCAGTCTCTCAGAGAATGTCTGTCATCTGGGTGGTGTGTGATCGTTTTTCTAAAATGGTCCATTTGGTGCCCTTGCCTAAGTTGCCTTCCTCCTCCGATTTGGTTCCTCTATTTTTTCAGAATGTGGTTCGCTTGCACGGCATCCCTGAAAATATTGTGTCTGACAGAGGATCCCAGTTTGTGTCCAGATTTTGGCGGATCTTTTGTGCTAAGATGGGCATTGATTTGTCTTTTTCGTCTGCCTTCCATCCTCAGACGAATGGCCAAACCGAGCGAACTAATCAGACCTTGGAAACTTATTTAAGATGTTTTGTTTCTGCTGATCAGGATGATTGGGTTACTTTTTTACCATTGGCCGAGTTTGCCCTTAATAATCGGGCTAGTTCTGCTACTTTGGTTTCGCCTTTTTTTTGTAATTCTGGCTTTCATCCTCGTTTTTCCTCGGGTCAGGTGGAGCCGTCTGACTGTCCTGGGGTGGATTCTGTGGTGGATAGGTTGCAGCAGATTTGGAACCATGTGGTGGACAATTTGAAGTTGTCACAGGAGAAGGCTCAGCGCTTTGCCAACCACCGTCGCGGTGTGGGTCCCCGACTTCGTGTTGGGGATTTGGTATGGCTGTCTTCTCGGTATGTTCCTATGAAGGTCTCCTCTCCTAAGTTCAAGCCTCGCTTCATCGGTCCTTATAAGATTTTGGAAATCCTTAACCCTGTGTCATTTCGTTTGGACCTCCCAGCGTCGTTTGCCATTCATAATGTGTTCCATAGGTCTTTGTTGCGGAGGTATGTGGTGCCTGTGGTTCCTTCTGTTGAGCCCCCTGCTCCGGTGCTGGTTGAGGGCGAATTGGAGTACGTGGTGGAGAAGATCTTGGATTCTCGTATTTCTAGACGGAGGCTTCAGTATTTGGTTAAGTGGAAGGACTATGGTCAGGAGGATAATTCCTGGGTTGTCGCCTCTGATGTTCATGCAGCCGATTTGGTTCATGCCTTCCATGTTGCTCATCCTGCGCCCTGGGGGTTTTGATGAGGGTTCGGTGACCCCTCCTTAAGGGGGGGGGGTACTGTTGTGAACTCTGTTTTTGGGCTCCCTCTTGTGGTCACAAGTGGTACTGTGTGAGTGCTACCTTTGGGCTCCCTCTGGTGGCTCTTTTTGTCATTCTGCAGGTCTGTGGCTGGGATCAGCTGTCTCGTTATCTGCTGGTTGGTTTCCTATTTAGCTCACCTGGACTTTCAGTTGTTGCCTGCTGTCAATGTATTCAGTGCTATTTTGATCTCTCCTGACTACCTTCGTTATCAGTCTCTCCAAGAGAAGCTAAGTTTTTGTTTGTTCATTTTTTGATCATCAGTGTTCAATATGTTTCCTGGTTTATTATCAGTCTTTGTCCAGCTTGCTAATATGTGATTTCCTCGCTTGCTGGTAGCTCTAGGGGGCTGAGTTTCTCCCCTCACACCGTTAGTTGGTGTGGGGGTTCTTGTATTCTCAGCGTGGATATTTTGTATAGGGTTTTCTACTGACCGCACAGTTTCCTATCCGTCTTCTGCTATCTAGTATTAGCGGGCCTCATTTGCTGAATCTGTTTCATCTCTACGTTTGTATTTTCCCCTTACCTCACCGTTATTATTTGTTGGGGGCTTTCTATATCTTTGGGGTTATTTCTCTGAGGCAAGTGAGGTCTTACTTTCTTCTCTCTAGGGGTAGCTAGTTTCTCAGGCTGCGTCGAGACGTCTAGGAATTCAGGCACGTTCACCGGCTACCTTTAGTGTGTTCGGTTAGGATCAGAATTGCGGTCAGTCCAGTTACCACCTCCCTAGAGCTCGTTCTTTGTTCAGTAACTTAGCTAGTCAGTTCGGTGATCCTCAGCCACTAAGGATCATAACAGTTCTCTTCCTATCTCTCTGACCGATCCTTCACTGTATCTTTTGCTGGCTCCTCCTCTCATCTTCCTCTTACTGTTGGGGTTCCTCAAGGATCAGTCCTAGGCCCCCTCCTCTTCTCTTTGTATACTGCCCCTATTGGACAATCAGTAGATTTGGGTTCCAGTACCATCTCTATGCTGACGACACCCAATTATACACTTCTTCTCCTGCTTTCACGCCGACCTTCTTAGAAAACACCAGTGATTGTCTTACCGCTGTCTCTAACATCATGTCCTCCCTCTATCTGAAACTGAACCTGTCAAAAACTGAACTCCTCGTGTTCTCTCCCTCTACTAACCTACCTTTGCCTGACATTGCCATCTCCGTGTGCGGTTCCACCATTACTCCAAAGCAACATGCCCGCTGCCTTGGGGTCATCCTTGATTCCGAACTTTCATTCACCCCCCACATGCGATCACTGGCTCGCTCTTCTTATCTGCATCTCAAAAACATTTCTAGAATTCGCCCTTTTCTTCCTTTCGACTCTGCAAAAACTCTTACTGTCTCACTTATTCATTCTCGTCTGGACTATTGTAACTCTCTACTAATCGGCCTCCCTCTTACCAAACTCTCCCCGCTCCAATCTGTCCTGAATGCTGCTGCCAGGATCATATTCCTCACCAACCGCTACACCGATGCCTCTACCTTGTGCCAGTCATTACACTGGCTACCCATCCACTCCAGAATCCAGTACAAAACTACTACCCTCATCCACAAAGCACTCCTCCATGGCTCAGCACCACCCTACATCTCCTCCCTGGTCTCAGTCTACCAACCTACCCGTGCCCTCCGCTCCGCTAATGACCTCAGGTTAGCATCCTCAATAATCAGAACCTCTCATTCCCGTCTCCAATACTTTACACGTGCTGCGCCGATTCTTTGGAATGCACTACCTAGGTTAATACGATTAATCCCCACAGTTTTAAGCGTGCCCTAAAAACGCATTTGTTCAGACTGGCCTACCGCCTCAACGCATTAACCTAATATCCCTGTGTGGCCTATTAAAATAAAAAAAAAATAAAAAAAAAACAATCAGGTTCCTCGCATCATGTTCTCATACACTTTATGCAGTCAATAGCCTCTGTGTCTGTACTGCTACATACTTAGGCTGTTAACTGGTTCATGCAGCTTTACATGAACACCCGAGCCTTACACTATGGCTGGTCCAAATAACTAAAGCAATTGTTACCATGCACCTCTCGTGTCTCCCCTTTTCCCTATAGATTGTAAGCTTGCGAGCAGCAGGGCCCTCAGTCACTCCTCTTTGTATCTGTTTTGATCTGTGTTTATTGTTATTCTGTAATGTCTATTGTCTGTACAAGTCCTCTCTATAATGTAAAGCGCTGCGGAATATGTTGGCGCTATATAAATAAAAATTATTATTATTATTATTATACCCCAGAGCTGCACTCACTATTCTGCTGGTGCAGTCACTGTGTACATTCATTATATTACTGATCTTGTATTATACTCCAGAGCTGCACTCGCTTTTGGAGGCTAGCTGTGACGTACTGACGTATGACAGACGTAGCAGTGACGTCAGCCGTACGCCGCTCTGAGGTGAGCTGTAGGTTGCCGTCGCACTCCTGTGATGCTTTGCGGCAGCCGGTTGTTGACGTTACAGTGGGTCACGTGACATGTGCTTTGAAGCGCTGGAGCAGAGCGCGGGGCACTCGATAGCAGAGCAAAGCTCCGCCCCTTCTATTTTGCATAAGTAGGAGGCGGAGCCTCTGCCTATGACAATAACGGCTCCTCCCCCAGCTTACGACTTAGTAAGGCACCGCCCTATTATTGGAATATGCAAATATATGACCATAGCCCCGAAACATTCTCGGAATATTAGCATAGTCCCGCCCCCGGAGCGGCGCTGCTGCGGCTCCTCGCACGGACGTCATTGTCGCAGGGACCCGGCCCGGGATGTCCGGCTGGAAGGACGGCGCGGTGCAGGACAAGTACCGCCTGGTGGTTGTGGGCGGCGGCGGCGTGGGCAAGTCTGCGCTCACCATCCAGTTCATCCAGGTGGGTCACTGCGGGGCCCTAGTGCTGGAATGTGGGAGCGGAGCGCGCCGGGTCCTAGAGTCCGCTACGTGTGACTGAGGCTCTGTATTAGGGGGTGTGGCCGGAATGTGCAAGGATGGGGGCGGTAGTCGGTGCAGGTACAGAGATGGGGGTGGTAGTCAGTGCTGGTATAGTGATGGGGGCGGTAGTCAGTGCTGGTATAGTGATGGGGGCGGTAGTCGGTGCAGGTACAGAGATGGGGGCTGTAGTCAGTGCTGGTATAGTGATGGGGGTGGTAGTCGGTGCGGGTACAGTGATGGGGTGGTAGTCGGTGCGGGTACAGTGATGGGGGTGGTAGTCAGTGATGGTATAGTGTTGGGGGCGGTAGTCGGTGCTGGTACAGTGATGGGGGTGCTAGTCTGTGCTGGTACAGTGATGGGGGCTGTAGTCTGTGCTGGTACAGTGATGGGGGCGGTAGTCTGTGCTGGTACAGTGATGGGGGCTGCAGTCTGCTGGTACAGTGATGGGGGCGGCAGTCTGTGCTGGTACAGTGATGGGGGTGGCAGTCGGTGCTGGTACAGTGATGGGGGCGGTAGTCGGTGCTGGTACAGTGATGGGGGCTGTAGTCTGTGCTGGTACAGTGATGGGGGTGGCAGTCTGTGCTGGTACAGTGATGGGGGTGGCAGTCGGTGCTGGTACAGTGATGGGGGCGGTAGTCGGTGCTGGTACAGTGATGGGGGCTGTAGTCTGTGCTGGTACAGTGATGGGGGTGGCAGTCGGTGCTGGTACAGTGATGGGGGTGGCAGTCGGTGCTGGTACAGTGATGGGGGTGGCAGTCGGTGCTGGTACAGTGATGGGGGTGGCAGTCGGTGCTGGTACAGTGATGGGGGTGGCAGTCGGTGCTGGTACAGTGATGGGGGTGGCAGTCGGTGCTGGTACAGTGATGGGGGTGGCAGTCGGTGCAGGTACAGAGATGGGGGTGCTAGTCGGTGCAGGTACAGTGATGGGGGCGGCAGTCGGTGCTGGTACAGCGATGGGGGTGGCAGTCGGTGCGGGTACAGCGATGGGGGCGGTAGTCCGTGGGTACCTTGTACCCTTGGTCCTGTGGTGGTCGGTGCCTTGTACCCTTGGTCCTGTGGTGGTCGGTGTCTGGTACCCTTGGTCCTGTGGTGGTCGGTGTCTGGTACCCTTGGTCCTGTGGTGGTCGGTGTCTGGTACCCTTGGTCCTGTGGTGGTCGGTGTCTGGTACCCTTGGTCCTGTGGTGGTCGGTGTCTGGTACCCTTGGTCCTGTGGTGGTCGGTGTCTGGTACCCTTGGTCCTGTGGTGGTCGGTGTCTGGTACCCTTGGTCCTGTGGTGGACGGTGCCTGGTACCCTTGGTCCGGCACTGGTGGTCAGTTACTGGTGCGCCGTCTCATCTGTGCACATTATGGCGGTGCATTTCTTGCCTCCACAGGATGAGGAATGTTTGTCACGTGTGGGGTTCCACATTATTACCTCGTCGTTGGTTTTTGGACTTGTCTGATATCGGTGGGGCCTGGAATAGCTAATGATGTGTAAGGAATCCTCTCCCTTGGTCCCTGGATGTTTTGGGGCCACTCACCCCGCACCCCACAGTCCTTCTACCAGCCGGGGAATTCAGGTCCTGCCGCTGATTGCACAAATCATCAGAATCTGCTGCCGGCAGCTCCTGTGTAATCACCAACCAATGATGTCTGAGCTGCCGGCAGCGGATCCTGATGATCTGTACAATCTGACACGACCTCATGACAGCAGCTGAGGCCCGAGGTGCCTGGTCTTGTGCCCGGACTTGTGCCGGAGGTGCCCGGATTTCTGCACGAGCCTCAGACTGAATATTACTGAGGTTTTGTGACTGTTTCCACTTTTCACCCTTTGCAGATCAGCGTCGTCTCCATCTGGTTCCCGACTTCTTGTCACGGCCGTTTCCATGCTGATGAGTGAGTAGGAGTCAGATCTCTGCTTGCTGTCATGAACGGTCTTGTTCAGGTCCAGCTCCTAAGGCTACGGCCTGACGGTCAGTAATCGGTAATAATGTCCGCTGCCAGCTATTGACCGCCGGTGATGCCGCTCATTGAACCGTGTGGAATCACCGCGCTCAGTACATTGGACGGTGACATTTGTCCTGGGGAGACTGAGCTTCTCCATAAGATAAATAGACGTGCTGCTGTCTGGAAAGATGCACCGCATGTCCGTCTCCACAGGTGATCCGCTGGCATCCGTGCATCCGCTATGCTGTGACATCTGACCGTGTGCCTCTACCCTCCCATCATCCTGACCTCCTACTACTCACAGGTCATCAGTAGCTGCTCTGACCTGAGGAATCAGATTGTTACAATGTATCCGTCCAGACCTCATCTCACAGAGCATTGTCGCAGCCACATTTCACATACACTGACAGCAAGCAGAGGCTTCGGGTTAGCAGCGCGAGCAGCAGAGCCGGCTCCCAGTGCTCGGCCTTACCGGGCAGAGCGTGGGCCCTCAGCATGGCCGCCGTGTCCTGTGGTCGGGGTGGGCGCAGCTGTTGTTGCTCAGGCCTGGTGCTGCCAGCTGTCACTTGCTGACCTGCCCCCTCTCACCCGCCGCCATCTTGTCCAGTCATTTTTAGCATTTTACGTCTGACACCCGTGTGATGCTGCGATGGAGAGCGGCAAGGTCTGGACAGACCCTCAATCCCAGGACCTGGGGTTTTACATGGATATCCCCCCCCCTCCCCCGCCCTGCTTTACAGAATGTTCCTTCTCAGCAGTTTTTATCTTCAGTTTGTATGAATGAATGAGATTTTCTCATTACTGAAAATACTCTACTCACACCCAGAGCTGCATTCACCAGTCTGCCATTACATTCTTATACTGCACTCACACCCAGAGCTGCGTTCACAAGTCTGCCATTGTGCAAAAAGAAAAAAAAGAGCATGAACCGCACATCCCAAAATCATACGTTGATCTAAAGCCGCTAGGCAAAAATTTATGTACTGAACATGAGGTTTTCAGTTTAACATTCTGATCAGACTGTATGAAGCCCACTGCCACTTCACGGCAAACCTCGTAGTGGGTCCTACTGCCCTAACGGAGCGGAGCCGTGCGGCATGTTCTTGTCTCTTTCTTGGACCAGCACTCCTCCCATTTGGCACAGGTGATTTTAATTAGCAGGAGACTGCAAAGTAAGGGGTCTAGCCCATTTTGGCTCTCACTGAAGAGCTGGAGGAAGGTGAGTAAATGCTCCCTTCATTTTGGTGCTGGTGCTGTGTGGCGGCCATTGTTGCTGTGGCTTTGTGCTGGTGGGGCGGCGCGGTCTGGAGTCATGGGGGCTCAGTCTCGCAGCATGGGTGCTGTGGGGCAACAGGCCGTCCGCCCTGCTGGTGCATGGCCGCTGCGGCGGTGGTCGCCGCACGGCTCCGCTCCGTTAGGGCGTTAGGACCCACTACGAGGTTTGCCGTGAAGTGGCAGTGGGCTTCATACAGTCTGATCAGAATGTTAAACTGAAAACCTCATGTTCAGTATATACATTTTTGCCTAGCGGCTTTAGATCAACGTATGATTTTGGGATGTGCGGTTCATGCTCTTTTTTTTTTTTTTTTTTTTTTCTTTTTGCACAAGTCTGCCATTACATTCTTCTATTGCACTCACACCCAGAGCTGCGTTCACAAGTCTGCCATTACATTCTTATATTGCACTCACACCCAGAGCTGCGTTCACAAGTCTGCCATTACATTCTTATATTGCACTCACACCCAGAGCTGTGTTCACAAGTCTGCCATTACATTCTTCTATTGCACTCACACCCAGAGCTGCGTTCACAAGTCTGCCATTACATTCTTATATTGCACTCACACCCAGAGCTGCGTTCACAAGTCTGCCATTACATTCTTATATTGCACTCACACCCAGAGCTGCGTTCACAAGTCTGCCATTACATTCTTATATTGCACTCACACCCAGACCTGCGTTCACAAGTCTGCCATTACATTTTTATATTGCACTCACACCCAGAGCTGCGTTCACAAGTCTGCCATTACATTCTTATGCTGCACTCACACCCAGAGCTGCATTTGGGTGGTGCCCGTCCATCTGAGGTCCTGGCTTGTTGGGCGACAGCCCCAGCCATTATGGCGGCCACATATTGTCAGGTGAGCAGGTTATTTCTAGGACGTCTGAGCGGTGACCTTGTGGGGCGGCACCGGCTCTTCTGGGACATTGATCCTTTACTGAGAAGAGGAGAAAATATTAACCAGGAGATGGAGCGGCGGTGGAGGCGGCCGGGCGCTCGTCCAAAGTGATGTCTGTATGCAACAAGCTCCACATGTGCCCTCCCGGCGATCCTGCTCCTCGGGCAGCAATCCCAGCAAAGGTGCATGAAGTGCTATTCATCCTGATCCTGCTGGTTCATGAATGGGGGACGTAAATGAAGTGCAGCACTCCTCCATGTGAGCGCGGTGTATACAGCTGTTCATCCTGAGCCCCCTGGTTCATGAATGGGAGACGTTAATGAAGTGCAGCATTCCTCCATGTGAGCAGAGCGCATACAGCTGTTCATCCTGTTCCCGCTGGTTCATGAATGGGAGACGTTAATGAAGTGCAGCACTCCTCCATGTGAGCAGAGCGCATACAGCTGTTCATCCTGTTCCCGCTGGTTCATGAATGGGAGACGTTAATGAAGTGCAGCACTCCTCCATGTGAGCAGAGCGCATACAGCTGTTCATCCTGTTCCCGCTGGTTCATGAATGGGAGACGTTAATGAAGTGCAGCACTCCTCCATGTGAGCAGAGGGCATACAGCTGTTCATTCTGTTCCCGCTGGTCATGAATGGGAGACGTTAATGAAGTGCAGCACTCCTCCATGTGAGCGGAGCGCATCCAGCTGTTCATCCTGGGCCCCCTGTTTCACCATCTAGAGTTTTTTGTCTGGAGGGTCTCTGCTGGGTGGGTCGTTCCTGGTGCTGATCGTCCCTCATCCTCACCTTTGACTTGTCTAGTTCTGGCTCCTTTTTGCCATCAGCGCAGATTTCGTAAGATGTTAATAGCTGATCCACAAGATGAAGACAGTGAGCGACGAGCTAACCGCAAACATGGCGCTATTCTTCATAATCGTCCTTACACCACAGAGGAATAGAATATTTTGTCTGCTACCGTCTGTACATCATGAGAGCTCCTGGAAGCTTTCCTGCATTAAAGGGACCTATGTAAACTGTTAATATGGGCATACAGGCCACAGATTGCTGAGGACGGCGATCCTGAATCTGTCCTCACATGTGACCTATGTAAACTGATAATATGGGCATACAGTCCATAGATTGCTGAGGACGGCGATCCCTGTGTCTCTTATCAGATGTGTTGCTGAGAAATCATCTTTTAAATATATATATAATATGTGACGTCTTCCAGGCTCTGGGGTGGACGGTGCCCTGAGATAACTCTGCCCGAGATTATTATACATGTAGGGGGTGGGGGGGGGGTGGGGGTTCCAGTGTTATCAGTGTGTATCTATCTATCTATCGTGTGTGTATGTCCGGGATTGGCATCTGCACCGTCGCAGCTACAGCCCCAAAATTTTGCACAGTCACACGTCTGGACCCCGAGAGCGTCATAGGCTATGTAGTGAGGCGAAATTTTGACCTCGCTCGTTCCAGTTCACCAAACAATTTTGCCCCTATCTACATAATGGGGGAAAAAGTGAAAGGAAAAGTGTTGGAGGAAAATTGACAGCTGCCAGATGTGAACAAGGGGGACTTAAAGAATAAGAGCGATGGCGCCAAAGAGTATATACCGTACAGTTGCTAAGGTGGGGCCCCGACATGGGATACCACACACGGGGATATGAACACACACAAAATGCGCCACACACTACCACGTGCTTGAACACATATACCACCCTCAGCACACATTTCACCACACATACACCAACCTCGTCACATAAAACTCGCCACGTGCAAAACTCGCCACATGCAAAACTAGGCTCACGCAAAACTCTCCACACGTGCAAAACTCGCCTCATGGAAAACTCGCCACACGCAAAACTTGCACACGTGGAAAAATTGCCACATACACAAAAGTTGCAACACATGCAAAAGTTGCCTCACACAAAACTTGCACATACTCAAAACGCACCACACACAAAACTTGCCACGCGCAAAACTTGCTGCACACAACTTGCTACACTAACCTGTCACATGCAACTCAACACACAAAAAGTTGCTACACGCATGTCGCCACACGCAACTCAACACACACAACTTGACACATGAAACTCGCCCTAAAACACACACAAGTCTGGTATTATCCTTCAAAAATAAAAATCTGATTAATAAGCAGACAAACTACAAGAGCAACAACTGTACCATATATGAAATACGGCAGCTGTCAGTCACATGACCTGTCTATTATATGTATGTGTGAGCTAACATATACTGCCAGGGGGGAGGGCATCCTGTTGGCTGGGGATTTATCAGGCTGCCAATTTAGCTTACAAAAAATTGAATAATGAATTAAAAATACTGACCAAATAACGTGTGAACGTGGTCTAATACAGGAGGAGATGACACACAGATGTATACTATATACAGGAGATGACACACAGGTATATACTATATACAGGGGAGATGACACACATATATACTATATACAGGAGGAGATGACACACAGGTATATACGGTACTATATACAGGAGGAGATGACACACTGGTATATACTATATACAGGGGAGATGACATACAGGTACATACTATATACAGGGGAGATGACACACAGGTATATACTATATACAGGAGGAGATGACTTACAGGTATATATTATATACAGGAGGAGATGACACACAGATATATACTATATACAGGAGATGACACACAGGTATATACTATATACAGGGGAGATGACACACACATATATACTATATACAGGAGGAGATGACACACAGGTATATACGGTACTATATACAGGAGGAGATGACACACTGGTATATACTATATACAGGGGAGATGACATACAGGTACATACTATACAGGGGAGATGACACACAGGTATATACTATATACAGGGGAGATGACACACAGGTATATACTATATACAGGAGGACATGACACAGGTATATGCTATATACAGGGGAGATGACATGTATATACTATATACAGGAGGAGATGACACACTGGTATATACTATATACAGGGGAGATGACACACAGGTATATACTATATACAGGAGAGATGACACGGGTATATACTATATACAGGAGGAAATGACACAGGTATATAATATATACAGGAGATAATGACACACCGGTATATACTATATACAGGAGGAGATGACTTACAGGTATATACTATATACAGGAGGAGATGACTTACAGGTATATACTATATACAGGAGGAGATGACATACAGGTATATACTATATAAAAGAGGAGATGACATACAGGTATATAGTATATACAGAAGAGATGACATACAGGTATATACTATATAAAGGAGGAGATTACATACAGCAGGTATATACTATTTACAGGGTAGATGACATACAGGTATATACTATATACAGGAGATGACATACAGGTGTATACTATATATATATATATAAGGGAGATGACAAACATGTATATACTGAGGGGAAAATGAGAGGTGTGAGGTGAAAATGAGGGGTGTGAGTGCAAAATGAGAGGAGTGAGGGAAAATAGTGGAGTGATCGGAAAATGACAGATGTGAGGTCGAAATGACAAGTGTTAGGGGGGAATGAGAGGAGTGAGGGGGAAATAAGAGAAGTGAGGTGCTATAACTAACCACAGATATTTACTATGCCCAGGCAACGCCGGGCTCTTCAGCTAGTATATATATAATCCCCAGCTGCATGCAGGCACTGTAGCCTGATCGCATGTGTAATGTGCAGTTAATTATTTTTTTATGGTAGCCATTAATTCATTAAAAAAAGTCTGAAAATGGCGCTGCCTGGGCAGTAGCGACTATTGGCGATCGGCTAGCTGCTTTTGTGCAGGTGCTGCCATTTTGAAGGAACAATTTTCTTTCTCTAGCTCTTCTTCCTGTGGAGTAGCAGGCTGATTTATTTATTTTTTTTTTCCATGAATTAAAGGGATCCTGTCACCCCAAAATCGAAGATGAGCTGCGGCCACCGGCATCAGGGGCTTATCTCCAGCATTCTGTAATGCATTCTGTAATGCTGTAGCTAAGCCCCCGATGTAACCTGAAAGATGAGAAAAAGAGGTTATATTATACTCACCCAGGGGCGGTCCTGCTGCGGTCTGATCCAATAGTTGTCGTGGTCCGGGGCCTCCCATCTTCTTACCATGACGTCCTCTTCTTGTCTTCCTGCCGCGGCTCCGGCGCAGGCGTACTGAGCTGTCCTGTTGAGGGCAGAGCAAAGTACTGCAGTGCCCAGGCGCTGGGCCTCTCTGACCTTTCCCGGCGCACTGCAGTACTTTGCTCTGCCCTCAACAAGGAGATAATGTACGCCTGCACCGTAGCCGCGACAGGAAAACAAGAAGAGGATGTCATCCTATGAAGATGGGAGGTGCTGGACCGCCCCTGGGTGAGTATAATCTAACCTCTTTTTCTTACCTTTCAGGATACATCGGGGGCTTATCTACAGCATTACAGAATGCTGGAGATAAGCCCCTGATGCCGGTGGACTTAACTCACCTTCCATTTTGGGGGTGACAGGTTCCCTTTAATGACATTAATGAGCGGCCTCCGCTCTGGATTCCTCCCAGCACCTGATATGTCGCTATTTTGGATGTAACTGCCGCCCTGCACCATTTGCACGTCGCCCCGTCCTCTGTATTTTTGCTTCCTGTCTTAGTCTACGTTCACATTTGCGGTCTGCGCCGCAGCGTCGGGCGCCGCAGCATGCGTCATGCGCCCCTATATTTAACATGGGGGCGCATGGACATGCGTCGCACTTGCGTTTTGCGCCGCATGTGTCACTGCGGCGCATGCGTCCGGGCGCAGAGGACGCAGCAAGTTGCATTTTTGCTGCGTCCAAAATCAATCAAAAAAAGGACGCATGTGGCGCAAAACGCAGCGTTGTGCATGCGTTTTGCTGCGTTTTTGTTTGCGTTGTGCGTTGCGGCGCCGACGCTGCGGCGCACAACGCAAATGTGAACGTAGCCTTAGTGATGTTTGTGGCTTTGTAGAAGAAAACCTTGTAACAGGAAGTTTGCACTGTGTTGTGAGGACACGACAGCCCCTCCCTCTCTTCCCGCGGCCCCTCCCTCTCCTTTCACGGCCTGTGGAGAAGCCGCTAAAGATTCCCAACCCTCAGAGTGTCCCGGCCCCAACTGCCCCCCCCCCCCCCGGGGACCCCTCTACCCCCTGTATAAAGAGGGAAGAGGGGCAGCATTCATCTGCCAAACACCAGGCAGACCCCACAACCAAGTCACCTCCAGAGCTGCGCTCACATCATGTCCTTGTACTCCAGTCACCTCCAGAGCTGCGCTCACATCATGTCCTGTGCTCCGCTCCCCACTCTCATGTTTTGCCTCCACATTCCTGTGATCCCAGAGGAGTCTATGGAGGGGCTGCAGCTGTTTGTCCTCGCCTCGTTGCCCGGACCCCCAGAGGGTCTGGAATCTCAATCTCTTTCCTGAAATAATCTGTAAATGTCGCAGAAACTGTCCGACGACTCTGACACCGATCATATATAGAGGAATATCAGACCTCCGCTCCCTGATTCTACCCAGGAATAGCTGCACTCGTCTGTAGGGGGCAGGATTGGGGTAAGCTCACACAGGGCGTTTTTGCTGCGTTTTTTATGCTAATTTTCACCTGCTTTTTACAATACCATTACCACAAAGAAAAGATGGTGTACTAGTCCAGAAATTAATGCCAATAACAACTTTATTTAGATATAAATATAAACAGGTCAAAAAATAACAGTACAGGGTTAAAATCGGCTCGCACAGCAGCCGTGATTGCACAATAGGGGAACCAAAGAGGCACTCATAATCCAACAGATAATTTTAAGACATACTACAGTACCCAATCCAAAGTGCCTAGCACTCCTATACATACTTTCTAACCCAACAGTGGGGGTACAAGGAAGCAGCAAGGCATACAATGTATTAAAGCTGACAACATACCAGATGATGACAGGTGCTGGACAAGGTGCCCCGATGTCCCCTCTCCTCCCGACGCGCGTTTCGGCTAGACCTTCCTCAGCCTGAGGAAATTCAAAAACTGAAAAGTGGGGCGTGCAATATTATTCGGCCCCTGTAACTTAATACTTTGCTGCGCCTCCTTTTGCTGCGATTACAAGTCGCTTGGGGTTTGTCTCTATCAGTTTTGTACATGGAGAGACTGAAATTCTTGCCCGTTCTTCCTTGGCAAACAGCTCCAGCTCAGTGAGGTTTGATGGAGATCGTTTGTGAACAGCAGTTTTCAGCTCTTTCCACAGATTCTCGATTGGATTGAGGTCTGGACTCTGACTTGGCCATTCTAAGGGTATGTGTCCACGGTCAGGTTTGCTTCAGGCTTTGGTCAGGATTTTATGCAAGTAAAATCCTGACCAAAACTGCACCTGAGGTCACTGGCAGGTCACCTGCGGTGTTCCTGCGTGTTTTGCTCATTGTAGCAACATGCTGCGTTTTGAAAAAACGCACCGCGCATGCGTTTTCGCGGCAAAAACGCATGCGTTTTTTAACGCATAGTGGAGTCGGGATTTCATGAAATCCCCTCCACTATGCTGTAACATCTGGACGCTGCGTTTTTGACGCTGCGGAGAAACGCAGCGTCAAAAACGCAGCGTTTCCTGAACGTGGAAACATACCCTTACACCTGGATACGTTTATTTGTGAACCATTCCATTGTAGATTTTACTTTGTTTGGGATCATTGTCTTGGTGGAAGACAAATCTCTGTCCCAGTCTCAGGTCTTTTGCAGACTCCCAACAGGTTTTCTTCAAGAATGGTTCTGTATTTGGCTCCATCAATTTTAGCCATCTTCCCTGTCCCTGCTGAAGAAAAGCAGGCCCAATCCATAATGCTGCCACCACCATGTTTGACAGTGGGGATGGTGTGTTCAGGGTGATGAGCTGTGTTGCCTTTACGCCAAACATATCGTTTGGCATTGTTACCGAAAGGTTCGATTTTGGTTTCACCTTCTTCCACATGTTTGGTGTGTCTCCCAGGTGGCTTGTGGCAAACTTTAAACAACACTTTTTATGGATATCTTTGAGAAATGGCTTTCTTCTTGCCACTCTCCATAAAGGCCAGATTTGTGCAGTGTCCGACTGATTGTCCTATGGACAGACTGTCCCACCTCAGCTGTAGATCTCTGCAGTTCATCCAGAGTGATCATGGGCCTCTTGGCTGCATCTCTGATCAGTCTTCTCCTTGAGCTGAAAGTTTAGAGGGACGGCCGGGTCTTGGTGGATTTGCAGTGGTATGATACTCCTTCCATTTCAATATGATCTCTTGTACAGTGCTCCTTGGGATGTTTAAAGTTTTGGAAATCATTTTGTATCCAAATCCGGCTTTAGGCTGTGTGCACACGTTGCAGATTTTTCGCGTTTTTTCACTATAAAAATGCGAAAAAAACGCATACATTATCCATCCCATCATTTAGAATGCATTCTGCAATTTTTGTGCACATGATGCGTTTTTTTCCTCGAAAAAAAACGCATCGCGGTAAAAAACGCAGCATGTTCATTAATTTTGCGGATTTTTTGCGGATTTCTCACTTAATTATTACATTGGGAACCTTCGGAAAAATCTGCAAAAAAAAAAGCACCAAAAACGCGCAAAAAACGCATGCTGTTTTGCTCAGGAAATTTCTGCAAGAAATCCTGAACATGTGCACGTAGCCTCAAACTTCTCTACAACAGTATCACGGACCTGCCTGTTGTGTTCCTTGGTCTTCATGATGCTCTCTGTGCTTCAAACAGAACCCTGAGACTATCACAGGGCAGGTGCATTTATACGGAGACTTGTTTGCTCTGTAATCCATCTCTTCTATCCTGTCGGCTCCTGCAGTGCTTTTACAGAATACAGCAGATGAATTACCGGCTATTCTTCTATCTATGTAAAATATGTATATAGATATATATTATATCGCTCTCTCTCTCCTAACCTGTCACTGTGATATTACTGTACACAGTAGATGAATTGCCGGCGTTTCAAAAGATCTAGAAGTATGATTCTACAGGAAGTAGTTTTTTTCCTCTGGGGGCACTCAACTTTGTTAGCATGCACAAAGAAATATAAGATGGCTCTAAAAACATATGAAAAAAACGCACCAAAACATGGGCTTTTCCCACAGATTCTTTTCTGCCAAGAAATCAGGTTTTGCTGCAGAAAAAAAAACGCCCAGTGTGAACTTACCCTTATAGCAGTTATACAATATTAGATATAGGAGCATTATTATAGTAGTTATTGTCTCGGTTCACACCGTGCTGCCAACAATATGTCAGGGATCCCACCACTATGTCACGGTTCACAGGAGGATACCTTCATCATCCCCACCACTCACACCAATTTGTCACAAACCGGGGTTGTTTGGTTGCCCCTGGTTCTTGCTGAAGGGGATTTATCTATATCCCACTTCCCGTTTGGAACTTGCAGCTCTCTGGTGCCCCCCTTACCCTCAGATCAGACAGTGTACTGCACCTAGGGTAATTAGTCGCCAGAAAGGCTGCCTGCTATGTACTGGCTATTGGGCACACTACAGTGAGGGCGATATAACTACTCACACTCAGGCGGGAACAATAATTATCAACGCTGCCGTCGCTACAAAGAAGCCCGATTGCACAGGACAAAGTATTCTGCCACCAGCTCCGATTAACGGGTCCGGAGCCAACCCAAATCAGTAGCGCAGTTCACTTCAGAGGAAGCGACAGTTCGTTTATAGAGCATGGAGAGTCAAGCTAGTAAATTATATATTTTACTCCATAAAAAGGTAGGCAGTGTTTACAAAGTATAAAAGATTTTATAAAGAAGACAATTCATATGTACAATACAATTACAAATAAAAAAGGATTAAAATTGAATAGAGAACACTTACAGGTCGTTCAGATCATTTCATCTCCTGGTCGCCCATGTGCTCAGGAGATACATCAAGGTGCATAAGGACAGCTTTGAAGAGCTGTTGCTAGCTCACTTCCTGGACCAACAACACCCTTCCAACTCCCCAAGGTTAAGATATGCCCTCTCCTGGTCACATCACTGAGTGGGCTGAGTTATGACATGCCCTCCTCTTCACTTACAGCTATGGTTACAATTTTTATGCATAACTTGCTGTGTGAACCTCGCATAAGTAAGACACCATGCTCATGATGTTCCCCATGTCGGGGCGTTCTTTTAAGTGTAAACACGGAGCAATTACCTGAACCGCTTACTGAGAAATCCACACTTAATAATAATAATAATAATAATAATAATAATAATCTTTATTTATATAGCGCCAACATATTCCGCAGCGCTTTACAGTTTAACAGTTTCAAACACAACAGTCATGGGTAACAATGTTAACAATACAGTAATAAAGCAAAATAAGACATAATAAGACGACCCTGCTCGTGAGAGCTTACAATCTACAATGAGGTGGGGAGATACAAAGTACAGGTGTGTATTTACAATGATGTATTTACAATGATGGTCCAGCTATCTTCAGGGGGTGGGGGGTAGATGGGGATAGTGAATGGGCTACACACACACAAACATAAAATGAATTTGATTAGGGAACGTGATAGGCCGCTCTGAACAAATGCGTTTTGAGCGAGCGCCTAAAACTGTGCAAGTTGTGGATGGTTCTAATATCTTGGGGTAGAGCATTCCAGAGGATTGGCGCAACACGGGAGAAGTCTTGGAGTCGGGAGTGGGAGGTACGGATTAGTGCAGAGGTTAGTCGTTTGCAGAGCGCAGTGGTCGGCTAGGCTGATAGACAGAAATGAGGGAGGAGAAGTAAGGGGGTGCCGCACTGTGGAGAGCTTTGTGGGTGAGAGCAAGTACTTTGAATTGTATCCTGTAATGAATGGGCAGCCAATGTAACGACTGGCGAAGAGCGGACACGTCCGAGTAACGATTAGCCAGATGGACAACCCTGGCTGCTGCATTAAGGATGGACTGGAGAGGGGAAAGTCGCGTGCAGGGGAGGCCAATTAATAGAGCGTTACAGTAGTCCAGACGGGAGTGGATTAGGGCGACAGTGAGAGTTTTTGTTGTTTCCATGGTGAGAAAAGGGCGGATTCTAGAGATATTCTTTAGACGTAAGCGGCATGAGCGGGCAAGAGATTGTGTGTGGGAGGTGAAGGAGAGATCAGAGTCAAACATGACACCCAAACAGCGTGCCTGCTGCCGGGGTGTTATTATGGTGCCACCCACGGAGAGGGAAATGTCAGATTTAGGGAGGTTAGTAGAAGGCGGGAGCAGAAGAAGTTCAGTTTTGGAGAGGTTGAGTTTCAGATAGAGAGCGGACATGATGTTGGAGTCTGCAGACAGACAGTCAGTGGCGTTTTGTAGTACAGCGGGGGTAAGGTCAGGGGATGACGTGTATAGTTGTGTGTCATCAGCATAAAGATGGTACTGAAAGCCAAATCTGCTGATGGTCTGTCCAATTGGGGCTGTGTAGAGGGAGAAGAGAAGTGGGCCAAGGACTGAGCCCTGAGGTACCCCAACAGTGAGAGGAAGAGGAGGTGAAGTGGAGCCAGAGAACAGAACACTGAAGGAGCGGTCAGAAAGGTAGGAGGAGAACCAGGAGAGAGCCGTGTCCTTAATGCCTAGTGACTGGAGCCTAGAGAGTAGGAGAGGGTGGTCAACCGTGTCGAAAGCTGCAGAAAGATCGAGGAGAATAAGCAGAGAGTGGTCACCGTTACATTTTCCTGTCAAAAGGTCATTGGTCACCTTGATGAGTGCAGTTTCTGTCGAATGTAGGGGGCGGAACCCGGACTGTGAAGGGTCTAGGAGGGAATGAGTGGAGAGGTAACGGGTAAGGCGGGAGTAGACTAGGCGCTCCAGGAGTTTTGAGATGAAGGGGAGATTGGAGACCGGTCTGTAGTTGTTTGTGCATGATGGGTCAAGGGTGGGTTTTTTTAGTAATGGAGTAATGATAGAGTGTTTGAAGGAGGAGGGAAAAATGCCAGAGGAAAGGGAGAGATTAAAAATTGTAGTTAGGTGAGTTGTGACGACTGGAGGAGGTGTGAGGGAATGGGGTCGGTGGTGCATGTAGTCGGAAGAGGAGAGGAGCTTGGAGACTTCTTCTGTGATGGGATCGAATGCGGAGAGTGCACTCGTTACGTTTAGCTGCTAGCGCGTTCAGTGAGTGATTGACATTTTTACATTATCGTGATAGTTATATTCTGTACATAGGAGCAGTATTATAGTAGTTATATTCTTGTACATAGGGAGCAGTATTATAGTAGTTATATTCCTGTACATAGGGAGCAGTATTATAGTAGCTATATTCTTGTACATAGGGGTAGTATTATAGTAGTTATATTCTTGTACATAGGGGCAGTATTATAGTAGTTATATTCTTGTACATAGGAGCAGTATTATAGTACTTATATTCCTGTACATAGGAGCAGTATTATAGTAGTTATATTCCTGTACATAGGAGCAGTATTATAGTAGTTATATTCTTGTACATAGGAGCAGTATTATAGTAGTTATATTCTTGTACATAGGAGCAATATTATAGTAGTTATATTCCTGTACATAGGAGCAGTATTATAGTAGTTATATTCTTGTACATAGGGGGCAGTATTATAGTAGTTATATTCTTGTACATAAGAGCGGTAATATAGTAGTTATATTCTTGTTCATAGGGAGCAGTATTATAATAGTTATATTCCTGTACATAGGGGGCAGTATTATAGTAGTTATATTCTTGTACATAGGGGCAGTATTATAGTAGTTATATTCTTGTACATAGGGGCAGTATTATAGTAGTTAGTCTTCCATGTTGTCTTGCGGTGCCTGCGGTCTGATCCCAAGCACTAGGTGGCGGTATTGTTGTAGCACAGGTGTTTTGCATGCGGTTGGTGCCGTTATGATTGCTGGTCCTCGGTATTTCCGCCGTTCTCTGCTGCGGACACTGATGTAGTATTGCGGTGTGCTGCCTCCTGCATTGTGATGGTTTTGTGGTAATGTGCCGTTGCTCTTTGTATTGTGGGGGTCCCTCGGCCTCTTATTTGGGGGATTCGGTGTTTTTCAGAGCCGGATCCATCCTCATGTAGATGAATGGGTGTCTTTCCGCTGCCGGCACTCGCTGCTTGCAGACAAATCTCGTCTAGACACCGCAGATTGATCGGGACATTCATTATGTGCCATCTGGGGATATCGGCGCTCTGTGGCGAGAAGCCGTTAAGTGCTCCTGTCTCTGTTGCATCTGGCGAGGTCCGTCGTGAGAGCGCGCAGCTGTTAGCGGGACCTTAGAGGGAAAACAAAGTCCTATAAAACAATAACATCCTTTAATTTGTGAGTGTGTCTGATGGGGCAGGGATGTTTGTTATTACTGCAGGTGACGGATGTGCTGTTGCCTCCTGGTGGTGAGCCCGGGCATTGCATGGTGCTGACAGTGACGCTCAGCTTTCTTCTTTCTCCGCAGTCCTACTTTGTGACCGACTATGACCCGACCATCGAGGATTCCTACACCAAGCAGTGCGTTATCGATGAGCGCGCCGCGCGGCTGGACAGTAAGTAACATGTCCCGGGCCCGAGTCTGCCTGACCCGGCCGCCTGTATGCGGGTGTACATCCTGTGTATGCAGGCAGTGAGTACTGTATGCGGGTGTATATCCTGTGTATGCAGGCAGTGAGTACTGTATGGGGGTGTACATCCTGTGTATGCAGGCAGTGAGTATTGTATGCGGCTGTACATCCTGTGTATGCAGGCAGTGAGTACTGTATGTGGCTGTACATCCTGTGTATGCAGGCAGTGAGTACTGTATGTGGCTGTACATCCTGTGTATGCAGGCAGTGAGTACTGTATGCGGCTGTACATCCTGTGTATGCAGGCAGTGAGCACTGTATGCGGCTGTACATCCTGTGTATACAGGCAGTGGCGCCGCTCACCTCCGCGTGTCGCTGCTCTGTGTCTTCCAGTTCTGGACACGGCGGGGCAGGAGGAGTTCGGAGCCATGCGGGAGCAGTACATGAGGACCGGCGAGGGCTTCTTACTTGTGTTCTCCGTCACAGACAAAGGAAGGTGCGTCCCGTCCAGACCCGGGCACCTGACAACCGCTTACCGCGGGCACTCGGACTGTTGTCGGCAGCAGCAGCCCATGAGCCGGTGCTGTGGATGATGGAGGAGTGGTCCGTCCCTTCACCTTCCTCCGCGGCTCAGGTTGTCTCCTTATGATGAAGATTTCTTTGTTTTTCAGTTTTGAGGAAATCTACAAGTTCCAGAGACAAATCCTCCGAGTGAAGGACCGCGATGAGTTTCCGATGATCCTGGTGGGGAACAAGGCGGATCTGGAGCATCAGAGACAGGTGCGGCGGTGACCCGTGGCGGGTGAGGGACCTCTGACTGTTCATCCGGGGCCTTCTGGTTCATGAACCTCCAGTCTACATGGACACTTGGGCTCTATGGATTCATCTCCCTCCTCCAGGGATCTGTTATATTGGTAGAATGTGTAATAGGGGCCGATGGAAGCCATGTCCTCACATGGGCGCCCAGTCCGGATGTTTCCGAGCTGGTGGCAGCACTGTATGATGGGTGGCTCATTACTGCCCTCCATGGGCGCAGGATCGGGGCCATCACTTGTCGATACCCTTAGTCCATGTGAAGCCTTAAAGGGGAGGTAGTTTCCCAGCGCTGTGCGTCCGCGTGATGCACGACAGTCCTGTGAGGTGAGAGCTGCAGTGTAGACGTGTACGCTGTGATCAGGGAGGTGGAGTTGGAGTCTGTATAAAACGGACCCACTCCGACTCCTAAGATATATAATAAATTGGGTACAGTAGTTCAATGCAGTTTGTGGGGAATATTTTTTTTCATAAGAATTTGGGAAAGTTATGAAATGTCCTGTAAATGTCTGTCCTATTCCTGATCCAAGGTGTAGACTTTTAGCTGAGATGAATCTGTGCTGCAGCTTATGTTCATGATAAGTAGTTATGCTCCTCCTCTACGGATAAGGGGAAAATAACAAACACAGGGAAGGAATGCCTGCATTCATCTCAGAACTTAGTGAACAGGAAAGCAGCATTAAGGCAAGTACTTCTTAAAGCATATCTAAACTTTCAATAAACTGTGCATAAATCAATAGTCCAGTATATGTTGTCTCTGAATGCTTGATGTTTTAGTTTGCTTTTCCTCTTAGCTCATGTTTGGAGAAATTAGCTGCCCTGATGACTTATATATACACTATACATAAAATATAAAGGGAAAAACAGTTTTCTAACATCTCAAATTCAGAAATACAGTAACAGGATCCATGAGAACATATATATATTTGTGTGAGTGTGTTCTGCAATATGATTCAGCACAAACATGCTCCCTCCCTCCTCCCCTCTTTATAGACTATGAAGAAATATGATGTGAAGCATTTAGTGAGCTGTACCCTGAGACAAGCCTGACATTGAAAGTTCAGCATTAAAGCTATCTAACATATTTTACAAACTTTATACTTATCTGTCCTATTGATTTATGCAAAGATTGTTTTATTTCTATCCTAAATTATACGGTGCATGATTCCCTATTCGTGGAAGAATTACAATGTACCTTATTTTTTTACAGGACAAAAATATTTTGAGAGCGAATTTACATAATTACAAAATGTTTAAGAAGCATCTTATGAAGTCAGCTGTATTTGAGCATTTTACAGTGACTCAGGATAAAAAAAAACATTTTGTGTGTCAGTGTATGTGACCCAGATGAAAACAAATGCTGTGATGCCAAAATCGGTGCATACTCAGGCATTGATAAAAATGCTCCTTCAAGAGCTTCCAATCTAAGACGACATTTACAATGCTGCGACCCAGAAGCTTACAAAGCTGTGATTGAAAAAGATCTCAGCAGCACCAAGAAACCAGAGACCAGCACTTCCCGCCAGGTAAAGGAGGAGGAAAGAGCTTCTCAAACGTCCGTTACAAGATATTTTGTAAGTGACAAAGTTACTGTAAAAATTACAGCAGATGTGTTTAAAAGACAGCTCATCGAGCTTGTGAAGGACAGTGTACCAATATCATTATTTGCACGACCAGCTTTTACAGCTTTTAATGGAGATATGGGGGGTTTCTCTTGAAAGAGAAAGTATTAGAAAATTAGTGATTGAAGAAGCCCTTAACCAAAAGGAAGATCTTAAAGACTCTCGAGACGCTTTGTGTTTCTTAAAATGGATGCTTGCACACGTCACAGAGTGAACTATTTTGCGATCAATGTTCGATATGTTTGACAAGAAAAAAATCGTTACTAAGACACTGGCAGTAAAAGATGCTAAAGTTCATCACAGCAGCCAGTTTCTCTAGACCTTAGTGGAAAAATTCAGCAAGATTATGAACATAAAAAAGAACAGGTTCTTGCTATTGTAACTGATAATGCTGCAAACATGATAAGTACAATTAAACTGATGAATGAGAGTAATGAAGGTGAACAGCAGCTGGAAGAACAGTTCACATTCAGTATGTTGGAGATGGAAGGCCACAGTCCTGTTCCCATAATTGAGGAGCAAACAGACATTACTACAGAAGAACAGCAAAATGATTCTTTACAATTAGATGATCTTGTTGAAGCTGCTTCACTCCTCTTTCCTATTCATCACATGCTGTGTTGTGCACACGCTGCAGCTGGCAATAAGAGATCGTCTGCAAGAGGGACATGCTGGAACTCTGATTAGCAAAGTGAGGAAATTGGCAATTGCTGCCAGAACCCCTAAAATTGATTCCATCTTGAAGAGACTTGCTGGAAAAGGGGCAATTATGAATCAAGCCCCTCGGTGGGGCAGCGTTTATTTAATGATTGAGCGATTGCTTGAGCTGAAACCCTTCCTTGTAGATATGGCCAACCCTCAGGTAACACTACATGAAGGTCAATGGACACAGGTGGCTGAATTGAAGGAATTGCTTCATCACCCATTTACAGTGACTAAAAAGTTACAAGCTGAGGATTTAACTCCGGGCATTTTTATTAAGGAGTGGGGAACTTGTTGTTTTGCCTGTTCCAAAAAGGAGGTTTAATTGCAGATGGCATTGCTGCTTCAATGAAATGGAGAGAGTCACTGCTATTAGAAAACAAAACTCTTCTAGCAGCTGTTTATGTGGACCAGAGTCATTGTATTTTGCCAGATGATCAACCGCTTACTAAAGGAAAAGAAGCTCTGACTGAGGTAGCAGATAGGATGAGCTACAGGACGGCCAAGAGCAAGAGGACTCGGGTCCTGCCAGTGCTGCTGCCGTTCCTTCATCCTCATCAGATGAGGAGTTTGATTTCGACAAGTATCTGGATGACATGGAGCAGGCAAAGCGTCGCCGCAGGGAAAAAGATTCCGCTCCCATAGAAAACAGACCAGATTTCAGCAACGTTTTTCACTTGCTCTCAAAGAAGTAGAAGAGTTCAGTCGTTCATCACAACTGACTGTGCACGAGGCAATTCCTTTATACCCTGAAATTGTTAGAGATGTCGCCCATGTTATAGATTGTTAGAGATGTCGCCCATGTGGTCACTGCTTTACCACCAACCCAAGTTAGTGTAGAGAGGACGTTCTCCAGCCTTAAAATAATTAGGTCAGATGTGAGGTCATCTATGGAGGAGGATCTGATGGAGGAGATACTATTTCTCAGAACAAATTCATAGACTGCACAAATGCTATTCAGTGCGTTTTTGTTGAAAACTTTTTTTTTCTCCACTTACTGCAGAGTGTATAATAAATTGTAAATATGCAAAAGTTTTTTGTTCTAAAGTTATTTTCCAATAAATATATTTCATGTTCTGTCTAAATGGCTTGTTGTGTCATAATGATTATTAAAAGCCTGATGTTACCATTTTACCACAGTAAATTTATCACTAAAACATGAGCCGTGTATGAGCGAGTCGGAGATTTAGCCTACCGACTCCACAGCCCTGGCCGTGATAGACTCCAGAGTGGGGGCGCATGGAGGGAATGCTGCACCCCATCACTCCTCTTGTTGCCCTAGGGAGTCTGCTCTCTGTGGAGGCTGTGGTGTGCATATTAAAGGGGGCCCTTCTCATCGCAGCCCCTATTACTCTGTATAAGGCAATTAGTTGTTTCCCGGCCGATCGGCCGTAGTTTCATCTCCTGTGTAGAGCGGCCGACCACACTTCCTTCAAGCACAGGACTATTGATAATACACAGACGATAATGAGCCGCAGAGACGATCACTGATCTCGGCAGCACATACTGGTTACAACCACACAATGCGCTGATGAGAACAGTGACTGTTATTCCTACGCAAAAATCCTTTCACCCGACGAGCGCTTGTTTTGCTTGTTTGTCGGGTGATCGCATCTGCTTACACTGCATGATTTACAAAGCAGCATTCCTTAGTGGTCCTCGGCCATCATCAATGCACCGCTGCACCCCCGGAGCTACAGAGGGGGCTTAGAACCTGGATTTTTGTGTGTGTTGGGGGTGCGCTCTGGCCTGAGCTCTGGTGTGCAGGGTAAGTCCACAGGTTGCTCAGTTACGTCCGTTGCCTTCACATTGCTCTTGTTCTGGCAGGTGACACAGGAGGAAGGCCACCATTTGGCGCGGCAGCTGAAATTGACATATATGGAGGCGTCGGCAAAAATCCGGATGAATGTCGATCAAGCCTTTCATGAGCTAGTACGAGTAGTGAGGTGAGTGCGCAGCAGCGGAGGAGGCGGCAGTAGGCAGTGCAGGCGGCAGCAGGCAGTGGAGGAGGCAGCAGAAGCGACGAAGGAGGAGGAAGGCAGCAGAAGCTGCGGGGAGGTGGCAAACAGTGCAGGCAGCAGACAGTGCAGGCAGCGGAGGAGGCAGCAGAGGCGGCAGGCAGCAGAAGCTGCGACGGAGGCAGCAGAAGCTGCGAAGGAGGCAGCAGAGGAGGCAGCAGAAGCTGCGAAGGAGGCAGCAGAGGTGGCAGCAGAAGCTGCAGAGGAGGCAGCAGAGGCGGCAGGCAGCAGAAGCTGTGAAGGAGGCAGCAGAGTCGGCAGGCGGAGGAGGTGGCAGGCAGCAGAAGCTGTGGGGTAGGTGGCAGACAGTGCAGGCAGCAGAGGCGGTGGCTGGCAGCAGAAGCTGCGGGGGAGGTGCCAGGCAGCAGAGGTGGGTGGTGGCAGGCAGCAGAGGCGGCAGGTGGTAGAGGCGGCAGGCAGCAGAGGTGGGAGGCGGCAGGTGGTGACAGGCAGCGCAGGCGCCGTTACTCCTCACCGGTTTCTGAGGTTTGATCCCTGTGTAATGCAGGGTCCGGCCGTTACACAACATACTGGCCGGTTACATTACTTGCCGTTGCCACAGTCTCTGCTTGCTGTCGCTGGCAGCCGTGACGGAGCGGTACGGTCAGAGCGATGTGTCGGCTCGCTCAGTATCCTCTGGCTCCTTTCATTAGACTGACGCGACGTCACCATTTCTGCGTGATGCACAGGTGATGGCGGGGACCCCGGAAGGTAACAGATTGACGAGACTCCTGACCCGACCAACCGGAGTCAGCCATCCGCCCAGCTCTGGTTACAATGTATCAGTGCAGACTGTGGGCTAAACAGACCGAAAAGTGTCTCCCGTCCTGATAGTTTGTTACATTGTGTCAGCCTGAATTGTGACCTCAAGCAGGATTGTCCAGACTGATGCACCTGGAGCAAACCCGCAGCTGTAAGCATCTCCGGCTGTAAGCCCAAATCTATCTGTTCACTGACTGCAAGCAGAGAACTTGGGAACATGGAATGGATCAGTCATTTGTGGTTGATTTCACACTGGGAATCTCTGAGCGGTCACGTCTGTGTATAACTCCCATCATTCACTGACAATATTCCTCTCTCCACAGGAAGTTCCAGGAGCAG
The DNA here is from genome assembly GCF_051348905.1 of Ranitomeya variabilis. Lineage (NCBI taxonomy): Eukaryota > Metazoa > Chordata > Amphibia > Anura > Dendrobatidae > Ranitomeya > Ranitomeya variabilis. Next base: position 420,027,510 of record NC_135233.1, read on the forward strand.
GAATGTCCTCCGTCACCAGAGCCGACGCGGAAGGAGAAGGACAAGAAGGGCTGCCACTGCGTGGTTGTCTAGGACTGTCCGTGGCTGTCTACGACTGTGACTGGCTAGGACTGTCCATGGTTGTCCTCGCGGTGCTGATGTTGGGGCCCCATCTCGGTATATGTCATCAGGATGGCCTTATTCCATGAGACTCCGGACACTGGATGGCCCCTTGAAGCCCTGCCCCCACCCAGGAGAGACCGGGTCTCCCCAGAAATCCACCTCCGCCACAGCGTGACTCTGACTTTTTTTTTTCGTTTTATAATCTATTACCGCAAGTGATTTTCTTTCCATCCGTGGCGGCGGTCTGACAGCAGGGATGCAGTGTGCCCCACGTCTCCGCGACTTCCCCAATATCAACTGGGACTTTTAACTTTTTTCACTTTCCGGATCCGTTTTTAAGTGTCCTTTTTTTACCACTGGCGTTGGTGGTTTTATCTGCCTCTGCTGGCGTTGGTGGTTTTATCTGCCTCTGCTGGCGTTGGTGGTTTTATCTGCCTCTGCTGGCGTTGGTGGTTTTATCTGCCTCTGCTGGCGTTGGTGGTTTTATCTGCCTCTGCTGGCGTTCGTGGTTTTATCTGCCTCTGCTGGCGTTGGTGGGTTTATCTGCCTCTGCTGGCGTTGGTGGGTTTATCTGCCTCTGCTGGCGTTGGTGGTTTTATCTGCCTCTGCTGGCGTTGGTGGTTTTATCTGCCTCTGCTGGCGTTGGTGGTTTTATCTGCCTCTGCTGGCGTTGGTGGTTTTATCTGCCTCTGCTGGCGTTGGCGCTGTCCGTGGCGGCTCGCTGGCTGCCGTTGTTGGGTGGAGGGTCTGCGGCAGCTTTTCACCCTGTCATTATTTTCGTCTTCTAGCGGTAATGTAGCAGCCCTTCTGTCAGCCACATACCGTGATGTCACTCGCCCTAAAGCCGCTCGACTCTGAGCGGAAAAAGATGGCGGTCAAGAAACCAAGTGCCTGATCTGAACTCTGACCCTGGAGGAACGAGCGTGATTGCGGTGTCGTACGCGGGCGGTGAGCGTCTTATCCGTTGCCAAATTCTGATCATAATAAAGTTTACTGGTTACATACTGGAGTGACGCCGCACCACCCGGGCGGCTGTGTGATTCCCTCCGTGCCCTATGGGTGGCATCCATTTATAGAGTCTTAAAGGGCCGGTACAGTCCCCTGCAACTGACGCTTAAAGGGGTTGTCCAATATTAGAGAAGTTGGTTAGTTTTTCCTGAATAGCGCCCCTTCTAGTAACAGGTTGTGTCTGGTATTACAGTTCTGCTTAACACGGTGACAGGAGGGGCACTTTCCCTGGACACGAGCAGATATTCCTGGTCGTGTAATACGTTCTGATATTCGTGTTTCGTTCCTTCTAGATTCTGCTTGTCGTCGATGAATAGAAGAAGTTAGTTGTTAGTCAGGTATTGCACAGCATGTGTTTGTTTCAGTGTGTCGTTCCAGACTGCAGCACCAACATCGGCCTCCTGGCCTGATCATTTGTTAGTGTGTCAGTGTCAGACATTTTGTGATGACTGAACTGTCCTGTGCTCACAGCTGAGGGTATGTTACTGTGTATCAGTCTGGATATTCCCATATCTGTCCGTTGCCCTGTTCTCCAGGCTCATGGCTTCTACCTACTTTATGACTCTATAACAGAACCTCAGCTGTTCAGATAAAGCGGATCAGGTCAGCTGGGAAGGACAGGGTTAAATCCCAGCTCTGCGGGGTCTTGATTAGATGCATCTCTAGGGATTTGCTAGGAACCAGAAAGTAGCTTCATGGAGTGTCGCTCTGCCACATGTTGAGCAGAGCGGAGTGTGTGTGACCAGCGGAAGTGTCAGTCTGCTGGGGAAGCGGAGCAAAGTTGAGGCGTCGTGGAGCTGAGAAGAGACTGCACAGGCCGTGTGCAGAGAACCAGGAGTCTCTCATTGCTACAGACGCCGGCTGCTGTGGACCGATGCTCGCTCAGCCCCGTGTGAGTAGTCCGGGTCAATAGTGTTTAGACAGCGCCGGGACAAGGCCAGGATTTATGTGTACGGTTTTGTTTTTGTGCTGGGCAACCTGTGGAAAGCAATAAAAACTGCAGCTGGGACCAAAACTGCATGGCCGGTGTGAACGCTGTATAAGGCTAACGAACACCAGAGCGAGTGAAACCCTACAGTGTATTATAGTAGCTGAGGGACCCTCGGCTGTGCCGCTCCACTGTAACGGACCCTCGGCTGTGCCGCTCCACCGTAACGGACCCTCGGCTGTGCCGCTCCACCGTAACGGACCCTCGGCTGTGCCGCTCCACCGTAACGGACCCTCGGCTGTCCCGCTCCACCGTAACGGACCCTCGGCTGTGCCGCTCCACCGTAACGGACCCTCGGCTGTGCCGCTCCACCGTAACGGACCCTCGGCTGTGCCGCTCCACCGTAACGGACCCTCGGCTGTGCCGCTCCACCGTAACGGACCCTCGGCTGTGCCGCTCCACCGTAACGGACCCTCGGCTGTCCCGCTCCACCGTAACGGACCCTCGGCTGTGCCGCTCCACCGCAATGGACCCTCGGCTGTACCGCTCCACTGTAGATTATACACTCGGTTTCTTAGGCAAAATATAATAAATGATTTTTCCATTCATTTACAGCAGAGATGTCACTTGTCCAATGTATCACCTGATCCCAGTGTAGCGGTTTCTCCTGTCACTTTCCTCTGGCCGTTCCTCTGTGCCCTTGGTCGTCCGTCGGTGTCTCTGGCTGTCCTTCTGTGCTCCTGGCTGTCCCTCTGTGCCCCTGGTCTTCTGTCGGTGCCTCTGGCTGTTTCTCTCGGTGCCTCTGGCCGTCCCTCTGTGCCCCTGGATGTCCCTGTGCCCCTGGTCATCCGTGGGTGCCTCTGGCCATCTGTTGGTGCCACTGGCCGTCCCTCTGTGCCCCTGGCAGTCTCTCGGTGCCTCTGGCTGTTTCGGTGCCTCTGGCCGTCCCTCTGTGCCCCTGGCCGTCCCTCTGGCTGTGCCTCTGTGCCCCTGGCTGTGTTTCTGGTCGTCCGTCGGTGCCTCTGGTCGTCTGTCGATGCCTCTGGCTGTTTCGGTTCCCCTGGTCGTCTGTTGGTGCCCCTGGCCGTCCCTCTGTGCCCCTGGCAGTCTCTCGGTGCCTCTGGCTGTTTCTCTCGGTGCCTCTGGCTGTTTCTCTTGGTGCCTCTGGCCGTCCCTCTGGCTGTGCCTCTGTGCCCCTGGCCGTTCCTCTGGCTGTGCCTCTGTGCCCCTGGCTGTGTTTCTGGTCGTCCGTCGGTGCCTCTGGTCATCTGTCGGTGCCTCTGGCTGTTTCTCTCAGTGCCCCTGGTCGTCTCACTGTGCCTCCGCCTGCTGCGCAGGTTTCCATGCTCTGCTGTATAATTATAGGGCAGGCTCTGCAGGGATTGACATTACTATCTGCTCCGGGGCCCCAGGGGCCAATTTGCAGCAGCAGGCGCCTCAGTGTTTGTTTATAAGAAATACTAAATCAGGGAAAACAGGTGTCACCAGGTGACGCCTGCACTGTGGGTGAAGAAGGAGGCGACCCGGCTCTAGAAAGCAGCCGCCATGTTGTCAGTGTGGTGCATGAAGGGGGCTGGCTGCTCAATGGCTAAATAGGCCCCCTCTGTATCACCACCAATGCATAGACCTAGTGGGTCCGAGCAGCCAGCCCCCTCCACACATTGCCCTCAGGCCGTGCTGTCCCAGAACGGAACATGTTGATGTGAATCTCTCTGGAAGATGTTCTGCAGCAGCTGTGCCCTCAGTCCTGCTCTCCCTTTGTAGAGGGGACCTGTAATATTCTTATAGGAACATCCTATGGCGTCCTGTGGACTCTGCTGTGATCTTCGCTGTCAGGGATGGGGAGGCCATGTAATTGGTGTCAGACGTTATTGGGGGAGGGTGCAGACCCCCGGAGTGCTGATCAGCTCCCATCAAGCGTGCAGCAGTTTCTATGGGAACAGAAGTTGGTGCGCTCGGCCCCGGGCGGCATCTCCAGTCTGCGGAGAATCTAATTGTCACATCCAACGTGTAGCCTGTGAGCCGGACACGAGCGCTTTGTGTGACGCCCCGACACATGGGGGTCAATGATCTCGGCGCAGGATGCGGCCACAGCGCAAAATACTGGACGAGACCGAAACTAATGCAACAATGTATCTACTACATGTCCTATGTATAAAGATCCCCGAGCAACACTACTGCCATGTAATGACAGCCAGAGCCGCTGCACACAGGTGGCGGCACTAATACCGCCCCACTACGCGGAAAGTGCACAATATCTCCTCTAATGGGAGGAAACTCTGCAGCACTGACATTGTAACCCCCCAGACAGGAGACAGGGAGCACGCTGGGAAACACTCTGCAGCACTGATATTGTAACCAGGAGACAGGGAGCACGCTGGGGTACACTCTGTAGCGCTGACATTGTAACCCACAGACAGGAGGCAGGGAGCACGCTAGGGAAAACTCTGCAGCACTGACATTGTAACCCACAGACAGGAGGCAGGGAGCACGCTAGGGAAAACTCTGCAGCACTGACATTGTAACCCACAGACAGGAGGCAGGGAGCACGCTGGGGACAACTCTGCAGCACTGACATTGTAACCCACAGACAGGAGGCAGGGAGCACGCTGGGGACAACTCTGCAGCACTGATATTATAACCCGGAGACAGGGAGCACGCTAGGGACCACTGCAGCACTGACATTGCAACCCACAGACAGGAGGCAGGGAGCACGCTGGGGACCACTCTGCAGCACTCACATTGTAACCCCCCAGACAGGAAGCAGAGAGCACGCTGGGGACCACTCTGCAGCACTGACATTTTAACCCACAGACAGGAGACAGGGAGCACGCTGGGGACCACTCTGCAGCGCTGACATAGAAACCCACAGACAGGAGGCAGGAAGCACACTGGGGACCACTCTGTACCACTGACATTGGAACCCACAGACAGGAGGCTGGGAGCACGCTGGGGACCGCTCTGCAGCACTGACATTGTAACCCACAGATAGGAGGCAGGGAGCACGCTGGGGACCACTCTGCAGCACTGACATTGTAACCCACAGACAGGAGGCAGGGAGCACGCTGGGGACCACTCTGCAGCACTGACATTGTAACCCACAGACAGGAGGCAGGGAGCACGCTGGGGACCGCTCTGCAGCACTGACATTGTAACCCACAGACAGGAGGCAGGGAGCACGCTGGGGACCGCTCTGCAGCACTGACATTGTAACCCACAGACAGGAGGCAGGGAGCACGCTGGGGACCGCTCTGCAGCACTGCCATTGTAACCCACAGACAGGAGGCAGGGAGCACGCTGGGGAACACTCTGCAGCACTGGCATTGCAACCCACAGACAGGAGGCAGGGAGCACACTGGGGACCACTCTGCAGCACTGACATTGTAACCCACAGACAGGAGGCAGGGAGCAGGCTGGGGACCACTCTGCAGAACTGATATTGTAACCCACAGACAGGAGGCAGGGAGCACGCTGGGGACCACTCTGCAGCACTGACATTATAACCCACAGGCAGGGAGCAGGCTGGGGACCACTCTGCAGAACTGATATTGTAACCCACAGACAGGAGGCAGGGAGCACGCTGGGGACCACTCTGCAGCCCTGATATTATAACCCACAGACAGGCAGGGAGCACGCTGGGGACCACTCTGCAGCACTGACATTGTAATCCACAGACAGGAGGCAAGGAGCACGCTAGGGACCACTCTGCAGCACTGATATTATAACCCACAGACAGGAGGCAGGGAGCATGCTGGGGACAGCTCCGCCGCACTAACATTGTAACCCACAGACAGGGAGCATGCTGGGGACAACTCTGCAGCACTGATATTATAACCCACAGACAGGAGACAGGGAGCACGCTAGGGACCACTCTGCAGCACTGACATTGCAACCCACAGACAGGAGGCAGGGAGCACACTGGGGACCACTCGCAGCACTCACATTGTAACCCCCCAGACAGGAAGCAGGGAGCACGCTGGGGACCACTCTGCAGCACTGACATTTTAACCCACAGACAGGAGACAGGGAGCACGCTGGGGACCACTCTGCAGCGCTGACATAGTAACCCACAGACAGGAGGCAGAGAGCATGCTGGGGACCACTCTGCAGCACTGACATTGTAACCCCCTCAGACAGGAGGCAGGGAGCACGCTGGGGACCACTCTGCAGCACTGACATTGTAACCCACAGACAGGAGGCAGGGAGTATGCTGGGGTATACTCTGTAGAACTGACATTGAACCAACAGACAGGAGGCAGGGAGCATGCTGGGGACCGCTCTGCAGCACTGACATTGTAACCCACAGACAGGAGGCAGGGAGCACGCTGGGGACCACTCTGCAGCACTGACATTGTAACCCACATACAGGAGGCAGGTAGCATGCTGGGGACCGCTCTGCAGAACTGACATTGTAAACCACAGACAGGAGTCAGGGAGCACGCTGGGGAGCGCTCTGCAGAACTGACATTGTAACACACAGACAGGAGGCAGGGAGCACGCTGGGGACCACTCTGCAGCACTGACATTGTAACCCACAGACAGGAGGCAGGGAGTATGCTGGGGACCACTCTGCAAAACTGATATTGTAACCCACAGACAGGAGGCAGGGAGCACGCTGGGGACCACTCTGCAGCACTGACATTGTAACCCACAGACATGAGGCAGGGAGCACACTGGGGACCACTCTGTACCACTGACATTGTAACCCACAGACAGGAAGCAGGGAGTATGCTGGGGTACACTGTGTAGAACTGACACTGAACCCACAGACAGGAGGCAGGGAGCACGCTGGGGACTGCTCTGCAGCACTGACATTGTAACCCACAGGCAGGAGGCAGGGAGCACGCTGGGGACCACTCTGCAGCACTGACATTGCAACCCACAGACAGGAGGCAGGGAGCAAGCTGGGGACCACTCTGCAGCACTGACATTGTAACCCCCCCAGACAGGAGACAGGGAGCACACTGGGGACCACTCTGTACCACTGACATTGTAACCCACAGTCAGGAGGCAGGGAGTATGCTTGGGTACACTGTAGAACTGACACTGAACCCACAGACAGGAGGCAGGGAGCACGCTGGGGACTGCTCTGCAGCACTGACATTGTAACCCACAGGCAGGAGGCAGGGAGCACGCTGGGGACCACTCTGCAGCACTGACATTGTAACCCACAGACAGGAGGCAGAGAGCAGGCTGGGGACCACTCTGCAGAACTGATATTGTAACCCACAGACAGGAGGCAGGGAGCACGCTGGGGACCACTCTGCAGCACTGACATAACCCACAGACAGGAGGCAGGGAGCATGCTGGGGACCACTCTGTACCACTGACATTGTAACCCACAGACAGGAGCCAGGGAGCACGCTGGGGACCACTCTGCAGCACTGACATTGTAACCCACAGACAGGAGGCAGGGAGTATGCTGGGGTACACTGTAGAACTGACATTGAACCCACAGACAGGAGGCTGGGAGCACGCTGGGGACCGCTCTGCAGCACTGACATTGTAACCCACAGACAGGAGCCAGGGAGCACGCTGGGGACCACTCTGCAGCACTGACATTGTAACCCACAGACAGGAGGCAGGGAGCACGCTGGCGACCACTCTGCAGCACTGACATTGTAACCCACAGACAGGAGGCAGGGAGCATGCTGGGGACCACTCTGCAGCACTGACATTGTAACCCACAGACAGGAGGAAGGGAGCACGCTGGGGACCGCTCTGCAGCACTGACATTGCAACCCACAGACGAGGCAGGGAGCACGCTGGGGACCACTCTGCAGCACTGACATTGTAACCCACAGACAGGAGGCAGGGAGCAGGCTGGGGACCACTCTGCAGAACTGATATTGTAACCCACAGACAGGAGGTAGGGAGCACGCTGGGGACCACTCTGCAGCACTGACATAACCCACAGACAGGAGGCAGGGAGCAGGCTGGGGACCACTCTGCCGCACTGATATTGTAACCCACAGACAGGAGGCAAGAAGCACGCTGGGGACAACTCTGCAGCCCTGATATTATAACGCACAGACAGGCAGGGAGCACGCTGGGGACCTCTCTGCAGCACTGACATTGCAACCCACAGACAGGAGGCAAGGAGCACGCTGGGGACCACTCTGCAGCGCTGACATAGTAACCCACAGACAGGAGGCAGGAAGCACACTGGGGACCACTCTGTACCACTGATATTGTAACCCACAGACAGGAGGCAGGGAGTACGCTGGGGTACACTCTGTAAAACTGACATTGAACCCACAGACAGGAGGCTGGGAGCACGCTGGGGACCGCTCTGCAGCACTGACATTGTAACCCACAGACAGGAGGCAGGGAGCACGCTGGGGACCACTCTGCAGCACTGACATTGTAACCCACAGACAGGAGGCAGGGAGCACGCTGGGGATCACTGCAGCACTGACATTGTAACCCACAGACAGGAGGCAGGGAGCATGCTGGGGACCACTCTGCAGCACTGACATTGTAACCCACAGACAGGAGGCAGGGAGTACGCTGGGGTACACTCTGTAAAACTGACATTGAACCCACAGACAGGAGGCTGGGAGCACGCTGGGGACCGCTCTGCAGCACTGACATTGTAACCCACAGACAGGAGGCAGGGAGCACGCTGGGGACCACTCTGCAGCACTGACATTGTAACCCACAGACAGGAGGCAGGGAGCACGCTGGGGACCACTGCAGCACTGACATTGTAACCCACAGACAGGAGGCAGGGAGCATGCTGGGGACCACTCTGCAGCACTGACATTGTAACCCACAGACAGGAGGCAGGGAGCACGCTGGGGACTGCTCTGCAGCACTGACATTGTAACCCACAGACAGGAGGCAGGGAGCACGCTGGGGACCACTCTGCAGCACTGACATTGCAACCCACAGACAGGAGGCAGGGAGCAGGCTGGGGACCACTCTACAGAACTGATATTGTAATCCACAGACAGGAGGCAGGGAGCACGCTGGGGACTGCTCTGCAGCACTGACATTGTAACCCACAGACAGGAGGCAGGGAGCACGCTGGGGACCACTCTGCAGCACTCACATTGTAACACACAGACAGGAGGCAGGGAGCATGCTGGGGACCACTCTGCAGCACTGACATTGTAACCCACAGACAGGAGGCAGGGAGCACGCTGGGGACCACTCTGCAGCACTGACATTGTAACACACAGACAGGAGGCAGGGAGCACGCTGGGGACCACTCTGCAGCACTCACATTGTAACGCACAGACAGGAGGCAGGGAGCACGCTGGGGACCACTCTGCAGCACTGATATTGTAACCCACAGACAGGAGGCAGGGAGCACGCTTGGGACAACTCTGCAGCATTGATATAACCCACAGACAGGTAGGGAGCACGCTGGGGACCACTCTGCAGCACTGACATTGTAACCCACAGACAGGCAGGCAGGGAGCACGCTGGGGACCACTCTGCAGCACTAATATTGTAACCCACAGACAGGCAGGGAGCATGCTGGGACCACTCTGCAGCACTGATATTATAACCCACAGACAGGAGGCAGGGAGCACGCTGGGGACCACTCTGCAGCACTGACATTGAAACCCCCCAGACAGGAAGCAGGGAGCACACTGGGGACCACTCTGCAGCACTTATATTTTAACCCATAGACAGGAGACAGGGAGCACGCTGGGGACCACTCCGCCGCACTGACATTGTAACCCACAGACGGGAGGCTGAGAGCACGCTGGGGACCACTCTGCAGCACTGACATTGTAACCCACAGACAGGAGGCAGGGCGCATGCTGGGGACCACTCTGCAGCACTGACATTGTAACCCACAGACAGAAGGCAGGGAGCACGCTGGGGACCACTCTGCAGCACTGACATTGTAACCCACAGACAGGAGGCAGGGAGCACGCTGGGGACCTCTCTGCAGCACTCACATTGTAACACACAGACAGGAGGCAGGGAGCATGCTGGGGACCACTCTGCAGCACTGACATTGTGACCCACAGACAGGAGGCAGGGAGCACGCTGGGGACTGCTCTGCAGCACTGACATTGTAACCCACAGACAGGAGGCAGGGAGCACGCTGGGGACCACTCTGCAGCACTGACATTGTAACACACAGACAGGAGGCCGGGAGCACGCTGGGGACCACTCTGCAACACTCACATTGTAACACACAGACTGGAGGCAGGGAGCATGCTGGGGACCACTCTGCAGCACTGACATTGTAATCCACAGACAGGAGGCAGGGAGCACGCTGGGGACCACTTTGCAGCACTGACATTGTAACCCACAGACAGGAGGCAGGGCGCACCCTGGGGACCGCTCTGCAGCACTGACATTGTAACCCACAGACTGGAGACAGGGAGCACGCTGGGGACCACTCTGCAGCACTGACATTGTAACCCACAGACAGGAGGCAGGGAGCACCCTGGGGACCACTCTGCAGCACTCACATTGTAACACACAGACAGGAGGCAGGGAGCATGCTGGGGACCACTCTGCAGCACTGACATTGTAACCCACAGACAGGAGGCAGGGAGCACGCTGGGGACCACTCTGCAGCACTGACATTGTAACCCACAGACAGGAGGCAGGGAGCACGCTGGGGACCATTCTGCAGCACTGATATTGTAACACACAGACAGGAGGCAGGGAGCACGCTGGGGACCACTCTGTACCACTGACATTGTAACCCCCCAGACAGGAGGCAGGCAGCACGCTGGGGAACACTCTGTAGCACTGACATTGTAACCCACAGACAGGAGACAGGGAGCATGCTGGGGATCACTCTGTACCACTGAAATTGTAACCCCCCAGACAGGTGGCAGGGAGCACTGTTATGATGACCTGGTGGTTAGGAGCACTAGGAATGACCTGATGAGCAAACTAGTAATACAGGACAAGCTCTTGGAAGTGGGAGCTCTGCTGACCGCAACCCCTAATCCTATCACAACAACTAGAAATAGCCGTGGAGCGTACCTGACTCTGCCTAGACGCCTCTTCACAGCCTAAGAGCTAACTACCCCTAAAGATAGAAAATAAGGCCTAACTTGCCTCAGAGAAATTCCCCCAAAGAGAAAGGCAGCCCCCCACACATATTGACTGTGAGTTAAGATGGAAGTCACAAACACAGGAATGAAATAGGTTTCAGCAAAGGAGGCCAGACTTAACTAAACAGACTTGAGGATAGAAAAGGTATCTTTGCGGTCAGCATAAAAAACTATCAAAAACCACGCAGAGTGTGCAAAAGAGACCCCACACCGACTCACGGCGTGGAGGTGCCACTCTGCATCCCAGAGCTTCCAGCTAGCAAGGCAGAATCATGATAGCAAGCTGGACAAGAAAACAGTGGTAAACAAATAAGCTAGCAGGGACTTAGCTTTTGCTGGAGTAGACAGGTCATCTGAAAGATCCAAGAGAGAACTGAACCAGTACTAGGACATTAACAGCTGGCATCAAGTAACGATCTAAGTGGAGTTAAATAGAGCAGCCAGCCTTAGACTTAACGAGTTCAGCTGAGGAAGAAACCTCAGAACCAGCAGCTCCACTCACAGCCACCAGAGGGAGTCCATGGACAGAACTCGCCGAAGTATCATTCATAACCACCGGAGGGAGTTCGAGAACAGAATTCACAACAGTACCCCCCCTTGAGGAGGGGGTCACCGAACCCTCACCAGAGCCCCCAGGCCGATCAGGACGAGCCAAATGAAAGGCACGAACAAGATCGGCAGCATGAACATCAGAGGCAACCACCCAGGAATTATCCTCCTGACCATAACCTTTCCACTTGACTAGGTACTGAAGTTTCCGTCTCGAAATACGAGAATCTAAAATTTTCTCCACCACATACTCCAACTCCCCCTCAACCAACACCGGGGCAGGAGGGTTGACGGAGGGAACCATAGGAGCCACATATCTCCGCAATAACGACCTATGGAACACATTATGGATGGCGAAAGAAGCTGGAAGGTCCAAACGAAATGACACAGGATTAAGAATTTCAGAAATCTTATAAGGACCAATGAAACGAGGCTTAAACTTAGGAGACGAAACCTTCATAGGAACATAACGAGACGATAACCAAACCAAATCCCCAACACGAAGTCGGGGACCAACACAGCGATGGTGGTTAGCGAAACGTTGGGCCTTCTCCTGGGACAATGTCAAATTGTCCACCACGTGAGTCCAAATCTGCTGCAACCTGTCCACCACAGAATCCACACCAGGACAGTCCGAAGGCTCAACCTGTCCTGAAGAAAAACGAGGGTGGAAACCAGAATTACAGAAAAAAGGCGAAACCAAAGTGGCCGAGCTGGCCCGATTATTAAGGGCGAACTCAGCCAAAGGCAAGAAGGTTACCCAATCATCCTGATCAGCAGAAACAAAGCATCTCAGATATGTCTCCAAAGTCTGATTTGTTCGTTCGGTTTGGCCATTTGTCTGAGGATGGAAAGCTGAAGAAAAAGACAAATCAATGCCCATCTTAGCACAAAAGGACCGCCAAAACCTCGAAACAAACTGGGAACCTCTGTCCGACACGATGTTCACCGGAATGCCATGTAAACGAACCACGTGCTGGAAAAACAATGGAACCAAATCAGAGGAGGAAGGCAATTTAGGCAAAGGTATCAAATGGACCATCTAAGGCTACTTTCACACTAGCGTCGGGAACAACCCGTCGCTGTGCGTCGGGCCGACGTTCCCGACGCTAGCGTGGTCTCCGCCGCACAACGGGGGCAGCGGATGCATTTTTCCCACGCATCCGCTGCCCCATTGTGAGGTGCGGGGAAGTGCGGGGAGGTGGGGGCGGAGTTCCGGCCGCGCATGCGCGGTCGGAAAAAGCGGACCGTCGGGAGCAAAAAACGTTACATGTAACGTTTTTTTCTCCCTACGGTCCGCTACCACACGCCCAAGCATCGCAAAACGGACGCAACGTTTGGCAATGCGTCGCAAATGCGTCGCTAATGTTAGTCTATGACGAAAAAACGTATCCAGCAAGAACTTTTGCTGGATGCGTATTTTCGGCAAAACTACGCATTTGCGACGTATTGCAGTTAACGCTAGTGTGAAAGTAGCCTTAGAGAAGCGATCACAAACCACCCAGATAACCGACATCCTTTGAGAGACAGGGAGATCTGAAATAAAATCCATGGAAATATGCGTCCAGGGCCTTTTCGGGACCGGCAAGGGCAAAAGTAACCCACTGGCACGAGAACAGCAGGGCTTAGCCCGAGCACAAGTCCCACAGGACTGCACAAAAGAACGCACATCCCGTGACAAGGAAGGCCACCAAAAGGATCTAGCCACCAAATCCCTGGTACCAAAGATTCCAGGATGACCAGCCAACACCGAACAATGAACCTCAGAGATAACTCTACTAGTCCATCTATCAGGGACAAACAGTTTCTCCGCTGGGCAACGGTCAGGTCTATCAGCCTGAAACTCCTGCAGCACCCGCCGCAAATCAGGGGAGACGGCAGACAAAACTACCCCCTCCTTGAGAATACCAGCCGGCTCAGGAACTCCCGGAGAATCAGGCACAAAACTCCTTGAAAGGGCATCAGCCTTCACATTCTTAGAACCCGGAAGGTACGAAACCACAAAATCGAAGCGGGAGAAAAACAGCGACCATCGAGCCTGTCTAGGATTCAACCGCTTGGCAGACTCGAGATAAGTCAGATTCTTGTGATCCGTCAAGACCACCACGCGATGCTTGGCTCCTTCAAGCCAATGTCGCCACTCCTCAAACGCCCACTTCATAGCCAACAACTCTCGATTGCCCACATCATAATTGCGCTCAGCAGGCGAAAATTTTCTAGAAAAGAAAGCACATGGCTTCATCACTGAGCCATCAGAACGTCTTTGAGATAGAACAGCCCCTGCTCCAATCTCAGAAGCATCCACCTCGACCTGAAACGGGAGCGAAACATCTGGCTGACACAACACAGGGGCAGAAGAAAAACGACGCTTCAACTCCTGAAAAGCCTCAACGGCCGAAGTGGACCAATTGACCACATCCGCACCTTTCTTGGTTAAATCAGTCAATGGTTTAACAACACCAGAAAAATTAGCGATGAAGCGACGGTAAAAATTAGCAAAGCCCAGGAATTTCTGAAGGCTCTTCACAGAAGTAGGCTGAGTCCAATCATAAATGGCCCGAACTTTAACAGGATCCATCTCGATAGTAGAAGGGGAAAAAATGAAGCCCAAAAATGAAACCTTCTGAACTCCAAAGAGACATTTTGACCCCTTCACAAACAAGGAATTAGCACGAAGGACCTGGAACACCATTCTGACCTGCTTCACATGAGACTCCCAATCGTCCGAAAAGACCAAAATATCATCCAAATATACAATCATGAATCGATCCAGGTACTTTCGGAAGATGTCATGCATAAAGGACTGAAACACAGATGGAGCATTAGAAAGCCCGAATGGCATCACCAGGTACTCAAAATGGCCCTCGGGCGTATTAAATGCTTTTTTCCATTCGTCACCCTGTTTAATACGCACAAGATTATACGCCCCTCGAAGATCTATCTTAGTGAACCAGCTAGCCCCCTTAATCCGAGCAAACAAATCAGACAGTAGCGGCAAAGGGTACTGAAATTTGACGGTAATTTTATTAAGAAGGCGGTAATCTATACAAGGTCTCAGAGAACCATCCTTCTTGGCCACAAAAAAGAACCCTGCTCCTAACGGTGACGACGACGGGCGAATATGCCCTTTCTCCAAGGACTCCTTTACATAACTCCGCATAGCGGCGTGTTCTGGCACAGATAAATTGAACAGTCGGCCCTTCGGAAACTTACTAGCAGGAATCAAATTAATAGCACAATCACAATCCCTATGAGGAGGTAGGGCACTGGATTTGGGCTCATCAAATACATCCCGGTAATCTGACAAGAACTCAGGGACTTCAGAAGGATGGGAAGACGAAATTGACAACAATGGGACATCCCCATGTACCCCTTGACAACCCCAACTAGATACAGACATTGATTTCCAATCCAATACTGGATTATGGACCTGTAGCCATGGCAAACCCAAAACAACTACATCATGCAGATTATGCAACACCAAAAAGCGAACATCCTCCTGATGTGCAGGAGCCATGCACATGGTCAATTGAGTCCAGTACTGAGGCTTATTCTTGGCCAAAGGCTTAGCATCAATTCCTCTCAATGGAATAGGATACTGTAAAGGCTCCAAGAAAAAACCACAGCGCCTGGCAAACTCCAAGTCCATCAAATTCAGGGCAGCGCCTGAATCCACAAATGCCATAACAGAATAGGATGACAAAGAGCAAATCAGAGTAACGGACAAAAGAAATTTTGGCTGTACCGTACCAATGGTGGCAGACCTAGCGAACCGCTTAGTGCGTTTAGGACAATCAGAGATAGCATGAGTGGAGTCACCACAGTAAAAACACAGCCCATTCTGACGTCTGTATTCTTGCCGTTCAGCTCTGGTTAAGGTCCTATCACATTGCATAGACTCAGGCCTCTGCTCAGAAGATACCGCCAAATGGTGCACAGTTTTGCACTCACGTAAGCGTCGATCGATCTGAATGGCCAAGGACATAGACTCATTCAGACCAGCAGGCATGGGGAATCCCACCATAACATCCTTAAGGGCTTCAGAAAGACCCTTTCTGAAAATTGCCGCCAGGGCACACTCATTCCACTGAGTAAGCACAGACCACTTTCTAAACTTCTGACAATATACCTCCGCTTCATCCTGACCCTGACACAAAGCCAGCAAGATTTTCTCTGCCTGATCCACTGAATCTGGTTCATCATAAAGCAACCCAAGCGCCAGAAAAAACGCATCTACATTACGCAATGCAGGATCTCCTGGCGCAAGGGAAAATGCCCAGTCTTGAGGGTCGCCACGTAGCAAAGAAATAATGATTTTTACTTGCTGAATGGGGTCACCAGAGGAGCGGGGTTTCAAAGCAAAAAACAGTCTACAATTATTCTTGAAATTCAGGAACTTAGATCTATCCCCAGAAAACAAATCAGGAATTGGAATTCTGGGTTCTAACATCGGGTTCTGAACTACATAATCTTGAATGCCTTGTACCCTTGCAGTGAGTTGATCCACACAAGAGGACAGACCTTGAATGTCCATATCTACACCTGTGTCCTGAACCACCCAGAGATTTAGGGGAAAAGAAAAACAAAACACGCTGCAGAGGAAAAAAAAATGGTCTCAGAACTTCCTTTATCCCTCTATTGAGATGCATTAACACTTTACTGGCCAGCTGTACTGTTATGATGACCTGGTGGTTAGGAGCACTAGGAATGACCTGATGAGCAAACTAGTAATACAGGACAAGCTCTGGGAAGTGGGAGCTCTGCTGACCGCAACCCCTAATCCTATCACAACAACTAGAAATAGCCGTGGAGCGTACCTGACTCTGCCTAGACGCCTCTTCACAGCCTAAGAGCTAACTACCCCTAAAGATAGAAAATAAGGCCTAATTTGCCTCAGAGAAATTCCCCCAAAGAGAAAGGCAGCCCCCCACACATATTGACTGTGAGTTAAGATGGAAGTCACAAACACAGGAATGAAATAGGTTTAAGCAAAGGAGGCCAGACTTAACTAAACAGACTTGAGGATAGAAAAGGTATCTTTGCAGTCAGCATAAAAAACTATCAAAAACCACGCAGAGTGTGCAAAAGAGACCCCACACCGACTCACGGCGTGGAGGTGCCACTCTGCATCCCAGAGCTTCCAGCTAGCAAGGCAGAATCATGATAGCAAGCTGGACAAGAAAACAGTGGTAAACAAATAAGCTAGCAGGGACTTAGCTTTTGCTTGAGTAGACAGGTCATCTGAAAGATCCAAGAGAGAACTAAACCAGTACTAGGACATTGACAGCTGGCATCAAGTAACGATCTAAGTGGAGTTAAATAGAGCAGCCAGCCTAGGACTTAACGAGGTCAGCTGAGGAAGAAACCTCAGAACCAGCAGCTCCACTCACAGCCCCCAGAGGGAGTCCATGGACAGAACTCGCCGAAGTACCATTCATAACCACCGGAGGGAGTTCGAGAACAGAATTCACAACAGAGCACGCTGGGGAACACTCTGTAGCACTGACATTGTAACCCACAGACAGGAGACAGGGAGCACGCTGGGGACCACTCTGTACCACTGAAATTTTAACCCCCCAGATAGGAGGCAGGGAGCACGCTGGGGACCACTCTGCACCACTGACATTGTAACCCTCCAGACAGGAGGCAGGAAGCACTCTGGGGACCACTCTGTACCACTAGCATTGTAACCCCCCAAACAGGAGGCAGGGAGCACGTTGGGGACCGCTCTGCAGCACTGACATTGTAACCCACAGACAGGAGGCAGGGAGCACTGTTATGATCCTTAGTGGTTGAGGATCACAAATTACTCCAGCTAAGTAACAAACATAGGACAAGCTCTAGGGAGGTGGCAAACTGGACTGACCGCAAATCTGAACCTATCCAAACACACTAGAAGTAGCCGGTGAACGTGCCTAAAAATCCTAGACGTCTCGAGCCAGCCTGAGGAACTAACTACCCCTAGAGAGAAAGAAAAGACCTCTCTTGCCTCCAGAGAAATAATCCCCAAAGATATAGAAGCCCCCAACAGATAATAACGGTGAGGTAAGAGGAAGGCACATACACAGGGGTGAAAGCAGATTCAGCAAATGAGGCCCACTAATACTAGATAGCAGAAAATAGAAAAGGGAATCTATGCGGTCAGTAAAAAACCCTTACAAAATATCCACTCTGAGATTTCAAGAACCCCCACACCAACTAACGGTGTGGGGGGAGAACCTCAGTCCCCTAGAGCAACCAGCAAGCAAGGAAATCACATTTTAGCGAGCTGGACTAAAAACATAAAGAACACTGATAATCAAAAAATGATCAAACAAAAACTTAGCTTGTCTTGGAGAGGCTGGGAGCAAGGTAGACACAAAGAATCTGAAGAGCACTGAATACATTGATAGCAGGCAAGGAACTGAGTATCCAGGTGAGCTAAATAGGAAACCAACCAAGGATAACGAACCAGCTGATGCTGCAACCTGCAGAAAGACAACACTACACAGTACCGCTTGTGACCACTAGAGGGAGCCCAAAAATAGAGTTCACAACAGTACCCCCCCTTGAGGAGGGGTCACCGAACCCTCATCAAGACCCCCAGGGCGATCAGGATGAGCCGCGTGGAAGGCACGAACCAAATCGGCCGCATGAACATCAGAGGCGACAACCCAGGAATTATCCTCCTGACCATAGCCCTTCCACTTAACCAAATACTGAAGCCTCCGTCTAGAGATACGAGAATCCAAAATCTTCACCACGTACTCTAATTCGCCCTCGACCAGCACCG
This sequence comes from Ranitomeya variabilis, assembly GCF_051348905.1. Classification (NCBI taxonomy): domain Eukaryota; kingdom Metazoa; phylum Chordata; class Amphibia; order Anura; family Dendrobatidae; genus Ranitomeya; species Ranitomeya variabilis. The sequence goes on from NC_135233.1 coordinate 420,045,904, forward strand.
GAGCAGGAGGCTCAACAGAAGGAACCACAGGTACCACATACCTCCGCAACAAAGACCTATGGAACACATTATGAATGGCAAACGATGCTGGGAGATCCAAACAAAAAGACACCGGGTTAAGGATTTCCAAGATCTTATAAGGACCAATGAAGCGAGGCTTGAATTTAGGAGAGGAGACCTTCATAGGAACATACCGAGAAGACAGCCACACCAAATCCCCAACACGAAGTCGGGGACCCACACCGCGGCGGCGGTTGGCAAAGCGCTGAGCCTTCTCCTGTGACAACCTCAAATTGTCCACCACATGGTTCCAAATCTGCTGCAACCTATCCACCACAGAATCCACCCCAGGACAGTCAGAAGACTCAACCTGACCCGAGGAAAAACGAGGATGGAAACCAGAATTGCAGAAAAAAGGTGAAACCAAAGTAGCAGAACTAGCCCGATTATTAAGGGCAAACTCGGCCAAAGGCAAAAAAGTCACCCAATCATCCTGATCAGCAGAAACAAAACATCTCAAATAAGTTTCCAACATCTGATTAGTTCGCTCGGTTTGGCCATTAGTCTGAGGATGGAAGGCCGACGAAAAAGACAAATCAATGCCCATCTTGGCACAAAAAGTCCGCCAAAACCTGGACACAAACTGGGATCCTCTATCAGACACAATATTTTCAGGAATGCCGTGCAAGCGAACCACATTCTGAAAAAATAGAGGAACCAAATCGGAGGAAGAAGGCAACTTAGGCAAGGGCACCAAATGGACCATCTTGGAAAAACGATCACACACCACCCAGATGACAGACATTTTCTGAGATACTGGAAGATCCGAAATAAAATCCATGGAAATGTGCGTCCAAGGCCTTTTCGGAACAGGCAAAGGCAAAAGCAAACCGCTGGCACGAGAACAGCAAGGCTTAGCCTGAGCACAAATCCCACAAGACTGCACAAAGGAACGCACATTCCGCAACAAGGAAGGCCACCAGAAGGACCTAGCCACCAAATCTCTGGTACCAAAAATCCCAGTATGACCCACCAACACCGAAGAATGAACCTCGGAAATAACTCTGCTGGTCCATCTATCCGGGACAAACAGTCTCTCTGGTGGACAACGGTCAGGTCTATCCGCCTGAAATTTCTGCAGCACTCGTCGCAAATCTGGGGAAATGGCAGACAAAATCACTCCCTCTCTGAGAATACCAGCCGGCTCAGAAACTCCCGGAGAGTCAGGCACAAAACTCCTAGAAAGTGCATCAGCTTTCACGTTCTTCGAACCAGGCAGGTATGAGACCACAAAGTTGAAACGGGAGAAAAACAACGACCAACGAGCCTGTCTAGGATTCAGGCGCTTGGCAGATTCAAGGTAAATCAGATTTTTGTGATCAGTCAAGACAACCACACGATGTTTAGCTCCTTCGAGCCAATGTCGCCACTCCTCAAATGCCCACTTCATAGCCAACAACTCCCGATTACCAACATCATAATTCCACTCGGCAGGCGAAAACTTTCTTGAAAAGAAAGCACATGGCTTCATCACAGAGCCATCAGAGCTTCTCTGCGACAAGACAGCCCCTGCTCCAATCTCAGAAGCATCAACCTCGACCTGGAAGGGAAGAGAGACATCTGGCTGACATAAGACTGGAGCTGAAGAAAACCGGTGCTTCAGCTCCCGAAAGGCCTCCACGGCCGCAGGAGACCAATTAGTCACATCAGAACCCTTCTTGGTCAAATCCGTCAAAGGTTTAACCACGCTAGAAAAATTAGCGATGAAACGACGGTAAAAATTAGCAAAACCCAAGAACTTCTGAAGACTCTTAACAGACGTGGGCTGAGTCCAGTCATGAATAGCCTGGACCTTGACTGGGTCCATCTCCACAGTAGAAGGAGAAAAAATAAAACCCAAAAAGGAGACCTTCTGTACTCCGAAGAGGCATTTTGAGCCCTTCACAAATAAAGCATTAGCACGCAGGACCTGAAACACCATCCTGACCTGCTTCACATGGGACTCCCAATCATCAGAAAAGACCAAAATGTCATCCAAATAAACAATCATAAATTTATCCAGATATTCTCAGAAGATGTCATGCATGAAGGACTGAAACACAGAAGGAGCATTAGAGAGTCCAAAAGGCATCACTAAGTACTCAAAATGGCCTTCGGGCGTATTAAATGCTGTTTTCCATTCATCTCCCTGCTTAATGCGCACAAGGTTATACGCACCACGGAGATCTATCTTGGTGAACCAACTGGCACCCTTAATCCGAGCAAACAAATCAGACAATAGTGGCAAAGGATACTGAAATTTGACTGTAATTTTATTCAGAAGACGATAATCTATACAAGGTCTCAAAGAACCGTCCTTCTTGGCCACAAAAAAAAATCCTGCACCAAGAGGGGAAGAGGATGGGCGAATATGTCCCTTCTCCAAAGACTCCTTTATATAACTCCGCATCGCGGCATGCTCTGGTATAGACAAATTAAAAAGTCGTCCCTTAGGGAATTTACTACCAGGAATTAAATTTATAGCACAGTCACAATCCCTATGAGGGGGCAGGGCACTGGACCTGGGCTCATCAAATACATCCTGGTAGTCAGACAAAAACTCAGGGACCTCAGAAGGAGTGGAAGAAGCAATAGACACCAACGGAGTATCGCCATGAATTCCCTGACAACCCCAACTTGACACAGACATAGCTTTCCAATCTAAAACTGGATTATGATTTTGCAGCCATGGCAGACCCAAAACGACAACATCATGCAAATTATGCAGAACGAGAAAGCGAATCACCTCCTGATGTACGGGAGTCATGCACATGGTCATTTGTGTCCAATACTGAGGCTTATTCTCAGCCAATGGCGTAGCATCAATTCCCCTCAGAGGAATAGGAAATTCCAAAGGCTCCAGGACAAAACCACAGCGCCTGGCAAACGACAAATCCATCAGATTCAGGGCAGCACCCGAATCCACAAAAGCCATAACCGGGTAGGACGACAAAGAACAAATCAAAGTAACAGACAAAATAAATTTAGGCTGTATAGTACCAATGGTGACAGGTTTAGCGATTTTTTTTAAGCGTTTAGAGCATGCTGAGATAACATGAGTAGAATCACCACAGTAAAAGCACAACCCATTTTGACGTCTATGACTTTGTCGCTCAATTCTGGTCAGAGTTCGGTCACATTGCATAGACTCAGGTCTCTGTCCAGAATATACCGCCAAAGGATGAGCAGATTTGCGCTCCCGCAAACGCCGATCAACCTGAATGGCTAAAGCCATAGAATCACTCAGACTTGTAGGGGTGGGAAACCCCACCATAACATTCTTAACGGCCTCAGAAAGACCTTCTCTGAAATTTGCAGCCAGGGCACACTCATTCCATTGAGTAAGCACCGACCATTTCCGAAATTTTTGACAATACACCTCTGCTTCATCCTGACCTTGAGAGATAGCCAGCAACGCTTTTTCTGCCTGATTCTCAAGATTAGGCTCCTCATAAAGCAGTCCAAGAGCCAGAAAAAATGCATCTACATTAAGCAATGCAGGATCTCCTGGCGCCAGAGAGAAAGCCCAATCTTGAGGGTCGCCACACAACAAGGAGATAACAATTTTAACTTGCTGAGCGGAATCACCAGAGGAACGAGGTCTCAGAGATAGAAATAACTTACAATTATTCTTAAAATTTTGAAACCTAGATCTATCTCCAGAAAACAACTCAGGAATGGGTATCTTTGGTTCTGACATAGGGCTACGAATAACAAAATCCTGAATACTTTGCACCCGTGCAGTAAGATGATCCACACTAGAAGTCAGAGTCTGAACATTCATGTCTGCAGCTGAGCTCAAAACCACCCAGAGTTCAAGGAAATGAAAGAAGCTAAGCAGACTGCAGCAAAGGAAAAGCGGGAGGAAAAAAAAAAAATGTACTCAGGTCTTCTTTTTATCCCACTTCTGCGATGCATGAAACACTTTTTGGCCTGCTATACTGTTATGATCCTTAGTGGTTGAGGATCACAAATTACTCCAGCTAAGTAACAAACATAGGACAAGCTCTAGGGAGGTGGCAACCTGGACTGACCGCAAATCTGAACCTATCCAAACACACTAGAAGTAGCCGGTGAACGTGCCTAAAAATCCTAGACGTCTCGAGCCAGCCTGAGGAACTAACTACCCCTAGAGAGAAAGAAAAGACCTCTCTTGCCTCCAGAGAAATAATCCCCAAAGATATAGAAGCCCCCAACAGATAATAACGGTGAGGTAAGAGGAAGGCACATACACAGGGGTGAAAGCAGATTCAGCAAATGAGGCCCACTAATACTAGATAGCAGAAAATAGAAAAGGGAATCTATGCGGTCAGTAAAAAACCCTTACAAAATATCCACTCTGAGATTTCAAGAACCCCCACACCAACTAACGGTGTGGGGGGAGAACCTCAGTCCCCTAGAGCAACCAGCAAGCGAGGAAATCACATTTTAGCGAGCTGGACTAAAAACATAAAGAACACTGATAATCAAAAAATGATCAAACAAAAACTTAGCTTGTCTTGGAGAGACTGGGAGCAAGGTAGACACAAGGAATCTGAAGAGCACTGAATACATTGATAGCAGGCAGGAACTGAGTATCCAGGTGAGCTAAATAGGAAACCAAACAAGGATAACGAACCAGCTGATGCTGCAACCTGCAGAAAGACAACACTACACAGTACCGCTTGTGACCACTAGAGGGAGCCCAAAAATAGAGTTCACAACAGAGCACACTGGGGACCACTCTGTACCACTGACATTGTAACCCCCAGACAGGAGGCAGGAAGCATGCTGGGGACCGCTCTGCAGCGCTGACATTGTAACCCACAGACAGGAGGCAGGAAGCACACTGGGGACCACTCTGTACCACTGATATTGTAACCCACAGACAGGAGGCAGGGAGTATGCTTTGGTACACTCTGTAGAACTGACATTGAACCCACAGACAGGAGGCTGGGAGCATGCTGGGGACCGCTCTGCAGCACTGACATTGTAACCCACAGACCGGAGGCAGGGAGCACGCTGGGGACCACTCTGCAACACTGACATTGTAACCCACAGACAGGAGGCAGGGAGCACGCTGGGGACCACTCTGCAGCACTGACATTGTAACCCACAGACAGGAGGCAGGAAGCACGCTGGGGACCACTCTGCAGCACTGACATTGTAACCCACAGACAGGAGGCAGGGAGCAGGCTGGGGACCACTCTGCAGCACTGATATTGTAACCCACAGACAGGAGGCAGGGAGCAGGCTGGGGACCACTCTGCAGCACTGACATTGTAACCCACAGACAGGAGGCAGGGAGCAAGCTGGGGACCACTCTGCAGCACTGACATTGTAACCCACAGACAGGAGGCAGGGAGCAGGCTGGGGACCACTCTGCAGCACTGATATTGTAACCCACAGACAGGAGGCAGGGAGCACGCTTGGGACAACTCTGCAGCACTTATATTATAACCCACAGACAGGCATGGAGCATGCTGGGGACCACTCTGCAGCACTGACATTGTAACCCACAGACAGGAGGCAGGGAGCACGCTTGGGACAACTCTGCAGCACTTATATTATAACCCACAGACAGGCATGGAGCATGCTGGGGACCACTCTGCAGCACTGACATTGTAACCCACAGACAGGAGGCAGGGAGCACACTGGGGACCACTCTGCAGCACTAATATTGTAACCCACAGACAGGCAGGGAGCACGCTGTGGACCACTCCGCCGCACTGACATTCTAACCCACAGACAGGAGGCAGGGAGCATGCTGGGGACCACTCTGCAGCACTGATATTATAACCCACAGACAGGAGACAGGGAGCAAGCTGGGGACCACTCTGCAGCACTGACATTGTAACCCACAGACAGGAGGCAGGGAGCATGCTGGGGACCACTCTGCAGCACTGATATTGTAACCCACAGACAGGAGGCAGGGAGGACACTGGGGACCACTCTGCAGCACTGACATTGGAACCCACAGACAGGAGACAGGGAGTACGCTGGGGACCACTCCGCTGCACTGACATTGTAACCCACAGACAGGCAGAGAGCACGCTGGGGACCACTCTGCAGCACTGACATTGTAACCCCCCAGACAGGAGGCAGGGAGCACGCTGGGGACCACTCTGCAGCACTTACATTGTAACCCACAGACAGGAGGCAGGGAGCACGCTGGGGACTACTCTGCAGCACTGACATTGTAACCCACAGACAGGAAGCAGGGAGCACCCTGGGGACCACTCTGCAGCACTGACATTGTAACCCCCCAGACAGGAGGCAGGGATCACGCTGGGGACCACTGCAGCACTGACATTGTAACCCACAGACAGGAGGCAGGGAGCACGCTGGGGACCACTCTGCAGCACTGATATTGTAACCCACAGACAGGAGGCAGGGAGCACGCTGGGGACCACTCTGCAGCACTGATATTGTAACCCACAGACAGGAGGCAGGGAGCACTCTGGGGACCACTCTGCAGCACTGATATTGTAACACACAGACAGGAGGCAGGGATCACGCTGGGGACCACTCTGCAGCACTGACATTGTAACACACAGACAGGAGGCAGGGAGCACTCTGGGGACCACTCTGCAGCACTGATATTGTAACACACAGACAGGAGGCAGGGATCACGTTGGGGACCGCTCTGCAGCACTGATATTGTAACACACAGACAGGAGGCAGGGAGCATGCTGGGGACCACTCTGCAGCACTGACATTGTAACACACAGACAGGAGGCAGGGAGCTGCTGGGGACCACTCTGCAGCTGGAGCAGTGAGTATGCCAGCGTCCCTGCATGGAGGAGAACAGACAACCATGTGGGTATGCCAGCATTAACGGTACAGATCTGTACGACCGGATCCTGCCTGTATGTGATACAGCCTAAGGACCCGGGATCACCAGGCTCCAATACTGACCGTTGGCCGTGTCCCTTGCACACTTGTATGTCTCCATAGGCTCTGGATCTTCTGATGATACTCGGTGCTGTAGACAGAGGATAGTCACAGTTATTGCAATCTTATGTTAAAGAACATTTTTTCTGAAATTCTTCAACGGTTTTTAGATGCAGCTGTCAGGCCATGTGCACACGTTGCGGTTCTTGCTGCGGATCCCCAGCGTTTTTGACGCTGCGGATCCGCAGCAGTTTTCCATGCGGTGTACAGTACCATGTTAACCTATGGAAAACAAAAACCGCTGTGCACATGCCGCGGAAAAAAACACGCGGAATCGCTGCGGTTTATTTTCCGCAGCATGTCAATTCTTTGTGAGGAATCCACAGCGATTTTACACCTGCTCCATATCAACAAACCGCTGGTGTAAAACCGCAGAAGAATCCGCACAGAAACCGCGGAAAATCCGCAGAAAATCCGCGATAAATCCGCAGCAAAAACGCAGTGTTTTTGCCCTGCGGATTTATCGAAATCAGTGTGGAAAAATCCTCACACCAGTCCGCAGCGTGTGCACATACCCTTACACATCAGTGAATTCTGACCATCTTTGTTTCTGAGAGACTCTGCCTCTCTCACCTGCTATCAGGACCGGACTGGTCATGGGCTGCCTTGTGTGCTACGTTGTTAACAGAATCAATGTTCTCAAGACACCCATACTGTTAACAGATGTGATGGAGCACAAAGCCGGTCATTCCGTCACTTCCTCAGCATGCCGTGGGTATAATTAGAAATATTGGTCTTGTAGTAAATCTTCCTTTCCTCCATCCAGGGTAATATTAGTAATATATCCCATCTGGTTATTGGGGACGGGGACAACATGGGCCTGTGTGATTTCAGGGCCAGGGCTGAATGTCATCCCCAGTCCGTATCTGCCTGCTATATATATATAGTCATGTGACTTGGAGAAAGATTGACCTTCCGGTTGTTGTTTTTTTTTTCTTTTGTATGATTTACTTGTTCAGCAATTTTTTTTTAAACCCCGTTCTAAATCTTGTATATACTGTAGGAGCAGTATTACAGTAGTTATATTGTAGTACATAGAGGCAGTATTACAGTAGTTATATTCTTCTACATAGGAGCAGTATTATAGTAGTTATATTCTTGTACATAGGGGCAGTATTATAGTAGTTATATTCTTGTACATAGGGGCAGCATTATAGTAGTTATATTCTTGTACATAGGAGCAGTATTATAGTAGTTATATTCTTGTACATAGGGGCAGTATTATAGTAGTTATATTCTTGTACATAGGGGGCAGTATTACAGTAGTTATATTGTAGTACATAGAGGCAGTATTACAGTAGTTATATTCTTCTACATAGGAGCAGTATTATAGTAGTTATATTCTTGTACATAGGGGCAGTATTATAGTAGTTATATTCTTGTACATAGGAGCAGTATTATAGTAGTTATATTCTTGTACATAGGGGGCAGTATTATAGTAGTTATATTCTTGTACATAGGGGGCAGTATTATAGTAGTTATATTCTTGTACAAAGGGGCAGTATTATAGTAGATATATTCTTGTACATAGGAGCAGTATTATAGTAGTTATATTCTTGTACATAGGAGCAGTATTATAGTAGCTATATTCTTCTACATAAGAGCAGTTTTATAGTAGATATATTCTTCTACATAGGAGCAGTATTATAGTAGTTATATTCTTGTACATAGGGGCAGTATTATAGTAGTTATATTCTTGTACATAGGTGCAGTATTATAGTAGTTATATTCTTGTACATAGGGCAGTATTATAGTAGTTATATTCTTGTACATAGGGGCAGTATTATAGTAGTTATATTCTTCTACATAAGAGCAGTATTATAGTAGATATATTCATCTACATAGGAGCAGAATAATAGTAGTTATATTCCTGTACATAGGGGCAGTATTATAGTAGTTATATTCTTGTACATAGGGGGCAGTATTATAGTGGTTATATTCTTGTACATAGGAGCAGTATTATAGTAGATATATTCTTCTACATAGGAGCAGTATTATAGTAGTTATATTCCTGTACATAGGAGCAGTATTATAGTAGTTATATTCTTGTACATAGGGGCAGTATTATAATAGTTATATTCTTCTACATAAGAGCAGTATTATAGTAGATATATTCATCTACATAGGAGCAGTATTATAGTAGTTATACACTCACTGGCCACTTTATTAGGTACACCTGTCCAACTTCTTGTTAACACTTAATTTCTAATCAGCCAATCACATGGCGGCAACTCAGTGCATTTAGGCATGTAGACATGGTCAAGACAATCTCCTGCAGTTCAAACCGAGCATCAGTATGGGGAAGAAAGGTGATTTTAGTGCCTTTGAACGTGGCATGGTTGTTGGTGCCAGAAGGGCTGGTCTGAGTATTTCAGAAACTGCTGATCTACTGGGATTTTCACGCACAACCATCTCTAGGGTTTACAGAGAATGGTCCGAAAAAGAAAAAAAATCCAGTGAGCGGCAGTTCTGTGGGCGGAAATGCCTTGTTGATGCCAGAGGTCAGAGGAGAATGGGCAGACTGGTTCGAGCTGATAGAAAGGCAACAGTGACTCAAATCGCCACCCGTTACAACCAAGGTAGGCCTAAGAGCATCTCTGAACGCACAGTGCGTCGAACTTTGAGGCAGATGGGCTACAGCAGCAGAAGACCACACCGGGTACCACTCCTTTCAGCTAAGAACAGGAAACTGAGGCTACAATTTGTACAAGCTCATCGAAATTGGACAGTAGAAGATTGGAAAAACGTTGCTTGGTCTGATGAGTCTCGATTTCTGCTGCGACATTCGGATGGTAGGGTCAGAATTTGGCGTAAACAACATGAAAGCGTGGATCCATCCTGCCTTGTATGGAGCATCTTTGGGATGTGCAGCCGACAAATCTGTGGCAACTGTGTGATGCCATCATGTCAATATGGACCAAAATCTCTGAGGAATGCTTCCAGCACCTTGTTGAATCTATGCCACGAAGAATTGAGGCAGTTCTGAAGGCAAAAGGGGTCCAACCCGTTACTAGCATGGTGTACCTAATAAAGTGGCCGGTGAGTGTATTCTTGTACATAGGGCAGTACTATAATAGTTATATTCTTGTACATAGGGGCAATATTATAGTAGTTATATTCTTGTACATAGGGGCAGTATTATAGTAGTTATATTCTTGTACATAGGGGCAGTATTATAGTAGTTATATTCTTCTACATAAGAGCAGTATTATAGTTGTTATATTCTTGTACATAGGGGCAGTATTATAATAGTTATATTCTTCTACATAAGAGCAGTATTATAGTAGATATATTCATGGGAGCAAATAAAGAGGAAATAAATCCAAAGAGATAACTTTATGTCTTAGACTAAAATTGCTTTATTAAAGTGCAAATATAAGGAGGCAATGGTGACAACACAGTCACCCAATTAATATCTTAAAAGCAAGTAACACACAAAGACACCAGGAGAAGGCAGCTGCTGACCCAAAGCAAGGAAATGTTAGTATAGCCGTTAACATTAAGGGTCAATTTTTACCAACAGGGTTAAATGGCCAATGGCACAATGGCCCGTCTACAAAATCATTTAATGCCATAAAACAGTGTCACAGTATAACATACCAGCTAGTATAACATTAATATTAATATAGAACGAGACTTTGAGAAGGCAGAAAGATAATAGATTAATACATCACCCTAAAGGTCCTGTACTAGGCAGCTGCAGAGTCCCGGTGTCCGCCCCAACGCGCGTTTCGGAACCCTTCGTCAGGGGGCGCATAAAAACCGGTAAAACATGTGCTGTATAAATAGGCCAAGAACCGGAAGTAAACACCGGCCGTAACCCGGAAACGGCCGTACGTATCATAGCAACCGCTAGTACGGTGAAGGGAGATGTCGTCATCCAGGTCATGTGGGCCGGTACACGTGGGGCCCCACGTGATCCTCCCATAGTAAACACTGGATCGCCATTCACCAACCATACAGCCGGCGGACGCATGCGCAAAATAGTATAAGGTACGGGGACAACCAGGAAGGTGGGAAGGAGGAATAAAAAGAGACAGTAGCGCGGCAATCGATAGTTAGTAGCGCCGCAGCTATCAGCGATTCTCAAAGTGTGGAAAATTAGCATTCACATGCATATACTCAAAGCAATAATGAATTATTAAATATAAAGATAATAAAATGACAACAGATTATTCTATGTCATGTACATGCATATAATATTGCAATCAGCCACATATGGTATTCTCCTTAGTGCAAGACATATGTCCATAGTAAAAAAATATATATAGAAGGGAGGAAAAAACATAAAATAAGTCCATATATTGAACTAATGCAGTAATAATTCATGAAGAGCCTTCATAATTTGAATGTCACACAGAGAATATCCACTAGATGGTAAAAGTGGAGCAGTTTTCCACTTTTATTCATATACTTTTTCTCTTTTTCCTCTTTTTCTTCTTTTTCTAGTTCTATTTCTTATATCTTCCACCTCTACAGGTGACCTCCTCCACAAGTATACAGCATGAATAAACGGGCCATCACGGGAACAGACACGGAACTAGCCTAAATACACAAGAACTAAAAACAGAGGTAAGAAAAGGTTAAGAAACGTGTGGGTAAGAATATGCTATCAGCGAGAGCACTCAACAGTCAGATGATCACAAAAATGGGACAAAACTTAAATTCTCATTAAGGCCGAGGGGGTGAAGTGTCTGCAAAGTCCAAATCCATTTTGTCTCTAGGCGTGCAAGCCTCGTTGTTAATTTACCACCCCTAATACCGATATCCAAGCTGTCAATACCTCTAAATCTAATTAGTTTACCATCACATCCGTGATGTTCCCTAAAATGTCTAGGGAGAGTGGTTAGTTTGGTAGCATCTATTTTAGGGTCGGCAGCCGCCTCAATTCCACGTACATGCTCGCGTATACGGATTTTAAAGTTACGTGATGTGAGGCCTATGTATATTAGGCCACACGGGCATGTGGCATAATTAATGACCCAGCGTGTTGTACAATTTATCATCTTTTTAATATTAAATGTTTTCTCCCCACTAGAATCGGTAAAGACCTGGGTCCGATCCACATTGGAGCACGCCACGCAGTGGCCACAAGGTGAGGAACCTAAACGAGGGGGGGTATTATCGAGGAAAGTGACCCTGGGTATCCCCTCATAATGACTCCTCGTGAGATGATCTTTGAGGTTCCTGGCACGCCTAAAAGAGATAAGGGGACGATCCGGTAGAATTTTAGAGATGGTTTTATCTACCCTAAGAATTGGCCAAGATTTGGATAGAGCTTCACGAATTTTATGCGCCTGAGAATTAAAGTTGGTCACAAGACGTATTTGTCTATCAGGCTGTCTAGACCAGCTGGATTTCTGATCATAAATCAGGGATTCACGAGGGGCAAATTTTGCCCTATTGCAGGCCTTCTTAACAGCCCGTTTACTGTATCCCCTACTGAGGAATCTCATCTGAAGCTCTTTAGCCTGTTGCTCAAAGTCTGCTTCGGTGGAGCAGATCCTTCGCAAACGGAGGAACTGTCCCACCGGTACCGCTCTAACAACATGTGAAGGATGACATGATGTCGCATGTAATAAGGAATTCGTGGATGTCGGCTTCCAGAACAGATCGGTTTGTAGAAAACCGAGCTGGTCCTTCTTAAGCATGACATCCAGGAATTCCACAGATTCACTACTCCAATGATACAGTGGGGCAAAAAAGTATTTAGTCATTCAGCAATAGTGCAAGTTCCACCACTTAAAAAGATGAGAGGCGTCTGTAATTTACATCATAGGTAGACCTCAACTATGGGAGACAAACTGAGAAAAAAAAATCCTGAAAATCACATTGTCTGTTTTTTTATCATTTTATTTGCATATTATGGTGGAAAATAAGTATTTGGTCAGAAACAAAATTTCATCTCAATACTTTGTAATATATCCTTTGTTGGCAATGACAGAGGTCAAACGTTTTCTGTAAGTCTTCACAAGGTTGCCACACACTGTTGTTGGTATGTTGGCCCATTCCTCCATGCAGATCTCCTCTAGAGCAGTGATGTTTTTGGCTTTTCGCTTGGCAACACAGACTTTCAACTCCCTCCAAAGGTTTTCTATAGGGTTGAGATCTGGAGACTGGCTAGGCCACTCCAGGACCTTGAAATGCTTCTTACGAAGCCACTCCTTCGTTGCCCTGGCGGTGTGCTTTGGATCATTGTCATGTTGAAAGACCCAGCCACGTTTCATCTTCAATGCCCTTGCTGATGGAAGGAGGTTTGCACTCAAAATCTCACGATACATGGCCCCATTCATTCTTTCATGTTCCCGGATCAGTCGTCCTGGCCCCTTTGCAGAGAAACAGCCCCAAAGCATGATGTTTCCACCACCATGCTTTACAGTAGGTATGGTGTTTGATGGATGCAACTCAGTATTCTTTTTCCTCCAAACACGACAAGTTGTGTTTCTACCAAACAGTTCCAGTTTGGTTTCATCAGACCATAGGACATTCTCCCAAAACTCCTCTGGATCATCCAAATGCTCTCTAGCAAACTTCAGACGGGCCCGGACATGTACTGGCTTAAGCAGTGGGACACGTCTGGCACTGCAGGATCTGAGTCCATGGTGGTGTAGTGTGTTACTTATGGAAGGCCTTGTTACATTGGTCCCAGCTCTCTGCAGTTCATTCACTAGGTCCCCCCGCGTGGTTCTGGGATTTTTGCTCACCGTTCTTGTGATCATTCTGACCCCACGGGGTGGGATTTTGCGTGGAGCCCCAGATCGAGGGAGATTATCAGTGGTCTTGAATGTCTTCCATTTTCTAATTATTGCTCCCACTGTTGATTTCTTCACTCCAAGCTGGTTGGCTATTGCAGATTCAGTCTTCCCAGCCTGGTGCAGGGCTACAATTTTGTTTCTGGTGTCCTTTGACAGCTCTTTGGTCTTCACCGTAGTGGAGTTTGGAGTCAGACTGTTTGAGGGTGTGCACAGGTGTCTTTTTATACTGATAACAAGTTTAAACAGGTGCCATTACTACAGGTAATGAGTGGAGGAAAGAGGAGACTCTTAAAGAAGAAGTTACAGGTCTGTGAGAGCCAGAAATCTTGATTGTTTGTTTCTGACCAAATACTTATTTTCCACCATAATATGCAAATAAAATGATAAAAAAACAGACAATGTGATTTTCTGGGTTTTTTTTTCTCTGTTTGTCTCCCATAGTTGAGGTCTACCTATGATGTAAATTACAGACGCCTCTCATCTTTTTAAGTGGTGGAACTTGCACTATTGCTGACTGACTAAATACTTTTTTGCCCCACTGTATGTGAGATGGATATTCAGTTCATTAATATTTAATTCATCCATAAACGTAACCAAATCTTGGGGGGGTCCCTGCCAGATCATGAGTATGTCGTCAATTTAGCGGGCCCAGAAGAGGGCCCGGTCCATTGACGACCCCCGATCTGACAGGAAGAGGTCCCTTTCCCACAGCCCAAGGAACAGATTTGCATAGGAGGGCGCGAAGGCCGCCCCCATGGCTGTTCCTTGGAGCTGCAGGAAAAAGGACCCCTTAAAAAAAAAAAAATTATGGGTTAAAGCAAATTCAAGTAGTTCCAACAAAAGTTTTGCAAAATCAGAGGGGGAGCCAGACAGATCGAGGAAAAAACGTACAGCATTAAGGCCGTCCCTATGTTTGATGTTTGTATATAAGGATTCGACATCAGCCGTCATTAAAATTGTATCCTCGTCCAAATGGACTGAGTCAACCTTCTTGAGGAGATCCCCAGTATCCTTCAAAAAGGAAGGCAAATTAGAAACCAATGGTTGAAGGTGAAAATCTATCCACTGATTTACTTTCTCAAGGAAGTTCCCGTTCCCAGAGATAATAGGTCTGCCAGGTGGCACCCTGGTATCCTTATGCACCTTGGGAAGGAGGTAAAAAGTAGAGACGGTAGGTTCGGTGACACGAAGTGCCAGGGATAGTTCTTTTGTAATAATGCCTCCAGCGACAGCGGCATCCAAAATACTATCCAGTTGTGCACTAAAAGCCGACAAGGGATTAAAGGTCAATTTTTTATAGCATACGGTATTATATGATTGCCTAAAGGCCTCATCTACATAGGAGCGGAATAATAGTAGTTATATTCCTGTACATAGGGGCAGTATTATAGTAGTTATATTCTTGTACATAGGGGCAGTATTATAGTAGTTATATTCTGTACATAGGGGGCAGTATTATAGTAGTTATATTCTTGTACATAGGGGCAGTATTATAGTAGTTATATTCTTGTACATAGGGGCAGTATTATAGTAGTTATATTCTGTACATAGGAGCAGTATTATAGTAGTTATATTCTTGTACATAGGGGGCTGTATTATAGTAGTTATATTCCTGTACATAGGGGCAGTATTATAGTAGTTATATTCTTGTACATAGGAGCAGTATTATAGTAGTTATATTCTTGTACATAGGGGCAGTATTATAGTAGTTATATCCCTGTACATAGGGGGCAGTATTATAGTAGTTATGTTCTTGTACATAGGGGCAGTATTATAGTAGTTATATTCTTGTACATAGGGGCAGTATTATAGTAGTTATATTCTGTACATAGGAGCAGTATTATAGTAGTTATATTCTTGTACATAGGGGGCAGTATTATAGTAGTTATATTCCTGTACATAGGGGCAGTATTATAGTAGTTATATTCTTGTACATAGGAGCAGTATTATAGTAGTTATATTCTTGTACATAGGGGCAGTATTATAGTAGTTATATCCCTGTACATAGGGGCAGTATTATAGTAGTTATGTTCTTGTACATAGGGGCAGTATTATAGTAGTTATATTCTTGTACATAGGGGCAGTATTATAGTAGTTATATTCTTGTGCATAGGGGCAGTATTATAGTAGATATATTCTTGTACATAGGAGCAGTATTATAGTAGTTATGTTCTTGTACATAGGAGCAGTATTATAGTAGTTATATTCTTGTACATAGGGGCAGTATTATAGTAGTTATATTCTTGTACATAGGGGCAGTATTATAGTAGTTATATTCTTGTACATAGGAGCAGTATTATAGTAGTTATATTCTTGTACATAGGGGGCAGTATTATAGTAGATATATTCTTGTACATAGGAGCAGTATTATAGTAGTTATGTTCTTGTACATAGGGGCAGTATTATAGTAGTTATATTCTTGTACATATGAGCAGTATTATAGTAGTTATATTCTTGTACATAGGGGCAGTAGTATAGTAGTTATATTCTTGTACATAGGGGCAGTATTATAGTAGTTATATTCTTGTACATTTCATGTTGATGGGATATTCAGCGTCCTGTGTGATTTGGGGCTGATTCTTGCGGTAATGATTTTGGTGGGATGATGGGGGCTGTTTCTGTGAGGAGCAGAGCCTGGTGATGGCACCTGTAGGACGCGGCTCGGGGGACTGTGATGTCAGGATGGAGCACGGTGTCTGGAGACCTTCCTCCTCCTCCTCCTCCTCCTCTCAGAGCCTCCATCACTCTGGAGCAGCTGCACACTGACGGCTCTGGGGGTCTCACACACACCGTGCTCTGCTCCCCCCTCCGTACAGTGAACGTGGTACATTCCTCAGATTGTGAGAGCCGTCAATGAGCCTCCGGGGGTCTCTGTGTGATCCCCCTCAGCGGACTGGAGGTCCCGAGCCCAGCGCCCGGCCGCAGCTGAAGATGGAAGGGGTCGGCAGCACCAGGACCATGTGCTACAGCAGGTGGAGCTACGACAGGTACGGGGCCGGCGCCCAAGGGGTTAACGGAGCCGGTTACAATGTGTCACAAATAGCGGCTGCTGGGAAATGTTACAATGTATCAATGTATCTGCCTTTTGCTGGGGATATGGGGGGATTTATATGGTTTGTGTGCGCCGGCTGGGGACATATGGAGCCCCCCTATAGCGCAGGCGAGGTATACTGACATACGGAGCCCCGCTATAGATCAGGCGAGATATACGTTCATACGGAGCCCCCTATAGCGCAGGCGATGTATACGGACACGCGGAGCCCCCTATAGCGCAGGCGATGTATACGGACACGCGGAGCCCCCTATAGTGCAGGCGATGTATACGGACACGCGGAGCCCCCTATAGCGCAGGCGATGTATACGGACACGCGGAGCCCCCCTATAGTGCAGGCGATGTATACGAACACGCGGAGCCCCCTATAGCGCAGGCGATTTATACGGACACGCGGAGCCCCCTATAGTGCAGGCGATGTATACGGACACGCGGAGCCCCCCTATAGTGCAGGCGATGTATACAGACACACAGAGCCCCCCTATAGCGCAGGCTATGTATACAGACACACGGAGCCCCCCTATAGCGCAGGCAATGTATATAGACATCTCTGAATCATTCATGCCTTTGTTAATTAATCATTTTATAGAGCGGATAAATCATTTATCAAGAAATAATATGAGCGAGCAGAGTGCCTGATGATGATGACAGCACTTTATAGGAGCGAGCAGAGCGCCTGATGATGATGGCAGCACTTTATATGAGCGAGCAGAGTGCCTGATGATGATGGCAGCACTTTATATGAGCGAGCAGAGCACCTGATGATGATGGCAGCACTTTATATGAGCGAGCAGAGCGCCTGATGATGACAGCGCTTTATATGAGCGAGCAGAGCGCCTGATGATGACGACAGCAATTTATGAGCGAGTAGAGCGCCTGATGATGATGGCAGCAATTTATATGAGCGAACAGAGCGCCTGATGATGATGCCAGCACTTTATATGAGCGAGCAGAGCGCCTGATGATGATGACAGCACTTTATATGAGCGAGCAGAGCACCTGATGATGATGACAGCACTTTATATGAGCGAGCAGAGCGCCTGATGATGACGACAGCAATTTATATGAGTGAGCAGAGCGCCTGATGATGATGGCAGCACTTTATATGAGCGAGCAGAGCTGTTGATGACGACAGCAATTTATATGAGCGAGTAGAGCGCCTGATGATGATGACATCACTTTATATGAGCGAGTAGAGCGCCTGATGATGATGACAGCACTTTATATGAGTGAGCAAAGCGCCTGATGATGGCAGCACTTTATATGAGCGAGCAGAGCTGTTGATGATGACGACAGCAATTTATATGAGCGAGTAGAGCGCCTGATGATGACGACAGCACTTTATATGAGCGAGCAGAGCACCTGATGATGATGACAGCACTTTATATGAGCGAGCAGAGCACCTGATAATGATGGCAGCACTTTATATGAGCGAGCAGAGTGCCTGATGATGATGACAGCACTTTATATGAGCGAGCAGAATGCCTGATGATGATGACAACACTTTATATGAGCGAGCAGAGCGCCTGATGATGGCGACAGCAATTTATATGAGCGAGTAGAGCACCTGATGATGATGGCAGCAATTTATATGAGCGAGCAGAGCGCCTGATGATGATGACAGCACTTTATATGAGCGAGCAGAGCGCCTGATGATGATGACAGCACTTTATATGAGCGAGCAGAGCACCTGATGATGATGACAGCACTTTATATGAGCGAGCAGAGCGCCTGATGATGACGACAGCAATTTATATGAGTGAGCAGAGCGCCTGATGATGATGGCAGCACTTTATATGAGCGAGCAGAGCTGTTGATGATGACAGCAATTTATATGAGCGAGTAGAGCGCCTGATGATGATGACATCACTTTATATGAGCGAGTAGAGCGCCTGATGATGATGACAACACTTTATATGAGTGAGCAAAGCGCCTGATGATGGCAGCACTTTATATGAGCGAGCAGAGCTGTTGATGATGACGACAGCAATTTATATGAGCGAGTAGAGCGCCTGATGATGACGACAGCACTTTATATGAGCGAGCAGAGCACCTGATGATGATGACAGCACTTTATATGAGCGAGCAGAGCACCTGATAATGATGGCAGCACTTTATATGAGCGAGCAGAGTGCCTGATGATGATGACAGCACTTTATATGAGCGAGCAGAATGCCTGATGATGATGACAACACTTTATATGAGCGAGCAGAGCGCCTGATAATGGCGACAGCAATTTATATGAGCGAGTAGAGCACCTGATGATGATGGCAGAAATTTATATGAGCGAGCAGAGCACCTGATGATGATGACAGCACTTTATATGAGCGAGCAGAGCGCCTGATGATGACGACAGCAATTTATATGAGCGAGTAGAGCACCTGATGATGACGGCAGCAATTTATATGAGCGAGCAGAGCGCCTGATGATGACGACAGCACTTTATATGAGCGAGCAGAGCGCCTGATGATGGTGACAGCACTTTATATGAGCGAGCAGAGCGCCTGATAATGATGGCAGCACTTTATATGAGCAAGCAGAGTGCCTGATGATGATTACAGCACTTTATATGAGCAAGTAGAGCACCTGATGATGATGGCAGCACTTTATGAGTGAGCAGAGCGCCTGATGATGATGGCAGCACTTTATATGAGCGAGCAGAGCGCCTGATGATGATGACAGCACTTTATATGAGTGAGCAGAGCGCCTGATGATGACGACAGCAATTTATATGAGCGAGTAGAGCGCCTGATGATGACGGCAGCAATTTATATGAGCGAGTAGAGCGCCTGATGACGATGGCAGCACTTTATATGAGCGAGCAGAGCGCCTGATGATGATGATAGCACTTTATATGAGCGAGCAGAGCGCCTGATGATGATGACAACACTTTATATGAGCGAGCAGAGCACCTGATGATGACGACAGCAATTTATATGAGCGAGTAGAGTGCCTGATGATGATGACAGCACTTTATATGAGCGAGCAGAGTGCCTGATGATGATGACAGCACTTTATATGAGTGAGCAGAGCACCTGATGATGACCACAGCAATTTATGTGAGCGAGCAGAGGGCCTGATGATGATGGCAGCAATTTATATGAGCGAGTAGAGCGCCTGATGATGGCAGCACTTTATATGAGCGAGCAGAGCGCCTGATGATGATGACAGCACTTTATATGATCGAGCAGAGCGCCTGATGATGATGACAGCACTTTATATGAGCGAGCAGAGCGCCTGATGATGACGACAGCAATTTATATGAGCGAGTAGAGCGCCTGATGATGATGGCAGCAATTTATATCAGCGAGTAGAGCGTCTGATGATGATGGCAGCACTTTATATGAGCGAGCAGAGCGCCTGATGATGATGACAGCACTTTATATGAGCGAGCAGAGCGCCTGATGATGACGACAGCAATTTATATGAGCGAGTAGAGGGCCTGATGATGATGGCAGCAATTTATATTAGCGAGCAGAGCACCTAATGATGATGACAGCACTTTATATGAGCGAGCAGAGCGCCTGATGATGACGAAAGCAATTTATATGAGCGAGTAGAGTGCCTGATGATGATGACAGCACTTTATATGAGCGAGCAGAGTGCCTGTGAATGATGACAGCACTTTATATGATCGAGCAGAGCGCCTGATGATGACGACAGCAATTTATATGAGCGATCAGAGCGCCTGATGATGATGACAGTAATTTATATGAGCGAGTAGAGCGCCTGATGACGAAGACAGCAATTTATATGAGCGAGCAGAGCACCTGATGATGATGACAGCACTTTATATGAGCGAGCAGAGCACCTGATGATGATGACAGCAATTTATATGAGCGAGAAGAGTGCCTGATGATGATGACAGCACTTTATATGAGCGAGCAGAGTGCCTGATGATGATGACAGCACTTTATATGAGCGAGCAGAGCACCTGATGATGACAACAGCAATTTATGTGAGCGAGCAGAGGGCCTGATGATGATGGCAGCACTTTATATGAGCGAGCAGAGAGCCTGATGATTATGACGACAGCAATTTATATGAGCGAGTAGAGCGCCTGATGATGATGACAGCACTTTATATGAGCGAGCAGAGTGCCTGATGATGATGACAGCACTTTATATGAGCGAGCAGAGCACCTGATGATGACGACAGCAATTTATGTGAGCGAGCAGAGGGCCTGATGATGATGGCAGCACTTTATATGAGCGAGCAGAGAGCCTGATGATTATGACGACAGCAATTTATATGAGCGAGTAGAGCGCCTGATGACGATGGCAGCACTGTAAATGAGCGAGCAGAGCGCCTGATGATGATGACAGCACTTTATATGAGCAAGCAGAGCACCTGATGATGACGACAGCAATTTATATGAGCGAGCAGAGCACCTGATGATGACGACAGCAATTTATGTGAGCGAGCAGAGGGCCTGATGATGATGGCAGCACTTTATATGAGCGAGCAGAGAGCCTGATGATTATGACGACAGCAATTTATATGAGCGAGTAGAGTGCCTGATGACGATGGCAGCACTTTATATGAGCGAGCAGAGCGCCTAATGATGATGATAGCACTTTATATGAGCGAGCAGAGCGCCTGATGATGATGACAGCACTTTATATGAGCGAGCAGAGCGCCTGATGATGATGATAGCACTTTATATGAGCGAGCAGAGCGCCTGATGATGATGACAGCACTTTATATGAGCGAGCAGAGCACCTGATGATGACGACAGCAATTTATATGAGGGAGTAGAGTGCCTGATGATGATGACAGCACTTTATATGAGCGAGCAGAGTGCCTGATGATGATGACAGCACTTTATGAGTGAGCAGAGCACCTGATAATGACCACAGCAATTTATGTGAGCGAGCAGAGGGCCTGATGATGATGGCAGCAATTTATATGAGCGAGTAGAGCGCCTGATGATGATGGCAGCACTTTATATGAGCGAGCAGAGTGCCTGATGATGATGACAGCACTTTATATGAGCGAGCAGAGCGCCTGATGATGATGACAGCACTTTATATGAGCGAGCAGAGCGCCTGATGATGACAACAGCAATTTATATGAGCGAGTAGAGCGCCTGATGATGATGGCAGCAATTTATATCAGCGAGTAGAGCGTCTGATGATGATGGCAGCACTTTATATGAGCGAGCAGAGCGCCTGATGATGATGACAGCACTTTATATGAGCGAGCAGAGCGCCTGATGATGACGACAGCAATTTATATGAGCGAGTAGAGGGCCTGATGATGATGGCAGCAATTTATATTAGCGAGCAGAGCACCTAATGATGATGACAGCACTTTATATGAGCGAGCAGAGCGCCTGATGATGACGAAAGCAATTTATATGAGCGAGTAAAGTGCCTGATGATGATGACAGCACTTTATATGAGCGAGCAGAGTGCCTGTGAATGATGACAGCACTTTATATGATCGAGCAGAGCGCCTGATGATGACGACAGCAATTTATATGAGCGAGCAGAGCGCCTGATGATGATGGCAGCAATTTATATGAGCGAGCAGAGCGCCTGATGATGATGACAGTAATTTATATGAGCGAGTAGAGCGCCTGGTGACGAAGACAGCAATTTATATGAGCGAGCAGAGCACCTGATGATGATGACAGCACTTTATATGAGCCAGCAGAGCACCTGATGATGATGACAGCAATTTATATGAGCGAGTAGAGTGCCTGATGATGATGACAGCACTTTATATGAGCGAGCAGAGTGCCTGATGATGATGACAGCACTTTATATGAGCGAGCAGAGCACCTGATGATGACGACAGCAATTTATGTGAGCGAGCAGAGGGCCTGATGATGATGGCAGCACTTTATATGAGCGAGCAGAGAGCCTGATGATTATGACGACAGCAATTTATATGAGCGAGTAGAGCGCCTGATGATGATGGCAGCAATTTTTATGAGCAAGCAGAGCGCCTGATGATGATGACAGCAATTTATATGAGCGAGTAGGGTGCCTGATGATGATGACAGCACTTTATATGAGCGAGCAGAGTGCCTGATGATGACAGCACTTTATATGAGCGAGTAGAGCGCCTGATGATGATGACAGCACTTTATATGAGCGAGCAGAGCGCCTGATAATGATGACAGCACTTTATATGAGCGAGCAGAGTGCCTGATGATGACAGCACTTTATGAGCGAGTAGTTCGCTTTTTCCGTTTTCTCCATCTGGCCCAGACCGACATGACGACTTCTCCAGTCAGGAGTCAGGACTCGTCTGCAGAGATTACAACAAAGACACATCAGACTTATCACATTTCCTGCACCGTCCATATCTATGTCCAATCTGCGCAAACTACTCATCATGCTGATAAGGCAGCAGTGGCTCAGTATTGCGATGTGTGACCCTATTACTGCACCTGCTGTGTGGTACTGTGCGCCCTCTAATTCTCCTGCTACTGGAGCCCTAGATTCCACTTTTATTGCACCCATAAAGTATGATGTCAACAAAAGTGCCCCCCAATCACTAAGATTCCCCTACAGCGAATTCCTCCACAGTATCCTCCCCATGCACAGTACGATGACCCTACAGTACCTCACCCCGCAAATCCCTCAGAAAAGTATGGAGACCCCAACACAGTATGAACCCCCAAACTGTGACCCCCGCACAGTCCTCCATACAGTATAATGGCCCCTCATCTCACTACACTATATAATGTCCCCCACACAGCATGATGGACTCCATGAAAACATTCACACTGTACAATTGCTTGCATACAGTATAAAGACTCCCACATAGTCCTCCAAATATTGTAATAGCCCCACATAGTCTTCCATATTGTATAATGCTCTCCCCGTAGTCATCCATATACTATACTGCACTCCCATGGTCCTCTATATAGTATACTACACTCCCCATAGTCCTCCTATATAGTATAGTGCACTCCCCACAGTCCTCTATACAGAATAATGCCTCCCCATAGTCCGTACAGTATAACACACCTCTGCATATTCCTCCACACAGTATAATGCACCTCCAATAGTCCATACAGTATAATGCACTCCCCATAGTCCTCTATATAGTATAATCTAATCTGTATCTTCTCCCTTTCAGTTTCATTAAATTGCTTTTCGTATTTCCATGTGCAAATGAGAATAATGATGATCCCTCTTCCTTCTTTTTTGCAGCTAAACATTCCCAGATCCTTTAACCCCTTCCTGACGTCGGACGGGATAGTACGTCCAACGTCAGGTCCCCTGCTTTGATGCAGGGCTCCGTGGTGAGCCCGCATCAAAGCCGGGACTTGTCAGCTGTTTTGAACAGCTGACATGTGCCCGCAATAGCGGCGGGTGAAATCGCGATTCACCCGCCGCTATTAAGCAGTTAAATGCCGCTGTCAAACGCAGACAGCGGCATTTAACTACCGCATCCGGCCGGGCGGCCGGAAATGACGTCATCGCCGACCCCCGTCACATGATCGGGGGTCGGCGATGCTTCAGTATTGTAACCATAGAGGTCCTTGAGACCTCTGTGGTTACTGATCGCCGGTAGCTGTGAGCGCCACCCTGTGGTCGGCGCTCACAGCACACCTGATTTTCTGCTGCATAGCAGCGATCTGATGATCGCTGTTATGTAGCAGAGGCGATCGAGTTGTGCCTGCTTCTAGCCTCCCATGGAGGCTATTGAAGCATGGCAAAAGTAAAAAAAAAAAGTTAAAAAAAATGTGAAAAAAATAAAAAAAACATAAAAGTTTAAATCACCCCCCTTTCGCCCCAATCAAAATAAATCAATAAAAAAAAATCAAACCTACACATATTTGATATCGCTGCGTTCAGAATTGCCCGATCTATCAATAAAAAAAAAGCATTAACCTGATCGCTAAACGGCGTAATGAGAAAAAAATCCGAAACGCCAGAATTACGTTTTTCTGGTCGCCATGACATTGCATTAAAATGCAATAACGGGCGATCAAAAGAACGTATCTGCACCAAAATGGTATCATTAAAAACGCCAGCTCGGCACGCAAAAAATAAGTCCTCAACCGACCCCAGATCATGAAAAATGGAGACGCTACGAGTATCGGAAAATGGCGCAATTTTTTTTTTTTTTTTTTTTTTTTAAGCAAAGTTTGGAATTTTTTTTCACCACTTAGGTAAAAAATAACCTAGTCATGTTAGGTGTCTATGAACTCGTAATGACCTGGAGAATCATAATGACAGGTCAGTTTTAGCATTTAGTGAACCTAGCAAAAAAGCCAAGCAAAAAACAAGTGTGGGATTGCACTTTTTTTGCAATTTCACCGCACTTGGAATTTTTTTCCCATTTTCTAGTACACGACATGGTAAAACCAATGATGTCGTTCAAAAGTACAACTCATCCTGCAAAAAATAAGCCCTCACATGGCCAAATTGACGGAAAAATAAAAAAGTTATGGCTCTGGGAAGGAGGGGAGTGAAAAACGAATACGGAAAAACGGAAAATCCCACGGTCATGAAGGGGTTAAAGGGACCTCAGCAGGATTGTGCTCAGTGATTACAGACAGTGTCAGGTCGGGGCCGTTATACTGATTACACTGATACCTGTGACCATGATTGTGCTCAGTGACTACAGACAGTGTCAGGTCAGTGCTGTTATACTGATTACACTGATACCTGTGATCAGGATTGTGCTCAGTGACTACAGACAGTGTCAGGTCGGCAACGTTATACTGATTACACTGATACCTGTGATCAGGATTGTGCACAGTGACTACAGACAGTGTCAGGTCGGTGCTGTTATACTGATTACACTGATACCTGTGATCAGGATTGTGCTCAGTGACTACAGACCGTGTCAGGTCGGTGCCGTTATACTGATTACACTGATACCTGTGATCAGGATTGTGCTCAGTGACTACAGACCGTGTCAGATCGGTGCCGTTATACTGATTACACTGATACCTGTGATCAGGATTGTGCTCAGTGACTACAGACAGTGTCAGGTCGGTGCCGTTATACTGATTACACTGATATCTTTGATCAGGATTGTGCTCAGTGACTATAGGCAGTGTCAGGTCGGTGCCGTTATACTGATTACACTGATACCTGTGATCAGGATTGTGCTCAGTGACTACAGACTGTGTCAGGTCGGTGCCGTTATACTGATTACACTGATACCTGTGATCAGGATTGTGCTCAGTGACTACACACAGTGTCAGGTCGGCGCCATTATACTGATTACACTGATAGACCTGGTGATGAAATCCATCTTGTGGTTGTTGTGTAATCTCTATTTTCAGTTTTCATCTAATGATAAGCTCGTGCTCTGGGGCGGGGCTGTAGGCGGGGCTGTGGGTGGGGCTTTATGTGGTGCTCTGATTATATATTCATCTGTATGGCTTATACCAGGTCAATATAAGCCCCCCCTTTTTACATACTGAATATAATATGTATTTTAAAAAAATAATCACCTTTAATGGAATCTGTCACCCTCTTTTTTTCGATATGAGATAAAAATATCGTACAATTCAGCATGAGCTCTGCATTACCGCAGTACCTTTTATATCTCCTGATTCCCCACCTCTGCTGAGAAAATACCTTTGCAATCTCTCCGGCGTCCTATGTAAATTACCCACTTGTAACACTGGGCCCAGGATAGAGCCTTGTGGTCCCCACTTGTAACACTGGAGCCAGGACAGAGCCTTGTGGTCCCCACTTGTAACACTGGGCCCAGGACAGAGCCTTGTGGTACCCCACTTGTAACACTGGGGCCAGGATAGAGCCTTGTGGTCCCCACTTGCAACACTGGAGCCAGGACAGAGCCTTGTGGTCCCCACTTGTAACACTGGGGCCAGGACAGAGCCTTGTGGTAGTCCACTTGTAACACTGGAGCCAGGACAGAGCCTTGTGGTCCCCACTTGTAACACTGGGGCCAGGACAGAGCCTTGTGGTACCCCACTTGTAACACTGGGGCCAGGACAGAGCCTTGTGGTACCCCACTTGTAAGACTGGGGCCAGGACAGAGCCTTGTGGTACCCCACTTGTAACACTGGGGCCAGGACAGAGCCTTGTGGTACCCCACTTGTAACACTGGGGTCAGGATAGAGCCTTGTGGTACCCCACTTGTAACATTGGGCCCAGGACAGAGCCTTGTGCTACCCCACTTGTAACACTGGGGCCAGGATAGAGCCTTGTGGTACCCCATTTGTAACACTGGGCCCAGGACAGAGCCTTGTGCTACCCCACTTGTAACACTGGGGCCAGGACAGAACCTTGTGGTAGTCGACTTGTAACACTGGGCCCAGGACAGAGCCTTGTAGTCCCCACTTATAACACTAGGGCCAGGACAGAGCCTTGTATACCCCATTTGTAACACTGGAGCCAGGACGGGGCCTTGTGGTAGTCCACTTGTACCACTGGGCCCAGGACAGAGCCTTGTGGTCCCCACTTGTAACACTAGGGCCAGGACAGAGCCTTGTGCTACCCCACTTGTAACACTGGAGCCAGGATAGAGCCTTGTGGTCCCCACTTGTAACACTGGAGCCAGGATGGGGCCTTGTGGTAGTACACTTGTAACACTAGGGCCAGGACAGAGCCTTGTGCTACCCCACTTGTAACACTGGAGCCAGGACAGAGCCTTGTGGTCCCCACTTGTAACACTGGGCCCAGGACAGAGTCTTGTGGTATCACACTTGTAACACTGGGGCCAGGACAGAACCCTGTGGTACCTCACTTGAAGCACTTTTCCAATTGGATGTGCAGCCATTTATCACCACTCTTTGAGTGCGATCATTGAGCCACTTATGAATCCATGTAACCGTAGCCTTGTCAATCCCATACTTGGTCATTTTTTTTAATAAGGATAGTATGAGATACTTTATCAAATGCTTTGCTGAAGTCAACATATACTATAGCTACAGCATTTACCTGATCCACCCAGTCAGTGATTCCATCATAGACGGAAATTAGATTAGTCTGGCATGACTTGTTTGCTACAAACCCATGCTGGCTCTGGTTAATTACTGTATTCTTATCCAAGTACTTCTATACATGCTGTGTAATAATTTGTTCAAAGATCTTTCCTGGTATAGAAGTAAGGCTCACTGGCCTGTAATTTCCTGGCTCCATCTTTCCTTTTTTGAAGATAGGGACAACATTTGCCCTTCTCCAATCTTCAGGGACTTCTCCTGTTCTACAAGATTTTTCAAAGATTCTGGCCAGTGGTTCTGCTGTTTCCTCTGTTAACTCTTTCAGTACCCTAGGATGTAATTCATCTGGACCAAGAGATGTAAATTCATGTAAATTAGCTAAGTGTTCCCTCACCATCTCTCTGTTTATGGATAGTGTGGATTCTTTTATTCCTTCGATGGCACCGTGAAGATCAGTTGATGCTACATTTGCTTTCTTAGAGAAAACAGATGCAAATTAGAAATTTAAAAGTTCAGCTTCTCAACATCATCACTTCACCCTTTTCTTCTGGTAAATATTCAGAAGCCCAGCAAATTTGAGTGTAGGAGACGCCATGTAGTGACATCATTGCCTACAACCTGCAGTAACCACCGATCAACCAAACCGCTGCATGACCAGCTCTATCCTCACCTACTGTATTCTCACCCATCTCTTGTAGATTGTGAGCCTTCGCGGGCAGGGTCCTCTCTCCTCCTGTACCAGTTATGACTTGTATTGTTTAAGATTATTGTACTTGTTTTTATTATGTATACCCCTCCTCACATGTAAAGCGCCATGGAATAAATGGCGCTATAACAATAAATAATAATAATAATAATTGCGCTGGCAGTGCTGAGACTTCAGACAACGAGGAAAAATGATGGAGGAGGAAGTGGCAGCTGAAGCTCCCTCTTTCATCATTGCTTTCCAGGATGTCTTACATTTGAACTTATGATGAAGGACGGGGGTCCCGATGCCGCATGACTTGCAGCAGTGGGGGGAGATCGTGTCTACCTGCTCTGTTGCAGAGTTTAACTGTATTGGCGCACTGTGCACATCGGTACAGTTAA
This sequence comes from Ranitomeya variabilis, assembly GCF_051348905.1. NCBI lineage: Eukaryota > Metazoa > Chordata > Amphibia > Anura > Dendrobatidae > Ranitomeya > Ranitomeya variabilis. The sequence continues at coordinate 420,074,660 of NC_135233.1, forward strand.
GTGTAGCGTACCTCCTTGTAGGCCTCTCAGATCACAGGACCCGGGGGGGCGACCACACCCTCTGCCCCTCTGGTAGGTACGCTGAGAACCCCTTTAATAAATGTAGAGGGCCCCCTTACACAGGCAAGGCCACACCCTCTTAATAATATTTTTAAGTAGCGCCATCATATTTTGCAGCAGTTTACTCTTTTTGTTTCCCCACCTACATCCATTTCTCTGCAGAATGTGCGCCCGGCAGCATGGGTCTCCATTAGATAAAGGCCCCTTGCACGGTAGACTAAAATTGTCCAAATCTGTCGATATTGGCAGGATAGGCTGACACTCCAATCTGTATGGGGGTCTCCCGACTCTCACCTGAGAATTGGTGGCTGGGGAGAGAAGGATCCTGCAGATTGGATTTCCAGTAGCCCATCCTTTTGTTCTCTGGGAAATAAACACGAGTCTGGGACAGGGCAGAGGGGTCTAGAGTATGAAGATAGTGACAGAGGAGTCTGGAGAAGGTGACAGAAGAGTCTGGAGTATGAAGATAATGACAGAGGAGTCTGGAGAAGGTGACAGAGGAGTCTGGAGAAGGTGACAGGGGTCTGGAGTATGAAGATAGTGACAGAGGAGTCTGGAGAAGGTGACACAGGGGTCTGGAGAAGGTGACAGAGGGGTCTAGAGTATGAAGATAGTGTCAGGAATCTGGAGAAGGTGACAGGGGTCTAGAGTATGAAGATAGTGACAGAGGAATATGAAGATAGTGACAGAGGGGTCTGAAGGAGGTGACAGAGGGGTCTGGAGGAGACAGGAGTGTTGCTCAGCCGAGCAGTCCTGTGTAAAGGAGTCAGGGATAGAAGCAGTTGGCTCAGTGATCTTTCGGCTGACCCCTATCTGATGTGGGGGGGCTTCAGTCAGGTATTCCTGAGGCCCTAGTTCTGTTACCAGGGGTCTGGTGGCCACGAATCTCCATATGACGGTGATGCTGGGGCCATGCTGATAAATATCCGGCTGCACCGAGTTCAGCTCCAGGAGACCTCGGTGTCAGTCCAGTCACTAAGGGTATGTGTCCACGTTCAGGATTGCATCAGGATTTGGTCAGGATTTTCCATCAGTATTTGTAAGCCAAAACCAGGAGTGGGTGATAAATACAGAATTGGTGCATATGTTTCTATTATACTTTTCCTCTAATTGTTCCACTCCTGGTTTTGGCTTACAAATACTGATGGAAAATCCTGACCAAATCCTGATGCAATCCTGAACGTGGACACATACCCTTAGGGTATGTGTCCACGTTCAGGAAACGCTGCGTTTTTGACGCTGCGTTTTTCCGCTGCGTCACAATCGCAGCGTCCAGATGTTACAGCATAGTGGAGGGGATTTCATGAAATCCCGACTCCACTATGCGTTAAAAAACGCATGCGTTTTTGCCGCGAAAACGCATGCGCGGTGCGTTTTTTCAAAACGCAGCATGTTGCTACAATGAGCAAAACTCGCAGGCACACCGCAGGTGACCTGCCAGTGACCTCAGGTGCAGTTTTGGTCAGGATTTTACTTGCATAAAATCCTGACCAAAGCCTGAAGCAAGCCTGAACGTGGACACAAAGGGTATGTTTCCACGGTACGTAAACGCTGCTTGTTTGACGCTGCAGCGTCAAACAAGCAGCGTCCAGATGTTCCAGCATAGTGGAGGGGATTTTATGAAATCCCGTCTCCACTATGCGTGGAAACCCGCACGCGGCGGCCCTGCGACTCCGGACATGCTGCGCGTCTTTTCAGAACGCAGCATGTCCGTACACCTTGCGGGGACGCAGCGTCCCCGCAAGGCATATCACAGGGCCCTATGGCGAGGGGTGCGATGATCCCGGATGTGTACTGTACACATCCGGCACCATCGTGTCCCAGAAAGGGGGCAGGGCTTAGCGCCGAGCGGCTTTGCCGCTGCGGCGATCCCGCCGGCAAGCCGTACCGTGGAGCCATACCCAAAGGGTATGTGTCCACGTTCAGGATTGCATCAGGATTTGGTCAGGATTTTTCATCAGTATTTGTAAGCCAAAACCAGGAGTGGGTGATAAATGCAGAAGTGGTGCATGTGTTTCTATTATACTTTTCCTCTGATTGTTCCACTCCTGGTTTTGGCTTACAAATACTGATGGAAAATCCTGACCAAATCCTGATGCAATCCTGAACGTGGACACATACCCATACCCTTACGATTTGTCTTGTGAATCCCGAGGAAGATGAATATTAAAGATTTCTCACAAAAAGATCCGAGAGACAGAGCTCCGGAGAAAAGGGCCCCAATCCACAGCCCCACGATTCCAGAGAAAAGGGCCCCGATCCACAGCCCCACGATTCCTGCACTAATCACTTCTTATGCTCCAGTCACCTCCAGAGCTGCACTCACTATTCTGCTGTTACATCACGTCTTGTCCTCCAGTCACCCCCAGAGCTGCGGTCACTATTCTGCTGTTACATCACGTCTTATCCTCCAGGTCTTTTATTAAATAAAATAAAAATACTTTACATGACACTAAGGCCGCCGTCACACATGCGAGTTTTACGGACGTAAGAGCGCAGAAACTACGTGCGTAAAACTCGCATAACATACGGCACAATGCTTCTCAATGGGTCTCGTCCTATCAGCCGTATATTACGGATCCGTAATATACGGCTTTCTACGGCCGTACAAAATCGCAGCATGCTGCGTTTGTCAGCGTATTGCGCAAAAAAATCGCCAATGAAAGTCTATGGGGGCGAGAAAAATACGGATTCCACACGGACCAGCAGTGTGACTTGCGAGAAATACGCAGCGGTGTTAGTGAAAAGTCGGTAATTCAATTGCCGGCTTTTCATTTCTCCTGCCTAAACCCGACAGGATATGAGACATGGTTACATACAGTAAACCATCTCATATCCCCTTTTTTTTTGCATATTCCACACTACTAATGTTAGTAGTGTGTATGTGCAAAATTTGGGCGCTGTAGCTGCTAAAATAAAGGGTTAAATGGCGGAAAAAATTGGCGTGGGCTCCCGCGCAATTTTCTCCGCCAGATTGGTAAAGCCAGTGACTGACGGCAGATATTAATAGCCAGGAGAGGGTCCATGGTTATTGGCCCCCCCCGTGGCTAAAAACATCTGCCCCTAGCCACCCCAGAAAAGGCACATCTGGAAGATGCGCCTGTTCTGGCACTTGGCCACTCTCTTCCCATTCCCGTGTAGCGGTGGGATATGGGGTAATGAAGGGTTAATGCCACCTTGCTATTGTAAGGTGACATTAAGCCAGATTAATAATGGAGAGGCATCAATTATGACACCTATCCATTATTAATCCAATTGTTTGAAAGGGTTAAAAAACACACACACACATGATTTAAAAGTATTTTAATGAAATAAACACAGCGGTTGTTTTAATATTTTATTGCTCTCTCAATCCATTTCCAGACCCTCGCTTGGCAAAACAATAAACCCACAATATACATACCTTCTGCTGACCCGTCACGTCCCACGAGGTAATCCATCTGAAGGGGTTAAAATAATTTACAAGCAGGAGCCCTGCAAATGCAGCTGTGCTCGTGCTTGTAATTCCCCGGCGAATGAAGGAAATGTAGGTAATTGACCTACATTTCCTTCAGTCGCGGTGATGCGCCCCTGCTGGATGTTCTCATGAACTGCAACCTGGGAACTTTTTCCCACGCTCCAGGTCATATGAGGACATCCACCAGGGGGCGCATCACCGCGACTGAAGGAAATGTAGAATCTGAAGACCCACCTCTTCCGACAAGCCTACAACCTGCAGTAACCACCGATCAACCAACCGCTGCATGACCAGCTATATCATCACCTACTGTATTCTCACCCATCCCTTGTAGATTGTGAGCCTTCGCGGGCAGGGCCTCTCTCCTCCTGTACCAGTTATGACTTGTATTGTTTAAGATTATTGTACTTGTTTTTATTATGTATACCCCTCCTCACTTGTAAAGCGCCATGGAATAAATGGCGCTATAACAATAAATAATAATAATAATAATACTAACATTAGTAGTGTGGAATATGCAAAAAAAAATGGGGATATGAGATGGTTTACTGTATGTAAACCATGTCTCTTATCCTGTCGGGTTTGGGAAGGAGAAATGAAAAGCCGGCAATTGAATTACCGGCTTTTCACAGATATCGCGCTGTAGTAAATCTAAATACAGACTATATATATATGTGTCTCAATGACATATATATATATATATATATATATATACTGTATATATGTTTTCCCGAACATTTGAGCACATAAATCCATTAGATGTCGGTTTTGCAAGCCTGCGAGAAAATATCGCAGTACGGATGCCATACGGATTACATACGGAGGATGCCATGCGCAAAATACGCTGACACACCCTGCCTACGGATCACTATTTTGGGAACATTTCTCCGTATTACGGCCGTATTACGGCCGTAAAATACGGACCGTATTGTCTTACGCCAAGTGTGACGCCGGCCTCACTGTGATACATTACAAATAAAACACAACAGAACAGAACATAAGAACAAAGCTCCAATCAGACGACAACAAAAGACAAAAATCACAAAGAAATAAACCGGAAATGGAACAAAAATGGAGAAAGTTCATGACCTACAAATCAGGGACGTGAAAGAAAAATTCCAATAAAATAAAGAAAGCAAAACTAAAAGACAACAAACAAAATACTCATAACTTACGTGAATACCTGTAAAAATTATAAATAATAAATAGTATAATATCATGTAAGACCCCCGACCCAGCTTCATTCATACTACTATATACAACCCCAACTACATTCACACAGTCCTATATACAATATTATATACAATATATACACTATAAACACATTATACTAAACCAAATATTATACAACACCGCAAACACAACAAAACCCTACTGGTCCCACTGCCTTACCTTACAGCCACCCCCTTAGACCACCACATTCACCCTACAACAAACCTACACAACAGTGTACAAAAATTAACATTTGTTTGTTGTTGTTTTTTTAATTATATTTCCTTTTTTTTTATTTTTTGTTTTTATCATATTTCAATTTTTTTTTTAAAATATATATACACACACCTACTCTAACTATCCCGCCACCCCTGATCCAGCTCCGGCCACAAAGTTCAGGAATTATCCGAGCTAGGATCAGGCCCCAAAGTTTTTCCCCAGGCAGGGCCTGGGCCAGGCCAGATCAGTCTCTTATCACCGCCGTTGAACCCCCCAATCCCCCCACCCAACCTAACTAAGACCCTCTATTATACACACTATATACAATACACTATATACAACATATACATAAACCAACATCACAGAACACAACCTACATACTCACCACCCAAGGCTCAAGTTCGATGCCTGCAAACCTTCTATTCAAGGAACAGAAATACAAAACAAAAATCTAGGGTGTAAAGACATCAGCCCACCACCAGGATATAGGAGCGCTAACGGACTAAGGCACCCTGAAGGAGAAACCCCTCCAGAGATGGGCCGCCCTCCGGGCACCCAGTCTTTCGCACTCCAGAGAACGCACCTTCACCAGGGCACCTAGGATGCTGCTACAAACGTCATCTACACGGAGGATTTTACTCTGCGTTGTAACTAAAACTCGTGCGTTCCACGTGAAGTACCTGACCACTGCGCTGACTAAGAATAAAGTGGCTCGGTCCCTTCTCCCAAGGTCTCTGAACGCTCCATAGGCCCACTCGGCATAGGACAGAGTGGCCAGCCGCGGCCAACCAATGGAAGCGCCCACCCTGTTGTACACCTCTGTATTAAAGGGACAATGAAGCAGGAAGTGCTCCATGCTTTCCAGCATGGTAGCGCAAGCCTCACGGGGACAATTCCTGTCCACGGAGCTCCTGTGCTTCAAATTGTCCCTCACATACAACTTACCTTGGAAGCAGCGCCAAGTCAAGTCCCAATACTTCTTGGGGATCCTGCTAGAATTTAACAAACTTAACCCAACCTCTAGATCCCGATTCGGGCAGTCCTTGAGGACCAATGGTCTCTGAAAATGCGAAAGCAAGACCCGCATGTCGAGGAGTTTCCTCGGGAGGGACCTCACTTCCCACATTCCCAGACCCCACCAGCGCATCATCTTCAGAACTGGGGTAACATAAGCCGGGAGATGCCCGTGCGGTGTGCGAAGATCCTTCAATCTTCCCCCTGTCTCCCATTCCTGGAAGAATGGCTGAAACCATCCCTTGCAGGAGAATACCCACGGAGGAGCCCTCTCTTTCCAGAGGTTGGCCACGTTAACTTTCAAAAAGATGTTCACTAGGAACACCACGGGGTTTACCATATTCAACCCCCCTAGTCTCCTCGTGCGATAAGTGACCTCCCGTTTGACTAGGTTTAGTCTATTCCCCCATAACATCTGGAAGAACAGACTGTAGACCCGTGTCCAGAGAGGCTCCGGCAAGACACAGACGCTGCCCAGGTAGATTAGCAAGGGGAGCAGGAAAGCTTTGCACAGGTCAACCCTTTCCCTCAGGGTCAAAGACCAACCCTTCCATTGGTCCACTCTTTGGGCGACACCTTTGATTCTGCCTTCCCAGTTTTTCGTGGGGTAATCACCCTGGCCAAATTCGATGCCTAGGACTTTGGCATGTTCTTGGGGTTCGGGGAGGGTGTCCGGAAGATCAAACGTGGGATCCTCGCCTCCCAGCCAGAGACTCTCACACTTGTCCTGGTTGACCTTGGACCCAGATGCCTCCGAGTAGCTCTCCACTTCTGACATCACCACCATCGCCTCCTCTTGCGAAGAAACAAAAACGGTAACGTCGTCCGCTTAGGCCACTACCCTCAGGATAGCCTCTGGCGCCAAACCACCCATCCCCACCCCCGCCAACGGTCCACAATCAACCCTTCTGAGGAAGGGATCGATCGCAAACGCGTAAAGCAAAGGGCTAAGAGGGCAGCCCTGGCGGACACCAGATCCCACCCCGAAAGGTTGTCCAATCCATCCGTTTACCAGAGGGAAAGTCTCAGCCCCTGCGTACAAGGTCTTAAGCCAGTCCACAAACCCTCCAGGCAGACCATACCTCAAAAGAGTGGACCAGAGGTACTCGTGGTCGACCCGATCAAAGGCTTTTGCCTGATCCAGGGTCAGCAAGAACCCCTTCCAAAGGCCCGCCCTGCCCCGCTCCACGGCCTCTCGGACACCCAGAACAGCACTGAAAGTGCTACGGCCAGGAACGCAACAGTGCTGGGCCTCCGAAAGGAGCAGCGGTGCAAACTTCACCAGCCTGTTGAAGAGTATTGCAGCGCTCCAGAGTCCTGGTCATTGCAGTACTGATGCTCCGCCGCTAAGGGGGGCTATGGTACGTCTGATGGCACTGAAGGAGTTCACCTGACCAGGTATCACAGACACCAATACACTTCACAGTCTGGCCTCCAGGGGGAGCTAAGGGTGCTATGTATTAGGCCACTCCTCACAATCTGGTAAAACTGGGGGTTAGATAGGAAGTTAGGGAGAAAGCTGACTGGGTTGGAACCAGGCAACATCCTGTGGCAGAGGGTGTTGCAGGGGAAGATTCAGGGGGGTCCCTGTCAGGGGTGGGATCCTGACAGAGGCCTAGCGAACAGAAAGAACGTTACGGGACCGCGCCTGCACTCCGTTGCGGCGGTACCCCAAGAAAGGACAAGAAGCGAGGTTTATTGTGCTGAGTGAGAAACGAGATCAATGCAACAAGGAGAAACACCGGTAGGAGTCGTGCTGTAAGTCGAGGCAACATCCTACGGTGGCCGGAACGCCGAGGAAGTATTAAGCTCCAGGCCTTACTTCAAACCTACGGCAGGACAGTCAGTTATAGGCGGGCTGTCTCACTCAAATCACCTAAGAAGACATAGGGGGCAACATTTGGAGAGGGGCGACTCTAGGGTCCCGGAAGACCTCCGAGCCTACCTGTCATAGGGGTGCGTCCTAGCCATATCATCTGGGGGACGAAGCAGAACATCATAATCGAGTTGTGAGGGAACTTCAGAAACAGACACAACAGTTGTGGGGACTATCCCGTAAGCACAGCAGGGGAGGACCACAACACACAAGCGCTAGAAGGTAGGCACAGATTTCCACCTGCAAAGGGAACTCTGGAGGTGCCATCGGACCGGCCGGACTCAGGTAGCCCGGTTAACCGTATTCCGGACTGAGGATCCTGAAGCCTTCAGTAAAGAGGTAAAGAGACTGCAACCTGGTGTCCTTGTTATTTACTGCGACCTGCACTGCACCACCACAACATCATCACCATCCACACCTTTCATTGGACGCCCCTCAGCAGGGTCACGGACCGGGTCTAGCCACCGTGACAACCCCAGGACAGAGACTCAGGGGCCCGATACCGGGTACCCCTCGGCCCTGCGGCAGTGGGGGCGCTCCAGTATCTTTGCCAAAACCTTCCTGTCCACATTGAGAAGTGATATGGGACGCCAATTCTCAATGCGTGACGGATCCTTACCCTTTGACAAAATGATCAAAGCCGACCTCCTTAATGATCTCGGCAGAGTGCCCGAGGAGAGACACTCATTAAACACCTGAGTCAAGAGGGGGACCAAGGAGTCCCTAAAGGTCTTAAAGAACTCGGATGTTAAGCCATCCGGACCTGGCGATTTTTTGGGCCGGAGCCCATCGATCGCCAGTCTCACTTCCTCTTCTTTGATTGCTTCTGCCAAACCGCCCAGCGAGAGGTCAGCCCCTGGCTCAGGAACAGCTTCAGCCAGGAAAGCCGACATCCTGTCACGATCCAGTTCCTTCCTTCCCAAGAGGTGCGAGTAGTATGAACTGACGACCTCCAAGATCCCTGATCTGGACCTTCTCAGGGATCCCGTACTGTCCATCAGCCCTGTCACTATCTTACTATTCACTGACATCTTGCAGCTTCTGTAAGGGTCGGGTGAGTAGTACTTCCCGTAGTCCCTCTCAAAAACCAAAGATGCGTGCCTATCGTACTGACACCTCTTTAGCAAGGATTTCACACTGGAGATCGCCTCGCGGCTACCCCCAGTCGAGACAAGATGCTCGAGTTTCCTCCTCAGGCTCTGATACAGGCGATCCCTGTTCAAGCTTCTGAGGTTCGAGAGTTGCCGGAAGAATCTCGCCACCCGATGTTTGAACATCTCCCACCACTCAGACTTAGTGTTACTTAGGCCCAGCAGCGGTACCTGGCTCTGAAGAAATTCCTCAAAGGACCGTCTTACAGCTTCTTCCTCAAGGAATGACGAATTCAGCTTCCAATAACCTCTTCCCATCCGAGGAGTCTCTGTAACGCTCAGAGAAAACATAATCAAACAGTGATCGGAGAATTCCACCTCCACAACCGACAACGGCGAGGAAACGGCCTCCTCCTTCAAATAAAACCTGTCTAACCTAGACCTGCACTGACTACCTCTAAAAAAGGTGAACCCCGCGTGGCCTGTGTTGTGCCGGATGTGGACATCCACCAGGCGTGCCTCACTTACTATCCTATTTAGCGCGACGCAATCGTAAGCCAGCCGGTCTCCGGAACCTCCTCTATCACAGGGTCTCGTGACGTTGTTGAAATCCCCTCCAAAGACCACCTGCCGACTCGAAAATAAGTAAGGTTTGATCTTCATGAAGAGACACTTGCGGTCCCACTTGGACTGGGGACCGTAGATGTTAATGAGCCGAAGCTCCTGTCCCCCCATGGAGACATCTAGGATCAAGCATCTCCCCATTTCTAACTCGATCAATCGTCTGCATTCAACGGCTGCGGTCTTAAAAAGGACCGCCACCCCGCTATACGACTCGGCCGCAAGAGACCAGTAGGAGGGCCCGTGCTTCCACTCCTGCCTTGCTTTATGCATGGTTGATAGGTCGGTCAACCTGGTCTCCTGCAAAAACAAAATGTCGGCGTCAAGTTGGCCGAGAAAATGAAAGGCCGTGTACCTTGCCGCTTCTGACTTTATGCTGGCAACATTAATGGTTGCCATTGTCAACGGGGTGGGTGCTGCCATCATGATTGATTGAATTAGATAGCCTTTTTCGTCCCACCCCCAACAGATTCACCCTCTTCCTCTGACAATGATGAGTTTTTAGTGCGCTTAAGACAAACAGACTCATCCATTCTCTCCTTACATACACTCTGGCCCTTGTATGGTGGTCCTGAGGTAGTCCCCCCCCAGAAGGCTTTGTATTTGCCCCCTGAGAAGAAGACCCAGCGACCTCCTGAGCCCCAACAACCTTGTCCGCAACCTCCAGCCCCGGGTCCCCATCGCCCCCCTCTGGAGGGGAGTCCTGGAGGGCCCCGAACCGGTTAGAGAGATCCACCAGAGGGGGGGGGGGCGGCTGGACCTTCCAATGGCACCTGGATCAGGGCTACGGAGTCAGAGGGGTCGCACTCCGAGGAGGAGGCTCGAGGCCCGGACCCCCTCTTATCCTTAGTTGTTTTCCTGTTACCCTTTTTCTTTTGCTGTGACCACTCCCCTTCTCCCTCATCCAGACTGTCACCGGATGAAGGTTCTTGGGCAGACATGGCGTCTTTTTGCTCCTCCCTTTCAAGTCTCTTGACTTCCTCGCTCAATTCGCTGTCTTTAGGATCCTCAGCTGCAAGTGAAGCACCCGGGTCAGAGTTCAGGGTCATTACTCCCTGCCCCCTGTTCCCATGGCGCTGCTCCTGCCGCCTGATATTGGATGGCGGCAGCCTGCTCCTCACCGGTTCCCTGCCTCCTCTGCCTCTGCTGGTCCCTTCACCGGCGAGATTAGTCCCGGCTTTCGCCTGTCCCGCACTCGCCGCTTTCAGGACCGCATTGGCAAAGGAACGCGGACAGCGACTGAACGGGTGACAGAGGTCACCACACAAGTTACACCTAATCCTGCCACAGGTAGCAGCAAGATGGCCGAGGTCCCCACACAGTGCGCATTTCTGGGTGGTACACTGTGCACTGAAGTGTGTGGGGCTGCCGCACCTGTGACAGACCTTAGGCTGCCCCCGGTAGAAAATCAAGATCCTGTACCTCCCCAAAAATGTTGAGGAAGGGATATGGGTAATGGTGTTTCCTGAAACCTTCAATTTCACCATGAAGGTCCAGGCTCCTGACCAGATACCATGCTCGTCGAGGGTCTTTTCAGGAATACCGATGATGTCGCCGTATCATCCGACCCAGGTGGAGATGTCGACACAGGAAAGTGACTCGTTACTGGTCAAAACGGTCACCTTCCTGACTGAGTTCTGGCGGGATATTGCTACAGGGAGGAAACCCTGCCATTCGGGGTGACCCCGAGCCAGCTCATGGCGAGACCAGAAAAGCTCAAGGCCCTCCGGTCTCACGAAGCTGACATCGAAGTAGGAGGTCCCATAGGGATGGATCAAGGCAAAGATGTCATATGCCACGAAGCCCATCCCCAGCAGGAGCTCAGCAACCTTTGACCGATCAGGACAGGCATCCTCGCTTACCCACTGGAGACGGGCCACATTCCTACGGTTACTCCTCTGCCCCGGTGTCGGCAGAGACCAGACAGTCTCTGCCCCTCTATGTCGGAAGGCGGAAAGACCGTGTCTCTCTATCCAGAAAGACAGATCAACCTCCCTCCCCTCTACATTGATAGAACTCTCCCCTCTCCTTAGGGCGTCCAGGAAGCGCTGTTGCAAGTCACCATCCTCAGGGTCACCAGACAAGGGCGCACTACTACCCCCAGCAGTGACAGCTCCTGAATAGCTTGGGGCTGAAGCCCCCGCCACCGCTGGGGGGGCAGCGGGACCACTACCTGCTTCCCCTCCACCAACACCAGAAATGCTCTCCTCATTCACTTCACCACTACTCCCATCATTTGTAACTTCACTACTCCCATCATTCACTCCACCATTACTCCCACCATTCACGCCACTACTACTCCCATCATTTCCTGCACAGCTCCTTTCATTCTTCTTACCATTGCCACCACTTCTCGTCACTTTATTACCAGTATTCTCATCACCATTTGTCCCACTGTTCTCTGCACCTTCCACAGTCACATCCATTCCTTCCTCACTTGTGTCTGGCTTCTCTGTACTCACACCTGCTGGACCGGGGGAGGGGTGCAGAACCACACCAGTTTTCCCTTGATTGGTGCTGGCTCTCTGTTGTGTCTCTGGAGCGCCTTGCCCCCCTACTGCAGCAGTTTGTATTTTATTATTCTGGGCCCGCTGCTTGTTGGGGGGCGCCGCCTGCCCCGCACCCACAGACTTTGGGGTCCTGGTATCATAGAACAAAAGAAAGTCCAGCTCACCACAATCGACATTCCTGGAAACTCGGAGCACGGAACCGCTGTGTCAGGGCGTGAACAAACAGGAAAAGGAAGGAGATCCAGCTCAACGATATAGTGAAAAAAATCCGTAACTTTATTCACTTCAAATCATATAGTCATGACTAAGGGTGCTTTGTCACCAGAAACGCGTTGATCTTGGATCTTGTTTTTATTCTTATTGCTTGCTGATGTTACGTCCTTCATCCTATATGATTTGAAGTGAATAAAGTTACGGATTTTTTTCACTATATCGTTGAGCTGGATCTCCTTCCTTTTCCTGTCCTGGTATCATGCTTGGGTGCTGGAGCACTCTGTCCTCCTGTCACTGAAGGGCGCCCAGTGTTCCCTGCAGATGATTTATCCTTTTTCTGTCCTTTTTGGACACGCTGCTACCCTGTCGCAGCCGTGTGCCTCTTCTCCTTTAAGGCGCACTGCACCCCTGTCAAAACAGTGCGCCCTCCTTTCGCCGCACCATGTTCCTCGGACCTGCCCCCCACAGCCCCGGCGTCGGCCGGCTCAGCCGTAGTGAGCAGGGATGGAGTCTGCCCACACCGTCCCCCTTTCGCAACGGCGTGGACACCCACCTCACCCTCCCCGGCCCCGGTGATAACCGGCTTAGCCGCAGAGGGCAGAGAGGGAAACTCCTCGGGGTTCCCTATGTCCGGTGCCGTGAGTACCACCACAGCCTCACCCCCTGCACTGTTCACCGCACAGACGGTAGCAACGCCGGACGTCCTCCTCCTCTCCCCACCTTGCCTGTGCCCCGGACCCACTGCAGAGCCCGTGCCTTTAGGTTTGGTGGGGTTTACACAGAAGGTGGTAGGTGTAGCATCTGCCATAGGTACATATTTGTAACTCACCACCTCCCGTGCAGTCTCCTTCGTCGTCTTCTTCCTCTTCTTGTTTTCTTCTGCTGGCTCGTCCTCACCAAAGGAGAAGCGGTCCAGGTTCACTGGAGACTCCAGCTGTCGGATCTCCTGTAGCAGACCGCCCTCCTCCTCTTCCTCCGCTGACACTCCAGCCTGTGCTGTCGGAGTCCTCTACCGTGCCGGGAGGCCGCTCCCCTGTTGTCGGCTCTGCGACTCACTCTCCCGGCTTGTTCCAGCTTGTAGGACTCCAGTCACAACCACATCGGCGTCCTCCTCCTCCTCCTCCTCCTCGTCTCTTAGGACGCCGGCTGGCGGCTCTCCTGAGGTATTTAACCCCTTCATTTCTGAGAACCGCTGCTGGTTCTTAAACCTCTCCAGGAAGGGACCTGCGCTTTTCTCAATCCCCTCCCGGAGGAGCACTAACTGGGCCACCTCATCTCTGAGGGCTCTGAACCCCTGTGAGGTCGCGGGTCTCTCCTTGTTAGAGGCTCGGGTGTTCAGGATCCGAGCCTCCCGCAGTTCCTCCTTCAGCCCGGTCAGTGCTTTGCCGGCGTCCTCATACTCACGTAGCATGGCGACCACTCAGGAGGAGAAGGTACTCGTGGACTCGCCGGAGCTCTTCTCCCCCCAGGATGTTCCTGGGCTCTCCTTCATGGGACCTGGGGTGCCCCTGTCTCCCTCTCTGTGCGGACGATGAGCCGTCTCAGGGTTGGAATGGGTGGGTATGTTTCTTTACACTCGTCCCGACCTCCTCAGTCCCTCTTTGGCTGGTTGCTGCTGCTGCTGCTGCTGCTGCTGCTCTCTGTCCCCCGCCGGCACAGACCGGGGAACAGAAGCCTAGGAAGCCATGCCGGCCTCCCAGGAAGCCTGCCTCTCCCTGGGGAGAAGAGAGGCAGACTCTGGGCCTCCTGCTGGAAGTGCTGGAGCTCACAAGACAGGTGCTGCTCCTAGCAGGGTGTGACTGATTGTGGGCACCTATCCTCCTGTCACCCCCAGAGCTGCAGTAATAGTATACACGGCACTCTAGGCTTCTTGAAGGTGCTCAAGTTAGGTATCCAACCCATCAATTATAAGCAATAAATTACTTGGCACTCAGGAGAACTTTTTGCAAAATAAGGAATTCGTTTATTCAGTGCATCCAGTTCAAAAATTTAAACGTTTTCGGTCTAATCACAAGACCTTCATCAGAAAGGTTTTTTTGAGTACTGGAAGCCACAAGATATATGTATGGCCCCACTAAGGTGCCAATGTCAGATGGAGTCCAGGAGACAAAAGACGCCTTGGATCGCCTAGAGGTATAGGGGATAAGCGCTGCAGAAAGGCGAGGTACTCGCAGGGACAATAGCGCTGCTACCTCTGGAGGCATCGGCGCCGTACTGCAGGGGTCACGTTGCTCCCGGAACTGCCCCCAGAGCTGCAGTCACACTGTGCCAGTAGCAGATGATTACGTTATAGCCTTATGAAGGATAAAGTCGTTGCGTCACACCATGCTAATGAGGATCGCGCTCTCTCACATTAAGGCTGTGTTCACACTAGCCGTTTTTGGTGCATTTTTTATGCAGATTTTCAGCAGCTTTTTACAGTGCCAGTCTTACATGCGCACAGCTTGGTTTTGCAGAATGCAGCATGTCGCTTCTTTCAGCGTCTTTTCAGTATTTTTCACCTATTGAAAGTAAGAGGTCGTTAAAAAAAGGCTGAAAAAAAATGCAGAGATAGAGATGAGGTTTTGCTGCGATTTTTGTGCCAAAACCTAATGAAGTGAATTTTTTTTTGTAGTAAACGTTCTCAGCATGCACAAGACACAAATGAACACGACATAAACGCACCAAAACAACCTGCATTTTTTACTCAGTTTCTTTTCTGGCAAGAGATCAGGTTTTGCTGCAGAAAAATAATGCAGCAAAAACGCCACGTGTGAACACAGCCTAAAATGCTTCCAATATTTGGCTCTGTACCAGTGGTGCTGCTGTTTCTCCAGGTGGAGCAGATTGTTTCGCACTGCTTTCTCCAGGTGGAGTAGACTGTTTCGCACTGCTTTCTCCAGGTGGAGCAGACTGTTTCGCACTGCTTTCTCCAGATGGAGTAGACTGTTTCGCACTGCTTTTTCCAGGTGGAGCAGACTGTTTTGCACTGCTTTTTCCAGGTGGAGCAGACTGTTTTGCACTGCTTTCTCCAGGTGGAGCAGACTGTTTTGCACTGCTTTCTCCAGGTGGAGCAGACTGTTTCGCACTGCTTTTTCCAGATGGAGTAGACTGTTTCGCACTGCTTTTTCCAGGTGGAGCAGACGGTTTTGCACTGCTTTCTCCAGGTGGAGCAGACTGTTTTGCACTGCTTTCTCCAGGTGGAGCAGACTGTTTTGCACTGCTTTCTCCAGGTGGAGCAGACTGTTTTGCACTGCTTTCTCCAGGTGGAGCAGACTGTTTTGCACTGCTTTCTCCAGGTGGAGCAGACTGTTTCGCACTGCTTTCTCCAGGTGGAGCAGACTGTTTCACACTGCTTTCTCCAGGTGGAGCAGAGTGTTTTGCAATGCTTTCTCCAGGTGGAGTAGACTTTCGCACTGCTTTCTCTAGATACAGCAGACTGTTTTGCACTGCTTTCTCCAGGTGGAGCAGACTGTTTTGCACTGCTTTCTCCAGGTGGAGCAGACTGTTTCGCACTGCTTTCTCCAGGTGGAGCAGACTGTTTCACACTGCTTTCTCCAGGTGGAGCAGAGTGTTTTGCAATGCTTTCTCCAGGTGGAGTAGACTTTCGCACTGCTTTCTCTAGATACAGCAGACTGTTTTGCACTGCTTTCTCCAGGTGGAGCAGACTGTTTTGCACTGCTTTCTCCAGGTGGAGCAGACTGTTTTGCACTGCTTTCTCCAGGTGGAGCAGACTGTTTTGCACTGCTTTCTCCAGGTGGAGCAGAGTGTTTTGCACTGCTTTCTCCAGGTGGAGCAGACTGTTTTGCACTGCTTTCTCCAGGTGGAGCAGACTGTTTTGCACTGCTTTCTCCAGGTGGAGCAGAGTGTTTTGCACTGCTTTCTCCAGGTGGAGCAGACTGTTTTGCACTGCTTTCTCCAGGTGGAGCAGACTGTTTCGCACTGCTTTCTCCAGGTGGAGCAGACTGTTTCGCACTGCTTTTTCCAGGTGGAGCAGACTGTTTTGCACTGCTTTCTCCAGGTGGAGCAGACTGTTTTGCACTGCTTTCTCCAGGTGGAGCAGACTGTTTTGCACTGCTTTCTCCAGGTGGAGCAGAGTGTTTTGCACTGCTTTCTCCAGGTGGAGCAGAGTGTTTTGCACTGCTTTCTCCAGGTGGAGCAGACTGTTTTGCAATGCTTTCTCCAGGTGGAGCAGACTGTTTCACACTGCTTTCTCCAGGTGGAGCAGACTGTTTTGCACTGCTTTCTCCAGGTGGAGCAGAGTGTTTTGCACTGCTTTCTCCAGGTGGAGCAGAGTGTTTTGCACTGCTTTCTCCAGGTGGAGCAGACTGTTTCGCACTGCTTTCTCCAGGTGGAGCAGACTGTTTTGCACTGCTTTCTCCAGGTGGAGCAGACTGTTTCGCACTGCTTTCTCCAGGTGGAGCAGACTGTTTTGCACTGCTTTCTCCAGGTGGAGCAGACTGTTTTGCACTGCTTTCTCCAGGTGGAGCAGAGTGTTTTGCACTGCTTTCTCCAGGTGGAGCAGACTGTTTTGCACTGCTTTCTCCAGGTGGAGCAGACTGTTTCGCACTGCTTTCTCCAGGTGGAGCAGACTGTTTTGCACTGCTTTCTCCAGGTGGAGCAGAGTGTTTTGCACTGCTTTCTCCAGGTGGAGCAGAGTGTTTTGCACTGCTTTCTCCAGGTGGAGCAGACTGTTTTGCACTGCTTTCTCCAGGTGAAGCAGACTGTTTTGCACTGCTTTCTCCAGGTGGAGCAGAGTGTTTTGCACTGCTTTCTCCAGGTGGAGCAGAGTGTTTTGCACTGCTTTCTCCAGGTGAAGCAGACTGTTTTGCACTGCTTTCTCCAGGTGGAGCAGACTGTTTTGCACTGCTTTCTCCAGGTGAAGCTGAGTGCGCAGCTGGAATAGTCTGTGGCTGGTTTGATGGCGGTGTGAGGCTGCACTCCTCCTGGAGGCCTTGTGTGCCTCTGTGCTGAGGTCGGAGTCCTCCACGCTCCGTGTTTCTAGTCTTTTCATTGTCTCCTCTTGATGTTGGGTGGATCCAGTCCATTGTGTGTCTTTTACCTGCTCGCTGAGAACCAGTTGCTACGGAAACCAGAGAATAAAGGATTCACGTTTTCTCCCACTCACAGAACGAGCACGGAGGAAGATAAAGGTCAGGCGAGATGAGGACGATTAGAAGATCGGGGCGATTGGGGTTTATACAGCTCAGTAGACTGTAAGCTCCTGTATCTCTAGGGGGCGGAGGCCGCAGGCACACCTGGAGACCCTCTCCCCCATGACAAGACCCCAATGTCATCGCTATAGTTACCAACAAGCATTTCCGGACAGTCGGACATTATAATCCTCAGCTGCTCCGCCAGGAAAACAGGAGAGAAATATCATCAGTAAATATTTACATTATACAGTGACATAAAGATACAATGTATCCAGTCTCATCAATGTGTGCCTCATTGTGTCCTGGTATAACTGTCAGCCCCATGTAAGTCATTGCTGTCAGCCCCATGTAAGTCATTACTGTCAGCCCCATGTAGATCGTTACTGTCAGTCCCATGTAGATCATTACTGTCAGACCCATGTAAGTCATTACTGTCAGCCCCATGTAGATTTTTACTGTCAGTCTCGTGTAGATCATTACTGTCAGACCCATGTAAGTCATTACTGTCAGCCCCATGTAGATCATTACTGTCAGATCCATGTAGACTGTTACTGTCAGTCCCATGTAGATCATTACTGTCGGCCCCATGTAAGTCATTACTGTCAGCCCCATGTAGATTTTTACTGTCAGTCTCGTGTAGATCATTACTGTCAGACCCATGTAAGTCATTACTGTCAGCCCCATGTAGATCATTACTGTCAGATCCATGTAGACTGTTACTGTCAGTCCCATGTAGATCATTACTGTCGGCCCCATGTAGATCATTACTGTCGGCCCCATGTAGATCATTACTGTCAGCCCCATGTAGATCCTTACTGTCAGCCCCATGTAGACCATTACTGTTAGCCCCATGTAGATAGATCCTTACTGTCAGCCCCATGTAGATCATTACTGTCAGACCCATGTAGATCATTACTGTCAGACCCATGTAGATCCTTACTGTCAGCCCCATGTAGACCATTACTGTTAGCCCCATGTAGATCATTACTGTCAGACCCATGTAGATCATTACTGTCAGACCCATGAAGATCATTACTGTCAGACCCATGTAAATCCTTACTGTCAGCCCCATGTAGATACTTACTGTCGGCCCCATGTAGATCATTACTGTCAGCCCCATGTATAGTACAGACCAAAAGTTTGGACACATCTTCTCATTTAAAGATTTTTCTGTATTTTCATGACTATGAAAATTGTACATTCACACTGAAGGCATCAAATCTATGAATTAACACATGTGGAATTATATACTTAACAAAAAAGTGTGAAACAACTGAAAATATGTCTTATATTCTAGGTTCTTCAAAGTAGCCACCTTTTGCTTTGATGACTGATTTGCACACTCTTGGCATTCTCTTGATGAGCTTCAAGAGGTAGTCACCGGGAATGGTCTTCCAACAATCTTGAAGGAGTTCCCAGAGACGCTTAGCACTTGTTGGCCCTTTTGCCTTCACTCTGCGGTCCAGCTCGCCCCAAACCATCTCGATTGGGTTCAGGTCTGGTGACTGTGGAGGCCAGGTCATCTGGCGTAGCACCCCATCACTCTCCTTCTTGGTCAAATAGCCCTTACACAGCCTGGAGGTGTGTTTGGGGTCATTGTCCTGTTGAAAAAATAAATGATGGTCCAACTAAACGCAAACCGGATGGAATAGCACGCCGCTGCAAGATGCTGTGGTAGCCATGCTGGTTCAGTATGCCTTCAATTTTGAATAAATCCCCACCAGTGTCACCAGCAAAGCACCCCCACACCACCACACCTCCTCCTCCATGCTTCACGGTGGGAATCAGGCATGTAGAGTCCATCCGTTCACCTTTTCTGCGTCGCACAAAGACACGGTGGTTGGAATCAAAGATCTCAAATTTGTACTCATCAGACCAAAGCACAGATTTCCACTGGTCTAATGTCCATTCCGTGTGTTCTTTAGCCCAAACAAGTCTCTTCTGCTTGTTGCCTGTCCTTAGCAGTGGTTTCCTAGCAGCTATTTTACTATGAAGGCCTGCTGCACAAAGTCTCCTCTTAAGGCCGGGGACACACTTAACGTATAAAACAACGGTCCGTTTTTCACGGACGAGAATCGCACAAATGTTTCAAAAACAGTGATCCGTGTGCAGTGCGAGGATGCGATTTCCTCGCATCAAATGATCCGTGTGACATCCGTGTGTCATCCGTATGGCATCCGTATGCCGATATTTTCTCGCAGGCTTGCAAAACCGACATCTAATGGATTTATGTGCTCAAATGTTCGGGAAAACATATATACAGTATATATATATATGTCATTGAGACACATATATATATATTCTGTATTTATATTTCATTCAGCGCGATATCTGTGAAAAGCCGGTAATTCAATTGCCGGCTTCTCATTTCTCCTTCACAAACCCGACATGATATGAGACATGGTTACATACAGTAAACCATCTCATATCCCTTTTTTTTGCATATTCCACACTACTAATGTTAGTAGTGTGTATGTGCAAAATTTGGCCGCTGTAGCTGCTCAAATAAAGGGTTAAATGGCGGAAAAAAATTGGCGTGGGCTCCCGCGCAATTTTCTCCGCCAGAGTAGTAAAGCCAGTGACTGAGGGCAGATATTAATAGCCAGGAGAGGGTCCATGGTTATTGGCCCCCCCCGTGGCTACAAACATCTGCCCCCAGCCACCCCAGAAAAGGCACATCTGGAAGATGCGCCTATTCTGGCACTTGGCCACTCTCTTCCCACTCCCTGTAGTGGTGGGATATGGGGTAATGAAGGGTTAATGTCACCTTGCTATTGTAAGGTGACATTAAGCCAGATTAATAATGGAGAGGCGTCAATTATGACACCTATCCATTCTTAATCCAATTGTCTGAAAGGGTTAAAAAACAAACACACATTATTCAAAATGATTTTAATGAAATAAACACACAGGTTGTTTTAGTATTTTATTGTTCTCTCAATCCAACAGAACACCCTCGCTTGGCAAAATAATTAACCCACAAGATACATACCTTCCGATGATCTTTCACGTCCAACGAGGTAATCCATCTGAAGGGGTTAATTATTTTACAGCCATGAGTGCTAAAGCACTCGTTCGTGGTTGTAATCCCCGGGTAATGAAAGGAAATCTGAGTGATCTGTACTTACATTGAGTTGCGGTGAGGCGCCCTCTGCTGGATGAACTCATATGAACTCGAGCGTGGGAACTTTTCCAAGGCTCCAGTTCATGAGAACATCCACCAGAGGGCGCCTCACCGCAACTCAATGTAAGTACAGATCACTCAGATTTCCTTTCATTACCCGGGGATTACAACCACGAACGAGTGCTTTAGCGCAGCTCATGGCTGTAAAATAATTAACCCCTTCAGATGGATTACCTCGTTGGACGTGAAAGATCATCGGAAGGTATGTATCTTGTGGGTTAATTATTTTGCCAAGCGAGGGTGTTCTGATGGATTGAGAGAACAATAAAATACTAAATCAACCTGTGTGTTTATTTCATTAAAAATCATTTTGAATAATGTGTGTGTGTGTTTTTTAACCCTTTCAGACAATTGGATTAAGAATGGATAGGTGTCATAATTGACGCCTCTCCATTATTAATCTGGCTTAATGTCACCTTACAATAGCAAGGTGACATTAACCCTTCATTACCCCATATCCCACCGCTACACAGGAGTGGGAAGAGAGTGGCCAAGTGCCAGAATAGGCGCATCTTCCAGATGTGCCTTTTCTGGGGTGGCTGGGGGCAGATGTTTGTAGCCACGGGGGGGCCAATAACCATGGACCCTCTCCTGGCTATTAATATCTGCCCTCAGTCACTGGCTTTACTACTCTGGCGGAGAAAATTGCACGGGAGCCCACGCCAATTTTTTCCGCCATTTAACCCTTTATTTGAGCAGCTACAGCGGCCACATTTTGCACATACACACTACTAACATTAGTAGTGTGGAATATGCAAAAAAAAGGGGGATATGAGATGGTTTACTGTATGTAAACCATGTCTCATATCCTGTCGGGTTTGTGAAGGAGAAATGAGAAGCCGGCAATTGAATTACCGGCTTTTCTATAGAACACCGCTGCGTATTTCTCGCAATGCACACGCATGCTCCGTGTGTAATCCGATTTTTTCGGGCACCCATAGACTTGCATTGGCGAGTCTCGGCCGAGATACGCTGACAATCGCAGCCTGCTGCGAGTTCCCTCGGATCCAAAATACGGTGGAGAAAATATCGGATGATGGGAGCTGGACCATAGATTAACATTGGGCCGAGTGCTATGCGATTTTTTATCGCATAGCACTCGCCCATATTACGGTCTAGTGTGACCCCGGCCTAACAATTGTTGTAGAGATGTGTCTGCTGCTAGAACTCTGTGTGGCATTGACCTGGTCTCTAATTTGAGCTGCTGTTAACCTGCGATTTCTGAGGCTGGTGACTCGGATAAACTTATCCTCAGAAGCAGAGGTGACTCTTGGTCTTCCTTTCCTGGGGCGGTCCTCATGTGAGACAGTTTCTTGGTAGCGCTTGATGGTTTTTGCCACTGCACTTGGGGACACTTTCAAAGTTTTCCCAATTTTTCGGACTGACTGACCTTCATTTCTTAAAGTAATGATGGCCACTCGTTTTTCTTTACTTAGCAGCTTTTTTCTTACCATAATACTAATTCTAACAGTCTATTCAGTAGGACTATCAGCTGTGTATCCACCAGACTTCTGCTCAACACAACTGATGGCCCCAACCCCATTTAGGCCGGCCTCACACTAGCGAGTTTTACGGACGTATGAGCGCATAAACTACGTCCGTAAAACTCGCAAAATAAACGGCACAATTATTCTCAATGGGGCTGCTCCTATTAGCCGTATATTACGGTTTAGTATTATACGGCTTTCTACGGCCGTACAAAATCGCAGCATGCTGCGTTTGTCACCGTATTGCGCAAAAAAATCGCCAATGAAAGTCTATGGGGGCGAGAAAAATACGGATTCCACACTGACCAGCAGTGTGACTTGCGAGAAATACGCAGCGGTGTTAGTGAAAAGTCGGTAATTCAATTGCCGGCTTTTCATTTCTCCTGCACAAACCCGACAGGATATGAGACAGGGTTTACATACAGTAAACCATCTCATATCCCCTTTTTTTTTGCATATTCCACACTACTAATGTTAGTAGTGTGTATGTGCAAAATTTCAGCGCTGTAGCTGCTGAAATAAAGGGTTAAATGGCGGAAAAAATTGGCGTGGGCTCCCGCGCAATTTTCTCCGCCAGAATGGTAAAGCCAGTGACCGAGGGCAGATATTAATAGCCAGGAGAGGGTCCATGGTTATTGGCCCCCCCCGTGGCTAAAAACATCTGCCCCCAGCCACCCCAGAAAAGGCACATCTGGAAGATGCGCCTATTCTGGCACTTGGCCACTCTCTTCCCACTCCCTGTAGCGGTGGGATATGGGGGTAATGAAGGGTTAATGCCACCTTGCTATTGGAAGGTGACATTAAGCCAGATTAATAATGGAGAGGCGTCAATTATGTCACCTATCCATTATTAATCCAATAGTACGAAAGGGTTAAAAAACACACACACACATGATTTAAAAGTATTTTAATGAAATAAACACAGCGGTTGTTGTAATAATTTATTGTTCTCTCAATCCATCAGGAACACCCTCGCTTGGAAAAATAATAAACGCACAAGATACATACCTTCTGGTGAACCGTCTCGTCCCACGAAGTAATCCATCTGAAGGGGTTAACTAATATTACAGGCAGGAGCCCTGCAAATGCAGCTGTGCTCCGTGCCTGTAATCCCCGGCGAATGAATGAAATGTAGGTCATTGACCTACATTTCCTTCAGTCGCGGTGAGGCGCCCTCTGGTGGATGTTCTCATGAACTGCAGCCTGGGAACTTTTTCCCACGCTCCAGGTCATATGAGGACATCCTCCAGGGGGCGCATCACCGCGACTGAAGGAAATGTAGGTCAATGACCTACATTTCATTCATTCGCTGGGGAATTACAAGCACGGAGCACAGCTGCATTTAGCAGGGCTCCTGCCTGTAATATTAGTTAACCCCTTCAGATGGATTACTTCGTGGGACGAGACGGTTCACCAGAAGGTATGTATCTTGTGCCTTTATTATTTTTCCAAGCGAGGGTGTTCCTGATGGATTCAGAGAACAATAAATTATTACAACAACCGCTGTGTTT
Source organism: Ranitomeya variabilis (assembly GCF_051348905.1). Classification (NCBI taxonomy): domain Eukaryota; kingdom Metazoa; phylum Chordata; class Amphibia; order Anura; family Dendrobatidae; genus Ranitomeya; species Ranitomeya variabilis. The sequence continues at coordinate 420,098,250 of NC_135233.1, forward strand.
ATTTCATTAAAATACTTTTAAATCATGTGTGTGTGTGTTTTTTAACCCTTTCGTACTATTGGATTAATAATGGATAGGTGACATAATTGACGCCTCTCCATTATTAATCTGGCTTAATGTCACCTTCCAATAGCAAGGTGGCATTAACCCTTCATTACCCCATATCCCACCGCTACAGGGAGTGGGAAGAGAGTGGCCAAGTGCCAGAATAGGCGCATCTTCCAGATGTGCCTTTTCTGGGGTGGCTGGGGGCAGATGTTTTTAGCCACGGGGGGGCCAATAACCATGGACCCTCTCCTGGCTATTAATATCTGCCCTCGGTCACTGGCTTTACCATTCTGGCGGAGAAAATTGCGCGGGAGCCCACGCCAATTTTTTCCGCCATTTAACCCTTTATTTCAGCAGCTACAGCGCTGAAATTTTGCACATACACACTACTAACATTAGTAGTGTGGAATATGCAAAAAAAAGGGGATATGAGATGGTTTACTGTATGTAATCATGTCTCATATCCTGTCGGGTTTGTGCAGGAGAAATGAGAAGCCGGCAATTGAATTACCGGCTTTTAACACATATCGCGCTGAATGAAATCTAAATACAGAATATATATATGTGTCTCAATGACATATATATATATATATATATATATATATATATATATATATATACTGTATATATGTTTTCCCGAACATTTGAGCACATAAATCCATTAGATGTCGGTTTTGCAAGCCTGCGCGAAAATCTCGCAGTACGGATGCCATACGGATTACATACGGAGGATGCCATGCGCAAAATACGCTGACACACCCTGACTACGGATCAATATTTTGGGAACATTTCTCCGTATTACGGCCGTAGTACGGACGTATAATACGTGGCGTATTGTCTTACGCCCAGTGTGAGGCCGGCCTTATATGGCAAGAAATCCCACTTATTAAACCTGACAGGGCACACCTGTGAAGTGAAAACCATTCCCGATGACTAGCTCTTGAAGCTCATCAAGAGAATGCCAAGAGTGTGCAAAGCAGTCATCAAAGCAAAAGGTGGCTACTTTGAAGAACCTAGAATATAAGACATAATTTCAGTTGTTTCACACTTTTTTGTTAAGTATATAATTCCACATGTGTTAATTCATAGTTTTGATGCCTTCAGTGTGAATGTACAATTTTCATAGTCATGAAAATACAGAAAAATCTTTAAATGAGAAGGTGTGTCCAAACTTTTGGTCTGTACTGTAGATCATTACTGTCAGCCCCATGTAGATCATTACTGTCAGTCCCATGTAGATCATTACTGTCAGACCCATGTAAGTAATTACTGTCAGCCCCATGTAGGTCTTTACTGTCAGTCCCGTGTAGATCATTACTGTCAGACCCATGTAAGTCATTACTGTCAGCCCCATGTAGATCATTACTGTCAGTCCCATGTAGATCATTACTGTCGGCTCCATGTAGATCATTACTGTCGGCCCCATGTAGATCATTACTGTCGGCCCCATGTAGATCCTTAAGGTATGTGCACACGTTGCGGATTCTGCTGCGGATTTTTCCGCAGCGGATTTGGAAAATCCGCAGTGCAAAACCACTGCGGTTTTCACTGCGGATTTTATCGCGGTTTCTTCTGCGGATTCCTCTGCGGGTTTTCAACTGCACTTTTCTATTGGTGCATGTTGAAAACCGCTGCGGAATCCGCAGAAAGAATTGACATACTGCGCAAAATAATCCGCTGCGTTTCCGCGCTGATTTTTCCGCAGCATGTGCACAGCGGGTTTTTTTTCCCATAGGTTTACATAGTACTGTAAACTTTGGGAAAACTGCTGCGGATCCGCAGCGTCAAATCCGCTGCGGATCCGCAGCAAAATCCGCAGCGTGTGCACATACCCTTACTGTCGGCCCCATGTAGATCCTTACTGTCGGCCCCATGTAGATCCTTACTGTCGGCCCCATGTAGATCCTTACTGTCAGCCCCATGTAGATCATTACTGTCAGCCCCATGTAGATCATTACCATTATCCCCATGTAGATCATTACCGTCAGTCCCATGTAGATCATTACCGTCATCCCCATGTAGATCATTACCGTCAGTCCCATGTAGATCATTACCGTCAGCCCCATGTAGATCATTACCGTCAGCCCCATGTAGATCATTACCGTCAGCCCCATGTAGATCATTACTGTCAGTCCCATGTAGATCATTACTGTCAGCCCCATGTAGATTCATGTCCAGATAATGAGGGCAGATCGGGCACCTGAGAACAGAGTAGTGGCCCTTTGTCTTCTGATGATCTGATTGGCGGCAGGGTTTTGTACATGTGACTACTGTCCTGATTGGCTGCAGGTAGTGTGCGTCATGTGGTTTATTCCCTGAGTATGACTTATCTGTAACCATGGTTACACATAATTCTGCCTTGGAGCTGTGGACGCAAACAGTAAACTATGTAAGGCTACTTTCACACTAGCGTCGGGCTCGGCCCGTCGCAGTATGTCGGGCCGAGGTTACCGACGCTAGCGTTCTCTGTGCCGCACAACAGGGGCAGCGGATGCATTTTTCCAGCGCATCCGCTGCCCCATTGTGAGGTGCGGGGAAGTGCGGGGAGGTGGGGGCGGAGTTCCGGCCACGCATGCGCGGTCGGAAAAAGCGGACCGTCGGCAGCAAAAAACGTTACATGTAAGGCTACTTTCACACTAACGTTTTTTTCAATACGTCGCAATGCGTCGTTTTGGCAAAAAAACGCATCCTGCAAAAGTGCTTGCAAGATGCGTTTTTTTCCCATTGACTAACATTAGCGACGCATTTGCGATGCATTGACACACGTCGCAACCGTCGTGAGACGGTTGCGCCGTGTTGTGGCGGTCCGCCGTGAGCAAAAAACGTTACATGTAACGTTTTTTGCTGCCGACGGTCCGCTTTTTCCGACCGCGCATGCGCGGCCGGAACTCCGCCCCCACCTCCCCGCACTTCCCCGCACCTCACAATGGGGCAGCGGATGCGCTGGAAAAATGCATCCGCAGCCCCCGTTGTGTGGCGTATACAACGCTAGCGTCGGTAACCTCGGCCCGACGCACTGCGATGGGCCGAGCCCGACGCTAGTGTGAAAGTAGCCTAACGTTTTTTGCTCCCGGCGGACCGCCACAACACGGCGCAACCGTCTCACGACGGTTGCGACGTGTGTCAATGCGTCGCAAATGCGTCGCTAATGTTAGTCAATAGGAAAAAAATGCATCCTGCAAGCACTTTTGCAGGATGCGTTTTTTTGCAAAAACGACGCATTGCGACGTATTGAAAAAAACGCTAGTGTGAAAGTAGCCTAAGGCTACTTTCACATTTTCGTTAGAATCCGCAGCGTATCATCCACAACCGCAAACGCATGCAAAAACACATGCAAACGTCTGATAACGCAGCGTTTTTTATCCGCATCAGCTTACACATGATGGTAAAAAAAAACGCAGCGTTTGCATGCATTTTTACATGTGTTTGCGCTTTTTATGCGCATGCGTTTGATATTTCCAGGAGGGTGTGTCTTTAATGGGCATGCGCAGTCCGAAGTACGCAAGAGCAATCAAACGCATGCGTACGCAAAGACATGTGTACGCATGCGTTCCCATAGATAGTAATAAATATTTTGGCCGCATTCCTTGCGCTAACAACCGCATACGTTTCTAGGCGGCAAATTGACGCCTCTAAAATTACTACATGTAGCGTTTACCGCGCCAAACCGCAGACGACGAAACGACGCATGTGTCGTCAAACGCGGCAAAACGCAATCGAACGCAGACACATGCATCTCTAATGTTAAAGATAGGAATACACAACGCATGCGGATATTTGCTGAAGAAACGCTGCGGACACAACCGCAAATGTGAAACCGGCCTAAGAAGTTGCTTAATTCATGGCGTTAGATACTTTGTATAAGAAGGTGGGGGCGGATTTCAGCTTTATTTCTCACATTCCCTTGCTGAACCCCAGGACTGGGGGTGACGGCCTCGGAGGGATTCATCTGAGATCACCCAGCTTTCCCAGGAACTGACATGACCATGTAACATCCTGATAAACCAGTGGTCCCGGATGTGTATAGACGCTGCCATGGCGTCCGTGTCCTGAAGTTCATTGTCCCAGCGGTCAGCACTGACCCCATAACCTTTGCTCTCCTTTTCCTGGGTTGTCTCCACCTCGGACCTTGGATCCCCCTTAATTCCTGGACACCTGACAGGAGAGTCAATATTACGTCACGGTACAAGGGTCTCGGTCGCCGCAGATCACCAGTAGTGGCATCCAAGATGAGGGAAAGTTTCAGCACTGCAGGAGGAGAGAAGAACTATAGGTAACCTCACTATTATTATTGGGGCGTTATTACAGATGAGCGGGCATTATCACATGGGGGGCCAGAGCCCACCGGTCTGTATACAGAGCCTATACATTGTGTAAGGAAAGTTCTGCAACTGTCTAGAAAACTTTGTTACAATTCTTGTTCATCTTCAAGATAATTGCTTGCAGTCAGTGAATGGAACCCTGTTCACACAGCTGATTGTAGCAGTAAGGCCTCAGATAAAAAAATGGATCGCAGTCTGAGCAGTGCTGCTCGAAGGCCGTGCAGATATGCGGATTGATTTCACTGCTAAATCAGATGAGAAAAACATCGCACTCCGTACAGACCATCATCATGCAGACAATCAGTATATGGACCACCGGTATATGAACCATCGGTATAAGGACCATCGTTATACGGACAACCAGTATACGGGCCATCAGTATACAGACCACCAGTATTTGGACCATCAGTATACGGACCACCGGTATATGAACCATCGGTATAAGGACCATTGTTATACGGACAACCAGTATACGGCCATCAGTATACAGACCACCAGTATTTGGACCATCAGTATACGGACCACCAGTATATGGACCATCGGTGTGCGGACCACCGGTATATGGGCCATCGGTATACGGACCACCAGTATTTGGACCATCAGTATACGGACCACCAGTATATGGACCACCGGTATATGAACCATCGGTATAAGGACCATTGTTATATGGACAACCAGTATACGGCCATCAGTATACAGACCACCAGTATTTGGACCATCAGTATACGAACCACCAGTATATGGACCATCGGTATGCGGACCACCGGTATATGGACCATCAATATACGACCACCAGTAAATGGACCACCAGTTAGTGGACCATCGGTATACGGACCACCAGCACACGGACCACTGGTATACAGACCATCGGTATACAGACCATCAGTATACGGACCACCAGTATACGGACCACGGGTACACGGACCACCAGTACAAGGACCACCAGTACAGCATCGGATTCTTAGGGTATGTGTACACGTTGCAGATTTCCTGAGGGTCCACAGCGTTTTTTTGCGGTGCAGAAACGCTGCAGATCTGCATGTGATTTACAGTACAATGTAAATCAATGAAAAAAAACGCTGTGCAGACGGTGCGGAAAATTCCGTGCAGAAACACTGCAGAGTTAAAGAAGGAGCATGTCACTTATTTGTGCGAATCTGCAGTGTTTTTGTACCTATTCCATTATAGGAATCCGCAGGGGTAAAAACCGCAGTAAATCCGCACCTGTGTTTTCTGCCAAGAGATGCAGAATCCGCACCAGAAATTCCTAAGGCAAATCCGCAGCCTGTGCACTGTCATGATCTCCATGGCCAGAGAACTAGCATAAGCCTCTATAGGAACAAGCTCTTGGAAGATGTAACTGTACTGACCATGAACTAAACCTACCGCATCATCTAGAAGTAGCCAGGTAGCATGTCCTACTTTTTATCCCTATATGCCCAGCGCCGGCCGGAGAACTAAATAATGCTAGCAGAGGGAAATATAAGACCTGACTCACCTCTAGAGAAATGCCCAAAAGGAGACAGAAGCCCCCCACATATATTGGCGGTGATATGAGATGAAACAACAAACGCAGCAGGAAAATAGTTTTAGCAAATTTGAGGTCCGCTTTCTAGATAGCAGAAGACAGAAAGCATACTTTCATGGTCAGTAGAAAACCCTAACAAAACACATCCAGAAATTACTTTAGGACTCTGGCATTAACTCATAATACCAGAGTGGCAATTCCTGATCAACAAGAGCTTTCCAGACACAGTAACGAAACTGCAGCTGTGAACTGGAACCAAAATACAAAAACAAAACATGGACGAATGTCCAACTTATCTAGTAGATGTCTGGGAGCAGGAACAAGCACAGAGAGGCTTCTGATAACATTGTTGACCGGCAAGCATCTAACAGAGAAGCCAGGTTATATAGCGACACCCAGATCTAATCAGAACAGGTGAACAGGGAAGATGATGTCACAAGTTCAATTCCACCAGTAGCCACCGGGGGAGCCCAGAATCCAAATTCACAACAGTACCCCCCCCTCAAGGAGGGGGCACCGAACCCTCACCAGAACCACCAGGGCGATCAGGATGGGCCCTATGAAAGGCACGAACCAGATCAGAGGCATGAACATCAGATGCAGTGACCCAAGAATTATCCTCCTGGCCGTATCCCTTCCACTTGACCAGATACTGGAGTCTCCGTCTGGAAACACGGGAGTCTAGGATTTTTTCCACAACGTACTCCAACTCACCCTCAACCAACACCGGAGCAGGAGGCTCAACGGAAGGCACAACCGGTGCCTCATACCTGCGCAATAACGACCGATGAAAAACGTTATGAATAGAAAAGGATGCAGGGAGGTCCAAACGGAAGGAAACAGGGTTAAGAATCTCCAATATTTTATACGGACCGATGAACCGAGGCTTAAACTTAGGAGATGAGACCCTCATAGGGACAAAACGAGAAGACAACCACACCAAATCTCCAACACAAAGCCGAGGACCAACACGACGGTGACGGTTGGCAAAAAGCTGAGTCTTCTCCTGGGACAACTTTAAATTGTCCATCACCTGCCCCCAGATATGATGCAATCTCTCCACCACCGCATCCACTCCAGGACAATCCGAGGATTCCATCTGACCGGAGGAAAATCGAGGATGGAACCCCGAATTACAGAAAAACGGGGAAACCAAGGTGGCAGAGCTGGCCCGATTATTGAGGGCGAACTCCGCCAATGGCAAAAAAGCAACCCAATCATCCTGGTCAGCAGACACAAAACACCTCAGATATGTCTCCAGGGTCTGATTAGTCCGCTCGGTCTGGCCATTAGTCTGAGGGTGAAAAGCAGACGAAAAAGACAAATCTATGCCCATCCTAGCACAAAATGCCCGCCAAAATCTAGACACAAATTGGGTTCCTCTGTCAGAAACGATATTCTCAGGAATACCATGCAAACGAACAACATTTTGAAAAAACAGGGGCACCAACTCGGAAGAAGAAGGCAATTTGGGCAGGGGAACCAAATGAACCATCTTAGAAAAACGGTCACACACCACCCAGATGACAGACATCTTCTGAGAAACAGGCAGATCCGAAATAAAATCCATCGAGATGTGTGTCCAAGGCCTCTTAGGAATAGGCAAGGGCAACAATAATCCACTAGCCCGAGAACAACAAGGCTTGGCCCGAGCACAAACGTCACAAGACTGCACAAAGCCTCGCACATCTCGTGACAGGGAAGGCCACCAGAAGGATCTTGCCACCAAATCCCTGGTACCAAAAATTCCAGGATGACCTGCCAACGCAGAAGAATGCACCTCAGAGATGACTTTACTGGTCCAATCATCAGGAACAAACAGCCTATCAGGCGGACAACGATCCGGTCTATCCGCCTGAAACTCCTGCAAGGCCCGCCGCAGGTCTGGAGAAACAGCTGACAAGATAACTCCCTCCTTAAGAATACCTGTGGGGTCAGAGTTGCCAGGTGAATCAGGCTCAAAACTCCTAGAAAGGGCATCCGCCTTAACATTCTTAGAACCTGGTAGGTACGATACCACAAAATTAAACCGAGAAAAAAATAATGACCAGCGCGCCTGTCTAGGATTCAGGCGCCTGGCGGTCTCAAGATAAATCAAATTTTTGTGGTCAGTCAATACCACCACCTGATGTCTGGCCCCCTCGAGCCAATGGCGCCACTCCTCAAACGCCCACTTCATGGCCAAAAGCTCCCGATTCCCAACATCATAATTCCGCTCAGCGGGCGAAAATTTACGGGAAAAGAAGGCACAAGGCCTCATCACGGCGCAGTCAGAACTTTTCTGCGACAACACTGCCCCAGCTCCGATCTCAGAAGCGTCGACCTCAACCTGAAAAGGAAGAGTCACATCAGGCTGACGCAACACAGGGGCAGAAGAAAAACGGCGCTTAAGCTCCTGAAAGGCCTCCACAGCATCAGGGGACCAATTAGCAACATCAGCACCCTGTCTAGTCAAATCGGTCAATGGCTTAACGACATCCGAAAAACCAGAAATAAATCGACGATAAAAGTTGGCAAAGCCCAAAAATTTCTGAAGACTTTTAAGAGAAGAGGGCTGCGTCCAATCACAAATAGCTTGAACCTTGACAGGATCCATCTCAATGGAAGAGGGAGAAAAAATATATCCCAAAAAGGAAATTCTCTGAACCCCAAAAACGCACTTAGAACCCTTGACACACAGAGAATTAGACCGCAAAACCTGAAAAACCCTCTTAACTTGCCGGACATGAGAGTCCCAGTCATCCGAAAAAATCAGAATATCATCCAGATACACTATCATAAATTTATCCAAAAAATCGCGGAAAATATCATGCATAAAGGACTGGAAGACTGAAGGGGCATTAGAAAGACCAAAAGGCATCACCAAATACTCAAAGTGGCCCTCGGGCGTATTAAATGCGGTTTTCCACTCATCCCCCTGCCTGATCCGCACCAAATTATACGCCCCACGGAGATCAATCTTAGAGAACCACTTGGCCCCCTTTATGCGAGCAAACAAATCAGTCAGCAACGGCAATGGGTATTGATATTTAACCGTGATTTTATTCAAAAGCCGATAATCAATACATGGTCTCAAAGAGCCGTCTTTTTTTGACACAAAGAAAAAACCGGCTCCTAAGGGAGATGACGATGGACGAATATGTCCCTTTTCCAAGGACTCCTTTATATATTCTCGCATAGCAGTATGTTCAGGCACAGACAGATTAAATAAACGACCCTTTGGGTATTTACTACCCGGAATTAAATCTATAGCACAATCGCACTCACGGTGCGGAGGTAGTGAACCCAGCTTGGGTTCTTCAAAGACGTCACGATAATCAGACAGGAACTCAGGGATTTCAGAGGGAATAGATGATGAAATGGACACCAAAGGTACGTCCCCATGAGTCCCCTTACATCCCCAGCTCAACACAGACATAGCTCTCCAGTCAAGGACTGGGTTGTGAGACTGCAGCCATGGCAATCCCAGCACCAAATCCTCATGTAGATTATACAGCACTAGAAAACGAATAGTCTCCTGGTGATCCGGATTAATACACATAGTCACTTGTGTCCAGTATTGTGGTTTATTATTAGCCAATGGGGTGGAGTCAATCCCCTTCAGAGGAATAAGAGTTTCCAAAGGCTCTAAATCATACCCACAACGATTGGCAAAGGACCAATCCATAAGACTCAAAGCGGCGCCAGAGTCGATATAGGCGTCAGTAGTAATAGATGACAAAGAGCAAATCAGGGTCACAGACAAAATAAATTTAGACTGCAAAGTGCCAACGGAAACGGATTTATCAAGCTTTTTAGTACGCTTAGAGCACGCTGATATAACATGAGTAGAATCCCCACAATAGAAACACAACCCATTTTTCCGTCTAAAATTCTGCCGCTCGCTTCTGGACAGAATTCTATCACACTGCATGCTTTCTGGCGTCTTCTCAGTGGACACCGCCAGATGGTGCACAGGTTTGCGCTCCCGCAGACGCCTATCGATCTGAATGGCCATTGTCATGGACTCATTCAGACCCGCAGGCACAGGGAACCCCACCATAACATCCTTAATGGCATCAGAGAGACCCTCTCTGAAAGTAGCCGCCAAGGCGCACTCATTCCACTGAGTAAGCACAGACCATTTACGGAATCTTTGGCAGTAAATTTCAGCTTCATCTTGCCCCTGCGATAGGGACATCAAAGTTTTTTCTGCCTGAAGTTCCAAATGAGGTTCCTCATACAGCAAGCCCAAGGCCAAAAAAAACGCATCCACATTGCGCAACGCAGGATCCCCTGGTGCCAATGCAAAAGCCCAGTCTTGAGGGTCGCCGCGGAGCAAGGAAATCACAATCCCAACCTGCTGTGCAGAGTCTCCAGCAGAACGAGATTTCAGGGACAAAAATAGCTTACAATTATTTCTAAAATTCTGAAAGCTAGATCTATTCCCTGAGAAGAATTCCGGCAAAGGAATTCTCGGCTCAGATACCGGAGCATGAATAATAAAATCTTGCAAATTTTGTACTTTCGTGGTGAGATTATTCAAACCTGCAGTTACACTCTGAAGATCCATTATTAACAGGTGAACACAAAGCCATTCAAAGATTATAAGGAGAGAGAAAAAAAAGAAAGACTGCAGCATAGACAGACTGGCAAGTGATCCAATTAAGAGCACAGAGGGAAAAAAAAAAAAAAAAAAAAAACTCTCAGCAGACTTCTTATTTCTCTCCTTTCTCAGCCAAGGATTTTAACCCTTTAGTGGGCCGGTCAAACTGTCATGATCTCCATGGCCAGAGAACTAGCATAAGCCTCTATAGGAACAAGCTCTTGGAAGATGTAACTGTACTGACCATGAACTAAACCTACCGCATCATCTAGAAGTAGCCAGGTAGCATGTCCTACTTTTTATCCCTATATGCCCAGCGCCGGCCGGAGAACTAAATAATGCTAGCAGAGGGAAATATAAGACCTGACTCACCTCTAGAGAAATGCCCAAAAGGAGACAGAAGCCCCCCACATATATTGGCGGTGATATGAGATGAAACAACAAACGCAGCAGGAAAATAGTTTTAGCAAATTTGAGGTCCGCTTTCTAGATAGCAGAAGACAGAAAGCATACTTTCATGGTCAGTAGAAAACCCTAACAAAACACATCCAGAAATTACTTTAGGACTCTGGCATTAACTCATAATACCAGAGTGGCAATTCCTGATCAACAAGAGCTTTCCAGACACAGTAACGAAACTGCAGCTGTGAACTGGAACCAAAATACAAAAACAAAACATGGACGAATGTCCAACTTATCTAGTAGATGTCTGGGAGCAGGAACAAGCACAGAGAGGCTTCTGATAACATTGTTGACCGGCAAGCATCTAACAGAGAAGCCAGGTTATATAGCGACACCCAGATCTAATCAGAACAGGTGAACAGGGAAGATGATGTCACAAGTTCAATTCCACCAGTAGCCACCGGGGGAGCCCAGAATCCAAATTCACAACAGTGCACACAGCCTTAGGGTATGTTTCCACGGTAAGTAAACGCTGCTTGTTTGACGCTGCAGCGTCAAACAAGCAGCGTCCAGATGTTCCTGCATAGTGGAGGGGATTTTATGAAATCCCGTCTCCACTATGCGTGGAAACCCGCACGCGGAGGCCCTGCGACTCCGGACATGCTGCGCGTCTTTTCAGATCGCAGCATGTCCGTACACCTTGCGGGGACGCAGCGTCCCCGCAAGGCATATCACAGGGCCCTATGGCGAGGGGTGCGATGATCCCGGATGTGTACTGTACACATCCGGCACCATCGCGTCCCAGAAAGGGGGCGGGGCTAAGCGCCAAGCGGCTTCGCCGCTGCGGCGATACCGCCGGCCATCCTGAGCGTGGAGACATAGCCTTAGGGTATGTGTCCACGTTCAGGATTGCATCAGGATTTGGTCAGGATTTTTCATCAGTATTTGTAAGCCAAAACCAGGAGTGGAACAAATAGAGGAAAAGTATAATAGAAACATATGCACCAATTCTGCATTTATCACCCACTCCTGGTTTTGGCTTACAAATACTGATGTAAAATCCTGACCAAATCCTGATGCAATCCTGAATGTGGAGACATACCCTTAGAGATACGTTACAATTCTGTAGCTTAGGAAGCTGTAAATAGTCGTGTAAATGGTTAATGGCTGCTGAGTAAAGAAAGACAAGTGAGGAGAAATTGTCCTGATTTTCTGGCTGAGGATGTGACTGGCGTTACTCTCGTGTGACCCCGGCCTTAGGGCTCCTTCTCACTATGATCCGGCAATACCCGGCCCTGCAGCCGGCACAGAGGAGCGGAGCGGGCGGCTCCATGTATTCCTATGCACGCTCCGATCTGAGTGCCGGCAGCAGCGCCGGGTATTAACATGCCAGACTCATCCAAGTGAGTAGGAGCCCTTATAGAATGAGTCTGGAGTGGACTGATCTATTCTTGATACATTTTTCCTGCACTGATACGTTGTAACAAACTGTGGAGCACTGCTAATTATTCTGAAACTCACCCCGGCCTCACACGTCTCACACCTCAAGTCCGTTACAATGTATCATTGTGAGGGAAATACAGCAGCACAAAGCTCCCTCCTGTCCTGACAGTTTGCTACAATGTATCAGTGCAAGTAACCCTCAGTCTGGAGTCCTGGCTGTGAATCGGATTGTCCAGACTGGATACAATGGTAACAGAACCTCAGCTGTGAAGAGGATGAGGCCAGGATGGAAGTAGAACTTCTGAATGTGAACTAGAATGTTCTCATTCACTGAAAGCAAACAAAGTCTAACGTTGCAGAGCGTCCACTTTAGTTAGAACAGTCCCTGAGATAATCAGAGTTATTATCCGGAGATGAGACCCCCAGTGATCCGCGTCTCTGGGGGACCCCGACAGCCAGCGCTCTATTCCCTACAGGGACAAAAAGATGACAGATCCGGACTATAGGGATCAACCTGAGGGTCCCAGACACCAGCCATCAGGAGGAGGATGGTGGGGGTGATGGATATGTTGACGGTGAGGGTGATGGGGGTTATGGGGAGGCACGGGTAGGGGCCACGAGTCGCTGTGGTTGGCTTTTTATACATAATGCTCCAGTCTCCAGGAGGCGAGACGTGGATCTGTGGCTTCCAGTCTCCATGGAAACCTTTGGCGTCATTCCTTCTGTAAACCTGACAATCTGGCACCACCTTGTGTCCATCCACAGAGTGACAGCTGCTGGGGTATCGTCACAATGTCTCAGGAACTGGATCAGCAGCGGATCCGGACTCTGGACGCATTTTATCATTTTTTTAAATTTGGACTGCATCTTAATTTGTACCAAGTGCATCATTCATCCAGCACATAGAATTGTGCAAATGGACAGAAAAATGTGTCCTTCATCCTCTGGAATTATTAATACATCGCTTTTATTAGGGTGATTTACAAGGAATAATGTAGTATCCCTATGTCAGTAGGATCGTGGCTCCTGAGCCATCTATATGGCCGCAGGTCATAGGAAGCTGAATAAAATCATGCCCTTATATCTGCAATGTGATGTCGTGTTCCAGAGAAATCCACATCTCTTATATGTAAATTAGCTGTTCAGAGCAGAGCGGCCATCACACTGGTGACCACCACATAGACTGCTAGCATTGGAAGGGACCCCCAGGGTCCTCGTGTCCAACCCCCTGCTCAATGCAAGATTCACTAAACCATCTCAGACAGATGTCTGTCCAGCCTCTGTGTGAAGACTTCCATTGAAGCAGAACTCACCACCTCTCGTGTCCGTACGTTCCACTCGCTGATCACCCTCACTGTTCAAAAAGTGTTTTCTAATATCTAGTCTGTATCTTCTCCCTTTCAGTTTCATCCCATTGTTTCTCGTGTTTCCATGTGTAGATGAGAATAATGATGATCTTTCTACACTGTAACAGCCCCTCAGATATTTGTAGACTGCTATTAAGTCTCCTCTTAGTCTTCTTTTTTTGCAGCTAAACATTCCCCGATCCTTTACCCATTCCTCTTATGACATACTTTGTAGTCCACTCACCATCCTGGTCACTCTTCTCTGAACTTGCTCCAGTTTTTCAATATCTTTTATATAATGTGGAGCCCAGAACTGGACACAGTATTCCAGGTGAGCTCTGACTGAGGAGGAGTAGAGGGGAGAATTAATGCACGTGATCTGGACACTATGCTTCTCTTACTACATCCTAGAACTGTGTTTGCCTTTCTTGCAGCTGCATCACACTGTTGACTCCTGTGTAGTCTGCGATCTACAACTCCTGGCAAAAATTATGGAATCTCCAGCCTTGGAGGATGTTCATTCAGTTGTTTAATTTTGTAGAAAAAAAGCAGATCACAGACATGGCACAAAACTAAAGTCATTTCAAATGACAACTTTCTGGCTTTAAGAAACACTAAAAGAACTCAAGAACAAACAATGTGGTAGTCAGTAATGGTTACTTTTTTTATCCAATGTAAAGCTGTAGTAGCATCGTACGCAGTGAAGAAGCAGTGACCCACAAATTCAAACACAAAAGTCTCTTTTAATGTGTTTTTTCACAGCATTAAAGTCCAATTCACATAAATGCATATAACTTCAGTGGATATTATCAGTGACCAGTTTACACCGGTTCAAAACAATACATATCACATGGCTTTAGATTTGCGGTCCCTAAACAGGCCAGACTTCCCTTGTCCAGTTTCCCTGGGCAACCGCACGCCATCTCACAGTCTCTATACGTCTCCATACACACAGCCTCATATGTTGCAGACACTACACATGCCAGCCCTCCTCCGACTAGTTCTCGTGGGTGTCCTGCATTGCTGTATCACAGTCTCTTTACAGAATCTTTACTCACACAGTCGTACACAGTTCAGGATATCCTCCGGATAGCAGCCGGGCACCATATCCACCTGTTTGCAATCGTTGCACATGCTAGTTGTCTTTCGGGCACAGGACATCCACCTCCGGGCACAGGACTGTCCACATCCGACTCCTTTTGGGCACAGGACATCCACCTCCGGGCACAGGACTGTCCACATCCGAGACCAGTACCATGGACGACTTGCATCTATGTGTACGCTGCGGGTGCTAGGCTATTCAGCTGCCCTGGGTGCTGGCTTTGCTGGCCTGTGCCTCCATGCACTCTGCAGACCAGCACACACCAGACTGACACTGACGTGCACCTCGCACACCTGACACACCCATACCCCTTACTGCAGGGTTTTTAAACACACACAAACCTGTGGCCTTCAGCCACCTGGAAAACCCAGACCGGAAATCCGTGACCCTCATGCACACCTATGGACTTCATCCGTCTGCATGCACATTCTGGGGAGAACAAACAGCGCCCCCTAGCTGTATCAAAGGCCACAGCCTAACACCAAGCATAGGGGAAAAATTATGGAATCACTCAATTCTGAGGAAAAAAATTATGGAATCATGAAAAACAAACAAACCCTCCAACACATCACTAGTATTTTGTTGCACCACCTCTGGCTTTTCGAACAGCTTGCAGTCTCTGAGGCATGGACTTAATGAGTGTCACACAGGACTCTTCATCAGTCTGGCTCCATCTTTCTCTGATTGCTAATACAACATTTTCCAGATTCATATTGTGATTCCTATTAGTCACTAACTTAGTCAATATACCTCCACATGTGAACTAATGGAAACACCGGAGAAACAGCGGGAGTTTTTGTATAAAAAATGTCAAAAAGCTTTATTATAAACTAATACAAACGATTAAAAACACAAAGTCATGAAAGTGTTAATGAACAAAGACACCAGATATAAGTGGCCCTCAGTGCAATAGTACATATATCTTTGCATCAGTGCATTTAATAAATACATCCAGTGAAGACCAAAATCTCCTGAATGTAAAAACTATGTACATGTAAAAAAACTCTTAGCACAGCGAGAATTGATATGGATTGTGACCTTGGGAACCATGAAACCTGCCGGTCTAAATGACTCCCTGAACTTTGGCTCTTTTCTGTAGAATCTCCTTTAACCCTTAAAATAGTCTTCTACACCTGTTTTTAATCTGTATATGCAGCGCCCCAGAGTCCTGGTCGTTGCAGTACTGTAGCTCCGCCACTAAGGGGGGCTATGGTACATCTGATGGCACTGAAGGAGTTCATCTGACCAGGTATCACAGACACCAATACACTTCACAGTCTGGCCTCCAGGGGGAGCTAAGGGTTCTATGTATTAGGCCACTCCTCACAATCTGGTAAAACTGGGGGTTAGGCAGGAAGTTAGATGAGAAAGCTGACTGGGTTGGAACCAGGCAACACCTTGTGGCAGAGGGTGTTGTAGGGGAAGATTCAGAGGGGTCCCTGTCAGGGGTGGGATCCTGACAGAGGCCTAGCAACCAGAGAGAACGTTACGGGACCGCGCCTGCACGATATAGCGGCGGTACCCCAAGAAAGGACAAGAAGCGAGGTTTATTGTGCTGAGTGAGAAACGAGATCAACGCAACAAGGAGAATACCAGTAGGAGTCGTGCTGTAAGACGAGGCAACATCCTACTGAGGCGCGTAACCGGTGGCCGGAACGCCGAGGAAGTATAGAGCTCCAAGCCAAACTTCAAACCTACGGCAGGACAGTCAGTTATAGGCGGGCTGTCTCACCCAATTGACCTAGGAAGACACAGGGGGGTAACAACAGGAGTGGGGCGACGCTAGAGTCCCTTAAGAGCTCCGAGCCTCCCCGTCATACGGGTGCGTCCTAACCATAAGATCTGGGGGGACGTGGAAGAACATCAGAATCGAGTTGTGAGGGAACACGAGAAACAGACACAACAGTTGTGAGGACTATCCCGTGGTGCTTAGCAGGGAAGGACTACAACACACAAGCGCTAGAAGGTAGGCACAGATTTCCACCTGCAAAGGGAGCTCTGGATGTGCCATCGGACCGGCCAGGCTTGCGCAGCCCGGTTAACCGTATTCCGGATTGAGGATCCTGAAGCCTTCAGTAAAGAGGTAAAGAGACTGCAACCTGGTGTCCTCGTTATTTACTGCCACCTGCACTGCACCACCACAACATCATCACCATTCCCTCCACCTATCACTGTACGCCCCTCAGCAGGGTCACGGACCGGGTCTAGCCACCGTGACAACCCCAGAACAGAGACTCAGAGGCCCGGTACCGGGTACCCCTCGGCCCTGCGACAGTGGGGGCACTGCAATTTTGGCGTCACGAACAGGATCTACTTAAGCCTGAGGAATCAGGTCATGTGTGCCTTGGAACTATGATTTATTAAACTTGGACTGTGACTTATTGCAAGGACTGTGTGTTGCCGCTTGCCGCCAAAAGTTCCCGCCAAAACCGCCGCCATTACAGCGCTAAGGAGAGCGCAGGAGAAGAAGAAGGGCGTGGAAGTGGGCGTGGACAAGCTGGAGAGCGCGAAAGACAATGGCCGCCCAGTCTAAATATTTCTGCCCCTTGAAGACGTGTCCGTCAGCAGCCGAGATCCGCCTACTGATCCTCAATGGGGGGCGGAGACAACGAAAGTGAAACCGCCCACGAAGGAGAGAGCGGGAAAAGGACCAGGAAGGAGAAGTCAGCGACATGGAGGACGCCATGGCCAGCCACCCGGAGCCGGAGCGTGGGGTAGGAGCAGAGGACTCCCCCAGCTACCCGGAGGGGCACCGCAACCAGGCCTCCACCGCTGATATTGACTTCCTGCAGACCGGAGCGGACGAGCTGATCCACCAACTCCTGCAGACGCAGCTGAGCACTGAGGCCGGGTGGAAGGAGACCATCATCGGGAGCCTCGCCAGACGTCTGTCGGCAGCCTCGTCTGGTCCGGAGCAAGAAGGAAGTTACAGCGCTCCAAAGCCAGAAAGCCAGGCCCTGCCGGAAAGCGAGATGCTGCGAGCAGAGATGACAACGTCGCAGCACAAGGCCCCGCAACCAGCGTTCCAGACCCCAGCGGAGGCAGAGCAGACCGACACCGGAGGGACCGCATCTGAAGCAGGTATGAAGAACGACCCTGCCCCGCCAGCAGAGGACCTGCTGATAGGCCCCGTCGCGGCACCCCCTCTCCCTGGGACCTATAGACTCCGGCGCATTACACCTTGGGATCGGGCCACGGGTATGGAGCACTTCTTAAAGGCCCCGATCTCGCCGATCACCTTGCCGAGCGAGGTCTATGCGGAGCTACGGCCACCAGAGCGAGAGTAAACCTCGGAAGCCTGAAACTGTATATAGTTATTTAACTGTTTGTCTTCCTGCTTTATTGCTGCTGCAACCCGATTAGGGTTAACTCTTAAAGGGATCCCTTAGTTTACCCGGATCCCTATTTTTGTCTTTTGTTTTTGTTTTTGTCTATTCATGTTGAAAGAACTGCTGGATCATGAATAATGCATGATTACAAACTTTTTGTACATAGTTTGCACCTTCTTAAAGGTGCTCTCTACTGGTTTTACACAAGGAAAGGACTCTTTGCGAAGACACTGGTCTTGGAACCAGCACCGGAGTCCTTGCTGCGAACAGACTTGCAGCTTGAGAAGTTGCACTACCTCATAGAGACTTGGTCCCCTCTTAAAGGGAATGTTCACATATTGCACTTATGAACAGTGTTGCCTTAAGATGGTTAAATGGCAATAATGTCTTGAAAGAAGAAGTTAAATGTAACTAACTACTTGATTGTAAGAAATGTTGGTAATGTGCTCTGAAATAAAGTCCTGTAAAGGTGAAAGCTAGAAGAAAGATGCAGCAGACCCGTAGGGGTAGACATAGCGTCCTGCATACATGTCAGTAAGAAAGTAATGAAGGAAGTTTAATGTTTTATTTAATAGAAAATGTTTAATAATGTGCTAGAAAATGAGGACAGGAAGTGAACCCGTAGGGGTTAGTGGTGAGTCCTCTTAGGAGCCATACAGAGATGGCTCAGTAATTCTGAACTGAAAGATGGATGATATGTTCTATACTGTGTATAGTAGTGGAAAGACAGTAGGCCCGGGCAGAAAGGGGCGGTCCCATAACAGAAAGGAGAGGCAGTAGGTCTGGAGCAGTTAGGACAGGCGGTCCTGCCGATGTAAAGAAGGAGAATGCATAAAAGTTGATTAGCCTTATAATGTTTTATAAGAAGGTCTTTAGTGGATCCAGCGAGTACGTCCTTAAAGGCAAAGTTAAATTATTGTTCAAAAATTTTGCACTTAGTAGAATACCCGGTTGGGTAAGAAAAGTATTTATAGTAAGTTATTTAAAGTATTTAACCATGTTTGTAACGTTCAAGTGTCCTCACCTCCCATAAAGGGAAGCTCTGTTAAAAAGTTTACTTGTACTTGCATTTTCAAAATTGTATGTCTTATTGCTGACATGTATTGTTGTTTTCTTCCCAGTCCAGGAGTACTGGATTTAACCGGGGGGGAGTGCAGCGCCCCAGAGTCCTGGTCGTTGCAGTACTGTAGCTCCGCCACTAAGGGGGGCTATGGTACGTCTGATGGCACTGAAGGAGTTCATCTGACCAGGTATCACAGACACCAATACAGTTCACAGTCTGGCCTCCAGGGGGAGATAAGGGTTCTATGTATTAGGCCACTCCTCACAATCTGGTAAAACTGGGGGTTAGGCAGGAAGTTAGATGAGAAAGCTGACTGGGTTGGAACCAGGCAACACCTTGTGGCAGAGGGTGTTGTAGGGGAAGATTCAGAGGGGTCCCTGTCAGGGGTGGGATCCTGACAGAGGCCTAGCAACCAGAGAGAACGTTATGGTATCGCGCCTGCACGATATAGCGGCGGTACCCCAAGAAAGGACAAGAAGCGAGGTTTATTGTGCTGAGTGAGAAACGAGATCAACGCAACAAGGAGAATACCAGTAGGAGTCGTGCTGTAAGACGAGGCAACATCCTACTGAGGCGCGTAACCGGTGGCCGGAATGCCGAGGAAGTATAGAGCTCCAAGCCAAACTTCAAACCTACGGCAGGACAGTCAGTTATAGGCGGGCTGTCTCACCCAATTGACCTAGGAAGACACAGGGGGATAACAACAGGAGTGGGGCGACGCTAGAGTCCCGGAAGAGCTCCGAGCCTCCCCGTCATACGGGTGCGTCCAAACCATAAGATCTGGGGGGACGTGGAAGAACATCAGAATCGAGTTGTGAGGGAACACGAGAAACAGACAACAGTTGTGAGGACTATCCCGTGGTGCTTAGCAGGGAAGGACTACAACACACAAGCGCTAGAAGGTAGGCACAGATTTCCACCTGCAAAGGGAGCTCTGGATGTGCCATCGGACCGGCCAGGCTTGCGCAGCCCGGTTAACCGTATTCCGGATTGAGGATCCTGAAGCCTTCAGTAAAGAGGTAAAGAGACTGCAACCTGGTGTCCTCGTTATTTACTGCCACCTGCACTGCACCACCACAACATCATCACCATTCCCTCCACCTATCATTGTACGCCCCTCAGCAGGGTCACGGACCGGGTCTAGCCACCGTGACAACCCCAGAACAGAGACTCAGAGGCCCGGTACCGGGTACCCCTCGGCCCTGCGACAGTGGGGGCGCTGCATATATGTGTGTTTTGGTTTTAACAGTTTTTGTTTTTGTGACATATTATATATAGGTTCCTTCTGGATAAATGGTACTATACTGTCTTCCTCTGGATTTAATTCCTTGGGAATATATGAAAAAAGACTTACAAGAAGTGATGAACAAGTTAATTTTGCTGGTCAGATCTTGGATGGAATGTACATCTGACTATCGATATGTTGATTTGTTAGATAGGATGACTTTTGTTATTATCTGTGCATTGTTGCTATGCTGAAGCTTAATAAATATGGATAAATATGAAATATAAATATTCAGGTCCGCACCTTTAAGATCTTCAGCTGTGGTGCGCTGTCATGAATCCCCAATGGCTAGGGATAGCACAGGACAAGCAAAGTACAAATAAATAACGGACGAGCTCTAGGGTGATGGAACCTGGGCTGACCGCTGCCCTACGCCTGACAAACGCAACTAGAGATAGCCAGGGAGCGTGCCTACGTTGGTTCTAGACGCCACGCACCAGCCTAAGAGCTAACCAGTACTGCAAAGAAAATAAGACCTCACTTGCCTCCAGAGGAATGGACCCCAAAAGATATAGTTGCCTCCCACATGTATTGACGGTGAAATGAGAGGAAGGCACACACATAGAGATGATATATATAGTTTTAGCAAATTGAGGCCCGCTGTAAACTAGAAAGCAGAACGATACAAAAGGGGACTGAGCGGTCAGCAAAAAACCCTAATCAAAAAAAACCATCCTGAGATTACAAGAACCCATGTGCCAACTCATGGCACATGGGGAGAACCTCAGTCCACTAGAGCTACCAGCTAGCATAGAGACATAATAAGCAAGCTGGACAAAAAAACCAAACAACTGAAAATCAGCACTTAGCTTATCCTGAAAGATCTGGGAGCAGGTAGGCAGGAACCAAACAGAGCACATCTGAATACATTGATAGCCGGCAAGGGAATGACAGAAAGGCCAGGTAAAATAGGAAACACCCAGCCTCTGATGGACAGGTGGAAACCAAAGGCCGCAACCCACCAAAGTCACCCAGTACTAGCAGTAACCACCAGAGGGAGCCCACAAACAGAATCCACAACAGTGCGCGTGCGCTTGCTGGCGGTCTGGGCTTGCCCCCCGTCTGGCATCATTCTGCTGCAGGCATGACTGGGACCCGTAGGTGCCCACTCGTGTGTGCGGTCGGGCACGTCCGGGCAGGGGCGGGTTAACCTGGACGGCGGACGGCGCATGCGCCATACTTACACAGCGCTGATTCTATGAAGTCAGGTGATGGTCACATGATGAGTTTCCATGGATACTTAAGGTCCTGTAGACAGCCCAAACCACACTTCCCCTTGAGAAAGCGAGTGCTGACAGCGGCAAAACGCGCGTCGGGATACGTGCAGTGGGCCCCTCAGTTTCAGGTGAGACATGCTCTCTATTGGTATCCATTCTTAGACCCACCACTGTTTCTCCGGTGTTTTCATTTCTCTGATTGCTGTTGCCAGATCAGCTTTGCAGGTTGGAGCCTTGTCATGGACCATTTTCTCCAACTTCCACCAAAGATTCTCAATTGGACTGAGATACGGACTATTTACAGGCCATGACATTGACCTTATGTGTCTTTTTTCAAGGAATGTTTGCACAGTTTTTGCTCTATGGCAGGATGCATTATCATCTTGAAAAATTATTTTATCATCCCCAAACATCCTTTCAATTGATGGGATAAGAAAAGTGTCCAAAATATCAACATAAACTTGTGCATTTATTGAAGATGTAATGACAGCCATCTCCCCAGTGCCTTTACCTGACATGCATCCCCATATCATCAATGACTGTGGAAATTTGCATGTTCTCTTCAGGCAGTCATCTTTATAAATTTCATAGGAACGGCACCAAACAAAACTTCCAGCATCATCACCTTGCCCAATGTAGATTCATGATTCATCGCTGAATATGAGAAGGGACAAAAAAGCAGTCATAGCGCAGACGGTGAGTTGATATAAAATCTTCATTTATTAGTTTTACTTAGAAATTTCATTATTTTTGAAAGAAAAGCACAGTTTTTTTCCAATGAAGCTAACATTTAATGATTCAGAAATACACTCTATACATTGTTAATGTGGTAAATGACTATTATAGCTGCAAATGTCTGGTTTGCAATGCCATATCTTCATAGATGTATAGAGGCCCATTCCCAATAACCATCACTCCAGTGTTCTTATGGTACTCTATGTTTGCTACCACAAGAAGGCTAATGGATGGTTAGAATACCCTTGGAAACCCTTGTGCAAGTATGTTAGCACAGCTGAAAACAGTTTGGCTGATTAGAGAACCTATAAACCTGACCTTCCTTTGAGCTAGTTGAGAATCTGGAGCATTACATTTGTTGGTTCCATTAAACTCTCCAAATGGCCAGAAAAAAAGAACTTTCATGTGACACTCGACAGTCTATTCTTGTTCTTAGAAATGAAAGTTATTCCATGTGAGAAATTGCCAAGAAACTGAAGATTTCCTACAACGGTGTGTACTACTCCCATCAGAGAAGAGCACAAACAGGCTCTAACCAGAGTAGAGAAGTGGGAGGCCCCGCTGCACAACTGAGCAACAAGACAAGTACATTAGAGTCTGTAGTGTGAGAAATCGACGCCTCACAGGTCCTCAACTGGCTGCTTCATTAAATAGTACATGCAAAACGCCAGTGTCAACGTCTACAGTGAAGAGGCGACTCCAGGATGCTGACCTTCAGGGCAGAGTGGCAAAGAAAAAGCCATATATGAGACTGGCTAATAAAAGGAAAAGATTAATATGGGCAAAAGAACACAGACATTGGGCAGAGGAAGATTGGAAAAAAGTGTTATGGACAGATGAATCCAAGTTTGAGGTGTTTGGATCATACAGAAGAACATTTGTGAGACACAGAACAACTGAAAAGATGCTGGAAGAGAGCCTGACGCCATCTGTCAAGCATGGTGGAGGTAATGTGATGGTCTGGGATTGCTTTGGTGCTGGTAAAGTGGGAGATTTGTACAAGGTAAAGGGATTTTGAATAAGGAAGACTGTCACTCCATTTTGTAACGCCATGCCATACCCTGTGGACAGCGCTTGATTGGAGCCAATTTCACCCTACAACAGGACAATGACCAAAGCACACCTCCAAATTATGCAAGAACTATTTAGGGAAGAAGGCGGCAGCTGGTATCTATCTGTAATGGAGTGGCCAGCACAGTCACCAGATCTCAGACCCATTGAGCTGTTGTGGGAGCAGCTTGACCGTATGTTGCGCAAAAAGTGCCCATCAAGCCAAACCAACTTGTGTGAGAGGCTTCTGGAAGCATGGGGTCAAATTTCTCCAGATTACCTCAGCAAATTAACTGCTAGAATGTCAAAGGTCTGCAAATTGAAGGAGAAAGTTATTATTTCAAATAAAAATCTTTTTTTCAAACCTTGTCAATGTCTGGACTAGATTTTCAATTCATTTGGCAACTCATTTACAAATTGCCTCTTCAGAGAAAAAGAGAACTTGAACTCTATAGCGCCACCTATTGGAAGTAGCCATCCTACAAGTCACAATCAACCCTTTAACGAGTCTTGCAACTCATTGGATTAATAAAAGTCTTGAGTTTTCATGGAAAACATAAAATTGTCTGGGTGACCCTAAACTTTGGAACAGTAATGTATTTCTTCCTGGCCATAAATTTCCCGTCCCATATTGCTCTAGTGTAAAGCTCTCCTGATGGCTGTAGTAAGGCGTCTACCAAATATGTGTTTTCCTGTTTTGGTAAGATGCAACCCATCTCTAGCAAGGAATCCATCATACAGGTGATTCACTCCATGGTCAATAAACCCAAAACGTTGCTCACAGCTCCATCGATGTAGCTAGTTGTTCACCTGTAGAATCCTGTTCAATCTCCTTGGTCCATGTCCATTCACTGGGAGGATGGATGAGAAGACGACCGGCACTCCCAGTTCCTTCACTTTCCGGCCTATGTCTTCAGAGTCTCTGCCTATAGTTTCCAGGTCCTTTCTTGCTGTCATTTGTTCTTACGTGTATTGGTGGACATGTGTGGTCGTCTGTAGCACTGAGGAGTCTTGATGCCATATCAGACACATCTTTGATTTGGGCACCTGGAAGACCTCACACTTCCATCACACTGGTAACGCCCCCTGTCATTTACAATAAGCTCTGGAGGCAGAGTCTCGTTGAGATCTATGCCTTGCCCATAGAACTGAACATCTCATTTAGATATAATAAAACATTAAGGATTTCCTCCACCGTTATACTGTATTTAATCAGCGCAGGACGCAGCGCAGGGAGGGAACAGTTTTCAGTCTTTTTGTACAGTTATATATACATCTTGTGTAGCCTTCCACCATCTCGGGTCCAACCCTGCTGTTTCAGGCATTCAGCCATTGCCTTATCTCAACCTTTAAACATTATAGAAAGGATTTTCAGAATGGCACAAGTGAGGATATTTTGTACTTTTTGTGAGGGATTCATGTCTGGTCCCGGTGGCGCAGGGTCCACGTCAGGTCCAAGTGGTGCAGGGTCCACGTCTGGTCCTGGTATTGCAGGGTTCTCCTGGTGGTGCAGGGTCCACGTCGAGTGCCGGATGCGCAGGGTCCACATCTGGTCCTGGTATTGCAGGGTTCTCCTGGTGGCACAGGGTCCACGTCTGGTCCTGGTATTGCAGGGTTCTCCTGGTGGTGCAGGGTCCACATCGAGTGCCGGATGCACAGGGTCCACATCTGGTCCTGGTATTGCAGGGTTCTCCTGGTGGCGCAGGGTCCACGTCTGGTCCTGATATTGCAGGGTTCTCCTGGTGGCGCAGGGTCCACATTGGGTCCCAGTGGCGCAGGGTCCACGTCGATTCCCGGTTGTGCAGGGTCCACGTCTGGTCCTGGTATTGCAGGGTTCTCCTGGTGGCGCAGGGTCCACGTCGAGTCCCGGTGGCACAGGGTCCATGTCTGGTCCTGGTATTGCAGGGTTTCCTGGTCGCGCAGGGTTTGTATTTAGTCCTGGTGGTCGGAGGTCTCATAGAGGTGGTGTATGAATGGAGACGAGTCAAGGTCAGTGAGGATACAGCTACTAGCTAACATGACATGATCCATGTTTCTCTTGCCTCATTACTAATGTGGTAACGGTTTGCCTGAATCAGAACCGTCTCTTTGCTGCGGTGTCTATATTTGTACAATCTGCTGTGGCAGAAGTCGGGCCCCTCGTTATCACTTCCCCTCCAGAGCTCAGGAGTTGCCAATAATAATGTGTCCAGACGCAGCAGAAATGTTGTTTTTCTTCTTCTTTCCTCTTATCTGTGCATCCATAAATATTACATTAACGCAGCCTTAATTGGAGAAATTATGCAGCGTGCGTCCAACGAGACCGCGCCAAAGTTCACAATGCTTAACTGCACTTTATGGAGATTAATATAAACCAGAGTCCCTTTATGATGGAGGGATTCATATTCTGGATTCTATGTTCCCTCCCCATCTCCATGCAAATTGTGAATGTGTCAGGATGGGGCAGAATGCATGAAGGCCGCAGCCTTCATATCAAGCCTGTAACGACCAGCCGAGGAAAGAACAGAGCTACATAAAGTAGTATCCTACACTGAAGAGCACATAAATACGCATAAATGTATACACAGAGCACATACATACACATATTCACAGAGCATATACAAACATACACGTATTCACAGAGCACATACAAACACACACGAAAACACTGAGCATATACATATACACGAAAACACTGAGCACATACATACACACGTATTCACAGAGCACATACATACACATATTCACAGAGCACATACAAACATACACACATTCACAGAGCACATACAGTTAGGTCCATATATATTTAGACAGAGACAACATTTTTCTAACTTTGGTTATAGACATTACCACAATGAATTTTAAACAAAACAATTCAGATGCAGTTGAAGTTCAGACTTTCAGCTTTCATTTGAGAGTATCCACATTAAAATTGGATGAAGGGTTTAGGAGTTTCAGCTCCTTAACATGTGCCACCCTGTTTTTAAAGGGACCAAAAGTAATTGGACAGATTAAATAATTTTAAATAAAATGTTCATTTTTAGTACTTGGTTGAAAACCCTTTGTTGGCAATGACTGCCTTAAGTCTTGAACTCATGGACATCACCAGACGCTGCGTTTCCTCCTTTTTGATGCTCTGTCAGGCCTTCACTGCGGTGGTTTTCAGTTGCTGTATGTTTGTGGGCCTTTCTGTCTGAAGTTTAGTCTTTAACAAGTGAAATGCATGCTCAATTGGGTTGAGATCAGGTGAGTGACTTGGCCATTCAAGAATATTCCACTTCTTTGCTTTAATAAACTCCTGGGTTGCTTCGGCTTTATGTTTTGGGTCATTGTCCATCTGTAGTATGAAACGACGACCAATCAGTTTGGCTGCATTTGGCTGGATCTGAGCACACAGTATGGCGGCTCTGAAGACCTCAGAATTCATTTGGCTGCTTCTGTCCTGTGTCACATCATCAATAAACACTAGTGACCCAGTGCCACTGGCAGCCATGCATGCCCAAGCCATCACACTGCCTCCGCCGTATTTTACAGATGAGGTGGTATGCTTTGGATCATGAGCTGTTCCACGCCTTCGCCATACTTTTCTCTTTCCATCATTCTGGTAGAGGTTGATCTTGGTTTTATCTGTCCAAAGAATGTTCTTCCAGAACTGTGCTGGCTTTTTAGTTGTTTTTTAGCCTTTTTCTTCTTGATGCTTATGAGTGGCTTGCAGTGAACCCTCTGTATTTACTTTCATGCAGTCTTCTCTTTATGGTAGATTTGGATATTGATACGCCGACCTCCTGGAGAGTGTTGGTCACTTGGTTGGCTGTTGTGAAGGGGTTTCTCTTCACCATGGAGATTATTCTGCGATCATCCACCACTGTTGTCTTCCGTGGGCGCCCAGGTCTTTTTGCATTGATGAGTTCACCAGTGCTTTCTTTCCTTCTCAGGATGTACCAAACTAGATTTTGCCACTCCTAATATTGTAGCTATTTCTTGGATTGTTTTTTTCTGTTTTCGCAGCTTAAGGATGGCTTGTTTCACCTGCATGGAGAGCTCCTTTGACCGCATGTTTACTTCACAGCAAAACCTTCCAAATGCAAGCACCACACCTCAAATCAACTCCAGGCCTTTTATCTGCTTAATTGAGAATGACGTAACGAAGGGATTGCCCACACCTGTCCATGAAATAGCCTTGGAGTCAATTGTCCAATTACTTTTGGTCCCTTTAAAAACAGGGTGGCACATGTTAAGGAGCTGAAACTCCTAAACCCTTCATCCAATTTTAATGTGGATACCCTCAAATGAAAGCTGAAAGTCTGAACTTCAACTGCATCTGAATTGTTTTGTTTAAAATTCATTGTGGTAATGTCTATAACCAAAATTAGAAAAATGTCTCTGTCCAAATATTTATGGACCTAACTGTACATACACACGAAAACACTGAGCAGATACATACACGCGTTTTCACAGAGCACATACATACACACATATTCAAGAGCACATACATACACACGAAAACACTGAGCACATACATACACGCGTATTCACAGAGCACATACATACACGCATATTCACAAAGCACATACATACAGACACACATACACACTAAGCACATAAATATAGACCTATCTATACACAGAGCACATGCACACGCATGTATTCACAAACCCTTTGCATGCAAACATATAAACCAGTCTGTATCCCCTTATTTATTTCCTCTAGACGCAAGGTAATGGACCTTTGGTGACATCATGGTCACATGATCATGGTGTCGCCAAAGGTCCTGATGCAGTCTCAACATTGGAAACTACATTGAAAGTACTATCTTGCCCTGAAGAGGTTGAGAATATAGAAATAAGGGGGCTTATGTACGAGCCGGTGGATGCACGAGAAATGATGAGCGCTAGATTTGAGCGACTTTTACTTTTTTCGGATCGAGTCGGGGCCGACTGAAACACGAAACCCAATGCAAGTCAATGGGGAATCAAAGTCGGCAGTGAGTGGAGGACAGGAAAACACCTACAGTGCCCATTTTAATGCCAAAAACATCAATTCTTATTACTTAAGCTTGTCAATCTTAATTTACTTTATAATAATAGTTAGGCATTGAAAACTGTGGGTCATTTGGCTAAAATTGTGGGGGGGTAGGGCTGGCTCAAGATTTTCGTGGGCCCAGGAAACGCGGAATACGTCACGGCGGTGGAGCAGGGAGAGGTAAGTATTTCAACTTTGCAAGTGCTGTGATCCTGATCAAGCAGGAAGGCCCACTCGTTGGCACTGGCACAGGGCCCCTCATAGTACGGCGGTGTGTTTGACGGCAGGTGGCGCCTCCCACTGGCAGAGACACTTTTGCGTACTATGAGGGGCCCTGTGCCAGTGACGTCGCCAATGAGTATGCCCCCCCACCTGATGAAGGAACCTGCACTTTCATCTGCACCTTCCTCTTTGTCCCCGTGTAAGGTTGTATAGTATGCGGGAAGGGGAACCTGACTTTCAGCAGGGTCAGATTCTGGCTGTGTAGAGTGCAAGGGGAATGTAGTGGTCTGGGTCAATGTACCAGCAGACTCATCTTGCAGTGGCTGGGCAATGGGCAGGATGAGGAGGAAACACAGTTATAGGCCCAAATAATAAAGTAGGCTAAATGCAGTTCAAATGTGGTAACAGGACTAAACAGGCAGCATTGCTTTGTTCAGTGGAGGAAAACTGTAATGAGTGGCAGACACAGTTAGTAGGCCCAAATAATAAAGTAGGCGGCTAAATGCAGTTCAAATGTGGTAACAGGACTAAACAGGCGGCATTGCTTTGTTCAGTGGAGGAAAACTGTAATGAGTGCCAGACACAGTTAGTACGCCCAAATAATAAAATAGGCTAAATGCAGTTCAAAATTGTAACAGGACTAAACAGGCGACATTGCTTTGTTCAGTGGAGGACAACTGTAATGAGTGGCAGACACAGTTAGTAGGCCCAAATAATAAAGTAGGCTAAATGCAGTTCAAATGTGGTAACAGGACTAAACAGGTGGCATTGCTTTGTTCACTGGAGGAAAACTGTAATGAGTGGCAGACACAGTTAGTAGGCCCAAATAATAAAGTGGGCTAAATGTCTGCCAAAAAATAGTTCATAAATAAACAGGCGTCATTGCTTTGCTCAGTGTCGGAAAATTGTAATGAGTAGCTGACTAAGTTAGTAGGCCCAAATAATAAAGTGAGCTAAATGTCTGCCAAAAAATTGTTCATAAATAAACAGGTGGCATAGCTAGGTACAGGGGTGGGCTCCTCTGCTGAGTAGCAGACAGTGGTAGTAGGCGCAAAGTATTAACTGGTCTAAATGGAGGCCAGGGCCCCTGTATATTTTAACTATCATCTATCATTTCAACAAATTTGTATTGGCAGTGCCTCTGAAGGATTTAACAGCACAGACTACACAGTGGTGGAGCAGGGAGAGGTAAGTATTACAAGCGGTAGAGCACTGTTCGAGCTGGGGGGGAACACTCTCTCGTGGGCGTCGGTACTGGCACAGGGCCCCTCATATTACGACGGTGTGTCTGACATTGGTTGTGCACCACCACTGTCAGAGACACTTCATTGTACTATGAGGGACCCTGTGTCAGTGCCGTTGCCCAAGAGTGGGCCCACCCACCTGTTCAGGAAAACGGCACTCGCACGGGTGCTTGCGCCAGGTGTTGACTACGGCCCTGTGGGGGGAGTCAGCCCATTTAGGGAGGTATAAAAATGGCCTATGGTGGACATTCAGCAGCTGCAAATGGAGGAATTGGAGAAGTCAGTAAGAGGAGTCCAAAAGCAAGACATTTTTCAGGCAAGCTACGTGTCAGCAGGGGAAGGTGGGGCAAAATAATTTGAAATCCATGATTGGTTCATTTTAATGAAGGTTAGATCATCAACATTTTGGGTAGCCAGACGTGTCCTTTTTTCGGTCAGTATTGAACCAGCAGCACTGAAGACTCTTTCTGATAGCACACTAGCAGCAGGGCAAGCGAGCTCCTGTAATGCATATTCTGCCAATTCAGGCCAGGTGTCTATTTTAGATGCCCAGTAATCAAAGGGGAATGACCTGTGAGGGAGAACATCGATAAGGGAGGAAAAGTAGTTTGTAACCATACTGGACAAATGCTGTCTCCTGTCACTTTGAATCGATGCAGCAGTACCTGTCGTGTCAGCGGTCATTGCGAAATTACTCCACAACCTGGTCATAAAACCCCTCTGTCCAACGCCACTTCGGATTTGTGCACCTCTAACACCTCTGCCATGTTGCCCCCTACGGCTCCTGTGAGAACCATCACCGCCGCTGTGTGCTGGGAATGCCTGAACCAAACGGTCTACAAGAGTTGCTTGTTTGGTAGCCAATATTTGCTCAAGGTTCTCATGTGGCATGATATTTTGTAATTTTCCTTTATATCGTGGATCCAGGAGGCAGGCCAACCAGTAATCGTCATCGGTCATCATTTTGATAATGCGGGGGTCCTGTTTTAGGATACGCAAGGCATACTCAGCCATGTGGGCCAATGTTCCAGGTGTCAATTCACTGCTTGTGCTGTGTTGAGGAGCACTTTCTTGCAAATCAACATCACTTGTTTCTTGGAAAAACCCTGTACCTGACCTTGCAATGCCACCAGTTTCTATTGCCCCCTGAGAAGCATCCTCCTCCCATAAATATTCATCCCCATCATCCTCCTCCTCTTCATCCGCCACCTCGTCCAGGAGAGTTCCCTGAGCAGACAATGGCTGACTATCATCAAGGCTTCCCTCCTCCTCAGCTGCAGACGCCTGCTCCTTAATGTGCGTCAAACTTTGCATCAGCAGACGCATTAGTGGGATGCTCATGCTTATGATGGCGTCGTCTGCACTTACCAGCCGTGTGCATTCCTCAAAACACTGAAGGACTTGACAGAGGTCTTGTAGCTTCGACCACTGCACACCAGACAACTCCATGTCTGCCATCCAACTGCCTGCCCGTGTATGTGTATCCTCCCACAAATTAATTACAGCACGCCTCTGTTTGCACAGCCTCTGAACCATGTGCAGTGTGGAGTTCCACCTTGTTGCAACGTCGATTATTAGGCAGTGCTGGGGAAGATTCAGCGATCGCTGATGGTTCAGCATACGGCTGGAGTGTACAGGCGACTGGCGGAACTGCGAGCAAAGTCTTCGCACCTTCAGGAGCAGGGCTGGTAACGCTGGATAATTTTTGAGGAAGCACTGCACCACCAGGTTCAAGGTGTGAGCCAGGTATGTGTTTCAGTTCTGAAAAGGCTATGGCAGCCATAAATTTCCTTCTGTTATCACTGACTACCTTGCCTGCCTCAAGATGTACACTGCCCAGCCATGACTGAGTTTGTTGCTGCAAGTACTCGGCCAGTACTTCCGCGGTGTGTCTGTTGTCGCCCAAACACTTCATTTGTAACACAGCCTGCTGACGCTTACCACTAGCTGTTCGATAATGGGACACCTCGTGTGCAACACTGGCAGCTGCGAATGGAGTGGTCGTGCGACTGCGCTCTGTGGA
This sequence comes from Ranitomeya variabilis, assembly GCF_051348905.1. Taxonomy (NCBI): domain Eukaryota; kingdom Metazoa; phylum Chordata; class Amphibia; order Anura; family Dendrobatidae; genus Ranitomeya; species Ranitomeya variabilis. The sequence goes on from NC_135233.1 coordinate 420,130,195, forward strand.
CGAGCTTTCGATTCTGGAGGAGGAGGAGGGGTGACGAACGCCTACAGCCAACTGTTTCCTAGACCGTGGGCTAGGCAGAACTGTCCCACTATGGCTGGCCCCTGTGGACCCTGCATCCACCACATTAACTCAGTGCGCCGTGATGGACACGTAACGTCCCTGGCCATGCCTACTGGTCCATGCATCTGTTGTGAGGTGCACCTTTCCACTGACTGATTGCCTCAGTGCATGGACAATGCGGTCTTTGACATGCTGGTGGAGGGCTGGGATGGCTTTTCTTGCAAAGAAGTGCCGACTGGGTAGGTCATAGCGGGGTACTGCGTAGGCCATCAGGTCTTTGAAAGCTTAGTTTTCAACCAACCGGTAGGGCATCATCTCTAACGAGATTAGTATAGCAATGTGGGCGTTCAAACCCTGTGTACGCGGATGAGAGGATGAGTACTTTCTTTTCCTAACGAAAGTCTCTTGTAGGGTGAGCTGGACTGGAGAGCTGCGTATGGTGGAACTAGCAGTGGTGGTGGTGGACATGGCGGATTGAGAGAGGGTTGCTGATGGTATTCTTGATGTTGGCCTACATACAGTGTTTCCTACCAATAACCTTGTGATTCCCTGACTGCTTTGGCCTTGCGACGATACCTCCACATTTGCTGCTGGTGGTGTCCTAACTGGTGGGCTTACAGTGAGGGAAGCAATGTAGCGTTGCTGACTACCTTCATTCTGAGCAGGTGCACCAATGGTTCGGGACGTTTGGTAGTTAGTCCAGGCTTGCAAGTGCATGCTGGTTAAATGTCTAAGCATGCACGTTGTATTTAAATTTTGAAGATTCTTCCCTCTGCTAAAGGTCTTTGAGCATTTCTTACAGATAACTTTTGACTGATCATTCGGATCTTGGTTTAAAAATTGCCACACTACACTCTTCCTACTATGGAATACCTTTTCAGGCATTGCACGCTGTGCTACTTTCACTGGATGGCCACGCTGTCCTAAAACTGTTTTTGTTCTTGACAAACGTTTTTGGCCTGATACGGGCCTGCCAGATGACAGCTGTTGCGATGTAGATGGCTGCTGTGGATCATCCTCCTCCGCTTCTGAGCTTCTGGCAGCGGCACCCTCTTCCCCCAATGGCTGCCAATCTGGGTCAACAACTGGGTCATCTATCACCTCCTCTTCAATGTCATGTGCATCTTCCTCTGTGTCAACGTGTAAGGTGCTATAGCGTTCGGGACGGGGCACCATAGTCTCATCAAGGTCAGATTCTGGCTCTGTACACTGCGAGGACAATGTAGTGATCTGAGTCAATGGAACAGCATAATAATCTAGCTGTGGCTGTGCATCTGTGCACTCCATGTCCGATTCATCTTGTAATGGACAGTTAACAATTTCCCTTTCTAACCCAGGCACGGTATGTGTAAAGAGCTTCATGGAGTAACCTGTAGCATCGCCTGATGCATCCTTCACTTTTGGTTTGGGTGAAGGACACAAGGAAACGTCTTGTTCCTGACCGGGAGCATCCACTGACGACTCGCTGATTTTATATTTGGAACTTTCTGAAGAGGAGGCGAAAGAGCTAGAGGCTGAGTCAGCAAGGAAAGCTGTTTTCCTACTCCCAGATAAGGGAGCCTTCGAGGCCTTGTGTAGCCAGACGATGGCGCTGGCTCAACACCTCCAGCCTTAGGTGCTATTGTGCTTTTGCCACTACCACCAGATGCACCTGTAGCGCCCCCACTGCCGCAGGGCCGAGGGGTACCCAGTACCGGGCCTCTGAGTCTCTGCTCTGGGGTTGTCACGGTGGCTAGACCCGGTCCGTGACCCTGCTGAGGGGCGTACAATGAAGGTGTTGGTGGGGGTGATGTGATGATGCGGTGCAGTGCTGGTCACAGTAAATAACGAGGACACCAGGTTGCAGTCTCTTTACCTTTGGTTTACTGAAGGTTTGGAGGGACCCAATCCAGAGTACTGTTAACAGGGCTGGCTGAGACCGGCCGGTCCAGCGGCACATCCGGAGCTCCCTTTTCAGGTGGGAATCAGTGTCTACCTTCTAGCGCCTGTGTGTTGTAGTCCTTCCCTGCTGAGCACCCCGGGATAGTCCTCACAACTTATTCTGTCTGTCTCTGATGTTCGTTCTCTCCGTCCTCCAGATGATATGGTTAGGACGCACCCGTATGATGGGGTAAGCCTGGAGTTCTTCCGGGACTCTAGAGTCGCCCCTCTCCCACAGCTGCCTCCGTTGTCTGCTTAGGTGTTTAAGTGAGACAGCCAACCTATAATTGGCTGTCCTGCCGTGGTTTGAAGTAATGCTTAAAGTCCCTTACTTTCTCGGCGTTCCGGCCACCGACTGTTTGCGCCTCAGAAGGATGTTGCCTCGATCTTACAGCACGACTCCTTCTGGTCCTATCGCCTCTTTGCTGTATTCCCGTTTTCCCACTTTTTGTCCTTTCTTAGGAATCTGTCAGGATCCCATCCCTGACAGGTCCTCTCTCTAGCTCTTCCTAGTTACTTCTCACTGTCTTCCTGTCCAACCCCCAGTTTTACCAGAGTGTGAGGAGTGGCCTACTAGATAGAACCACTCCCCCTGGTGGCCGGAGTGTGAAGTGTAGTGTGAGTGTTACCTGATCAGGTGAACTCCTTTAGTGCAGTCAGACGTAACATCACTCCCCTTAGTGGCAGAGCGACATTACTGCAACGACCAGGACTCTGGGGCGCTGCACTCCCCCCCGGTTAAATCCAGTACTCCCGGACTGGGAAAACAAGAACAACAATACATGTTAACAGAAAACACACAAAATTTTGAAATACCATAAACAATTAAACATAACAGTGCTTCCCTCTATGGGAGGTGAGGACTCTTGAACGTTGCGAAAGTTAGGTCATGCACAGATTATGACTCTCAGTTCAGTGGTTGAAACAGCGGGGACCCCGGGTAAACAAAGGGGTCCCCTTTTAGAAGTTTTTGGAGTAATTCACTGTCCATTACTCCGTTGTCCATTTTAAAACCTGTAACAAAAGATATGCACACAAACAATTGTTAACTAAATAGCAGCCCTCACTAATACCTCCAAGTTTTGTAGCGGAGGGGAGTTTGATTCTGAGTGCTGCGCGTAGACCTTCGCAGGGCAGGGGTTGCTACTAGCCTAACAGGGCCCACTATGCTGGCTACTGCTGGTGTAGTGCACTGCCTTCTAGCTACACTTCTAGTGAGTCTGGGTAGCACTGGCAGGCTGGGGTTCTCAGGGCTGCTGCTAGCAACAGTGGGTACGGCAGGCTCGCCGATAGCAGAGGGAGGATTTGCCAGTTCAACGGTCGGCACGGCATCTTCAGGTAGGGCTTGTTGAGGTTGCGGGGCCGGATGATCTGGTACCACCATTGGTTCTGGTGGATTCGGCTGTGGGAACGTTAGAACAGGTACCACGATGGCCTGATTTATCTGAGTCCAGGACTGGGGAAAGTCACCAAGGACAGTGTGGATCATCTTCTCCTTTTCTACAGGTGGGGAGGTTCCTGGATCCATTTCCCTCGCTCTCAGTTTCTCAGGGCAGGCTTTAAGGTGGTCCCTGGATATCACCGTCGAGGTCTCCCCTCCATCCTTGCTGATGAGGCAAACCTTCGTGTTGTCGAAATCGGATGGCAGGACAGTATACGGTTCCGCTTCCCATTGGTCGTCGAGTTTGTGTAGCCTCCTCTTTCGTTTGAGTACGTGCTCACCAGGTGGCAAGGGAATTGCAGGGGCATGCTGGTTGTAGTCCCTTTCCTGTTTTTGCCTGGCCTGAGCAAGGCTTCTTTCCACGCACTCCTGTACCTTGCGGTACCTTTGCTGCCTCTCGGTATCCCAATCGGCATCCGGCGAGGTATCCTCGGGGGTTAGGACCCCCATGTCCAGATCAACGGGTAACTTGCTAGACCTTCCTCGCATCAGGTACGCTGGAGTGCAGTTGGTGGAATTTACTGGGATGTGATTATATATGTCCACCAAGTCAGGCAACTTCGTTGGCCACAGGCTCCGTTCCTCTACGAGCAAGGTCTTTAGTAAGTCGATCACCACCTGGTTCATCTTTTCGCACATCCCATTGGTTTGGGGATGGTACGGTGTGGTTCTGATCTTCTTACACCCGTACAATTGGCAGAACTCTTGGAACACTTCCGCTTCGAATGCTGGTCCCTGATCAGTCAGTACCTTCTCCGGGTAGCCATGGGGCCTACAAAAGTACTGCTGGAAAGCCTTGGCGGCCGTCCTGGCCGTTAGGTCCTTGACAGGCACAACCACCAAAAATCTGGAGTAGTGATCCACGATGGTAAGAGCGTAGACATAGCCTGACCGGCTAGGTGTCAGCTTCACATGATCCAGCGCGACCAGTACGAGCGGCCGCTTGGTGATGATAGGCTGCAAGGGAGCCCGTTGGCTGCCACGGTCCCTCCTGCGTAGGCTACATGGACCGCACTCTCGACACCACTTCTCAATGGCTCTCTTCATGCCAATCCAATAGAACCTCCCTCGGAGTAGCCTCTCCAGCTTCCTCCATCCGAAGTGTCCGGCTCCATCGTGGTAGGCTCCCAGAACCATGGGCGCATCTCGCCTTGGCACTACTATCTTCCATACCAATTCGTGAGTACGTGGGTCGATGCTTCTCCGGCACAGCTTGCCATCATGGATAAACAGTTTTCTTCTCCCCTTCCACAGCTGTTGGGTCTCCTGTGGATCGTCTGGACCGGGATGCAACCCTGCCTGCGTCAAGAGCTCTTTCACCCGACGGACCGCGGGGTCACCATCCTGGGTCTCCGCCCATCCATGGTGGGGCAGAGGATGGGCGGACTTCTTGGTGAAGTCCTTAATGAACCTCCGGTAATAGCCTACCAGCCCGAGGAACTGCCGGACTTCGTGGAGGTTGCTGGGCTTTGGCCAGTCCTGGATCACCGTGACCTTGTCGGGGTCTGGGGCCACTCCTTCGGCGCTCACCACATGGCCCAGGTACTGCACTTTAGGTTTCAGCAGATGACATTTGGACGGTTTCACCTTTAAGCCAAAGTTGGACAGGGCTTCAAACACCTCAGCCAGGTGCTTCAGATGGTCTTCGTAGGTCTTAGAGAAGACAATGACATCATCCAAATACAGCAGTACGGTTTCAAAGTTCTTGTGCCCCAGGCAGCACTCCATCATCCTCTGGAACGTCCCCGGGGCATTGCACAATCCAAAGGGCATGTAGTTAAATTCGCAGAGACCCATCGGTGTCGTGAAGGCCGTCTTCTCCTTGTCCGCCTCCGTCACGGGAACCTGCCAGTACCCACTGGTGAGATCTAAGGTAGAGAAGTAGTTAGCAGATTTTAAGGCAGCCAGAGACTCCTCTATCCTGGGCAGTGGGTATGCGTCCTTATGTGTAATGCGATTCAACTGCCTGTAATCAACACACATCCTCATTGTACCATCCTTCTTTTTAACAAGGACTAATGGAGCTGCCCAGGGGCTACAACTGTCTCTCACCACCCCGGCCTCCTTCATTTCTCGCAACATGTCCTTGGCACACTGGTAATGAGCTGGGGGTACAGGGCGATATCTCTCTTTTATGGGTCGGTGATCTCCCGTGGGGATGTGATGTTGGATCCCTTTCACCTGTCCAAAATCTAAGGGGTGTTTGCTGAATACCTGCTCGTACTCGTGAACCACCCTGTAGGCCCCCTGTTTCTGATGGGATGGGGTAGAGTCAGTGCCCACATGCAATTCCCGACACCAATCTTTCGAGTGCCCTGCAGAACCGTTGTCCTCCGCCACTTTTGACGGGACCAAGGGTTCAGGTGTCTGTATCACACTATTATTGACAGCGAACAGATTGGCGAGCATGGCATACTTGGTGAGGTGAAACTCTTCCTCCCCAAAATTGAGGACACGGACGGGCACCCTCCCCTGGCGGACGTCAACCACCCTGTTATGATCCCAATGGCAGAGGATCTCTGATATTCCGGCAAGATAGCAAAAATATAAATACTGCTCTAGGGAGGTGGAAACTGGGCTAACCGCATACCTGATCCTGACACAAACAACTAAAAGTAGCCGGTGAACGTGCCTACGTTGGTTCTAGACGTCTCGAGCCAGCCGGAGAACTGACTACCCCTAGAGGGAAAAAATAAGACCTCGCTTGCCTCCAGAGAAATTGAACCCCAAAGATATAGAAAGCCCCCAACAAATAATAACGGTGAGGCAAGAGGAAAACACAAACGTAGAGATGAACTAGATTCAGCAAAGTGAGGCCCAATAGTCTAGATAGCAGAAAATAGATAGTGGACTATGCGGTTAGCAGAAAACCCTACAAAACATCCACGCTGAACATTCAAGAACCCCCACATCGACTGACGGTGTGGAGGGAGAATATCAGCCCCCTAGAGCTTCCAGCGAGTCAAAAAATCAAATGTAAAGCAATCTGGACAAAAACACTGAATAATGCAAACGATCCAAATTGTACAAAACAGACTTAGCTTTTCTTGCATGAGGCAGACTGAAAGGAATCCGGAGGAGACCCAAATAGGTCTGGATACAACGATGCCAGGCAAGAGACTGAGTCCAGAGGAGACTCAAATAGGAAACACCCGCTGCTTAACGACACAGCTGGAGCTCAGGCCTGCAACAAGACATACCTAACACAATACCGTTAGTGACCACCAGAGGGAGCCCAGAAACACAGTTCACAACACCACCCCCCCGGGCTGTCAGGATAGTAGGCCTATTGTCTGAATATACGGGTTCTACCAAGGCCTGGTAGTCCTTACCCCTAAGGCCTATGGCTGCCCGACACCATATTAACATCTCACTCCTGGGGGGTATCGCGATGGGGTTGGAATCATTCACAGTGACACGACCAATCTCACCACCAGTCAGCTCCACCTGCTGTCTCTGCATCAGAGCTCTGATTTCTTTTTGTAGGGCGCGTTGTTCACTGTGGCCAGAGGTTTCTGCTACCTGTTGCAACAAAACAATAACTTCTGCAAGACAATTTTCTATAACATTAGTACCGATAGTCATCATGGGATTACATTCTTGGCAGTCAATATCAACAATTACAATCCCTTGGGCTTCCAATTCCACCCGCCCCACCTTGATGGTGACCTCTTTATACCCCACTTGTGGCAACGGCTGACCGTTGACTGGCTATTATGGTGAAATCGTCATCGGGGCCACGAGTAATATCAGTGTCCTCCCAATACCGTTTATAAAGCACGTAAGGCATAGTCGTCACCTGAGAACCGGTGTCCAGCAAAGCGTTCATGGGGATACCGTCAACCACTACAGGAAGAACTGGTCGCCCTCCAATGTATTTGGCTCTCCAATGCTGCGGGCCTGATCGTCCTACTCCTGGGGGTCGGCCCTTTGCCCCAGGGGTTGCTCGTTTAAAGGACAGTACCTTGCAAGGTGGCCCACCTGGTGACAGCGGCGGCAGATGGGTCGTCCGTCCGGATGGAAGCGATCGCTGTCCCGGCCTCTGGTCGGTGGAGTCCTCCTCTGTCGCATCCAGGGCACATCTTCTGGTCTGGAGGCCAGCTGGATCTTCTCCTTGGGGGCCTCCTGTAGTAACTGCACCGTCCGGGCCAGGGCAGCAACGCTCTTGGTCAGCTCCTGCATCTGGAGGCGGAGTCCTGCAGGGGAGTCGTCCTGTAGGCTCTGGGCGTCAGCCTCGGCGGCGACTGGGGCATCTGACGCCACCTCCTGGTGGTATGTGAGAGCGGGATGCCTGGGAGGCACTGCACGGCTGGGCTGTCGCTCCTGCAATGCCTGGATAGCTTTATCCTTGAATTGCGCAAAAGTCAAGTCTGGATTTTGCATGGCCAGGAAGTGCAATTGGCCCCGTTGGTGACTGCACAGGAGCCCCTCAATGAATCGCACCTTCAGGAGTTTATCCTCATCCTGCATGCTGTCGGGGTCACTCTGCTTAATGGCCTGCAGCGCCTCCTGGAGATTAAGGGCATAGTCCCGTAAGCTATCCTGCGGTCTCTGTTTGCATCCATAGAAAGTCAGTTTAATTTCTGTAGCAGTGCGGGTATCGAAGGTGGCTTTAAGCTTTGCAAAAACCTGCTGTGCAGTTCCCTTATCCGCGGCGGGCCAGGACTTCACTTCTCTCAGAGCCGCCCCGAAGAGTTGGCCGATTATCATATGAACCTTCTGTGGCTCCGTCAGGGGATAGAACTTGAGCAGGCTGCAGATTCCCTCTTTAAAATCAGTTAAGGTGTGCGACTCCCCGGAGTATCGCGGGAGCCAGGCCGCTCCGGGCAGGTATGGCATAGAGAAGGGCATTATGGCCTTTGTGGTAGCGGCAGTGTCCGGCTGGTTGATGGGGGCAGCGGCCTCTGCGGCCACCGGTGGCGATATTAGGGCCGCGGCTACATCCGCTAAGGGGACCGGAGCTGCCTCTGCGTTCACGGCTGCGACCGCCGCCTCCGCTTCCCCTGACTCGGACATGGCTGTCCCTTCCTCCCACTAACCTGCTGGAGGTTGGAGTTTCTCTTCCGGGGTTGGCACTTTACCGCGCTTTCTCGTTCCGCGCTTCTTTTAACCGATTCCGCCCACGAAGCTAAGGCTCCTCACTCCGTGTGCGGCAATGGCGAATTGTGGCAGGAGCTCTTGGCGGCAATCAGCAATTCACAGTCTTTGCAATAAGTCACAGTCCGAGTACAATAAATCACAGTTCCAAGGCACACATGACCTGATTCTTCAGGCTTAAGTAGATCCTGTTCGTGACGCCAAGTTGTAGCGCCCCCACTGCCGCAGGGCCGAGGGGTACCCGGTACCAGGCCTCTGAGTCTCTGCTCTGGGGTTGTCATGGTGGCTAGACCCGGTCCGTGACCCTGCCGAGGGGCGTACAATGAAGGTGTTGGTGGGGGTGATGTGATGATGCGGTGCAGTGCTGGTCACAGTAAATAACGAGGACACCAGGTTGCAGTCTCTTTACCTTTGGTTTACTGAAGGTTTGGAGGGACCCAATCCAGAGTACTGTTAACAGGGCTGGCTGAGACCGGCCGGTCCAGCGGCACATCCGGAGCTCCCTTTTCAGGTGGGAATCAGTGTCTACCTTCTAGCGCCTGTGTGTTGTAGTCCTTCCCTGCTGAGCACCCCGGGATAGTCCTCACAACTTATTCTGTCTGTCTCTGATGTTCGTTCTCTCCGTCCCCCAGATGATATGGTTAGGACGCACCCGTATGACGGGGTAGGCCTGGAGTTCTTCCGGGACTCTAGAGTCGCCCCTCTCCCACAGCTGCCTCCGTTGTCTGCTTAGGTGTTTAAGTGAGACAGCCAACCTATAATTGGCTGTCCTGCCGTGGTTTGAAGTAATGCTTAAAGTCCCTTACTTTCTCGGCGTTCCGGCCACCGACTGTTTGCGCCTCAGAAGGATGTTGCCTCGATCTTACAGCACGACTCCTTCTGGTCCTATCGCCTCTTTGCTGTATTCCCGTTTTCCCACTTTTTGTCCTTTCTTAGGAATCTGTCAGGATCCCATCCCTGACAGGTCCTCTCTCTAGCACTTCCTAGTTACTTCTCACTGTCTTCCTGTCCAACCCCCAGTTTTACCAGAGTGTGAGGAGTGGCCTACTAGATAGAACCACTCCCCCTGGTGGCCGGAGTGTGAAGTGTAGTGTGAGTGTTACCTGATCAGGTGAACTCCTTTAGTGCAGTCAGACGTAACATCACTCCCCTTAGTGGCAGAGCGACATTACTGCAACGACCAGGACTCTGGGGCGCTGCACACCACCACCACCACCATCAGTACCAGCTGGCAACCACCGCCCATGGGCTCTTCCACCAGACTTCATCATTTTTTGGAAAATCTGACCAAAATAACAACCGTTATATGGTACTGTAAAACAAAGTAGAAGGTGTATATAAACTTGTTGAGAATTTAAATCTCCCTTTTTTTGGGAGACTGAACCAAAACTCAGGCCCTGTGCATAAAACAACACAATGTAAGTGGCAATGTAAGTGGCAGAAAGTGGCTGGAAGATATATGAAAAAATACAAGGACTGTAGTACAATTTCAGTCTGCCTACAATGATCTCAGGACAAGTATGGCAGCAATAAAAAGGACTGCTGCACAAAAAAGTGTGGACAAATAAACAAGATAACTGTGCAGAAAGGAGGAACAGGATTTTTGCTTTTAAAAAAGCAGTTGGTTTGCACAGCAGCGTGCAAACAGCAATGCAGCTATCAGGGAGCCTTATAAGCTACAGAGCTGATGCACAAAAATATAGCCTCCACTGTCCCTGCAAAAAAAAGGTGGTGTTAGACAGTGGAAATCGCTACAGCACAAGCAGTTTGGGGGTTAATCTTCCCTCCCTAACTATATCCCTTCTTCTGATGAAGCTGCAGCAACCTCTCCCTATGCTAAGATCGGCAGAAGTAAGATGGCGGTCGGAGTGCACGCCCCTTTATAGCCCCTGTGACCCAGAAAGCAAGCCAATCACTGTCATGCCCTTCTCTAAGATGGTGGGGACCGAGACCTATGTCATCACGCTGCCCACACTCTGCGTCCTCCTTCATTGGCTGAAAAATGGCGCTGAATGCGTCATACAAAACGCGACTTTTGCGCGCAGATCGCCGACCTCATGGCAGATCCCACACTAGGATCGGGTCGGGTTTCATGAAACCCGACTTTGCCGAAAGTCGGCGATTTTTGAATTTGTCCGATCCGTTTCGCTCAACCCTAATGAGCGCATTTCTGATGTCAGTAAATAGCTGTTATTCTTTTTATTATGAAAAGTAGCAGCATCTCATAGTTCATGTAGCAATCTAATATATAAAGCTGAATGTGTGTATGTGTGTGTGTGTGTGTGTGTGTGTGTGTGTGTGTGTGTGTGTGTGTGTGTGTGTGTGTGTGTGTGTGTATGTCCGGGATTGGCATCTGAACCGTCGCAGCTACAGCCACAAAATTTTGCACAGTCACACGTCTGGACCCCGAGAGCGTCATAGGCTATGTTGTGAGGTGAAATTTTAACCCCGCGCTTTCCAATTCACCAAACAATTTTGCCCCTATCTACATAATGGGGAAAAAGTGAAAGGAAACGTGTTGGAGGCGTCGCAGCTACAGGCACAACATTTTGCACAGTCACACGTCTGGACCCCGAGAGCGTCAAAAGCTATGTTGTGAGGTGAAATTTTAACCCCGCGCTTTCCAATTCACCAAACAATTTTGCCCCTATCTACTGTTGTGAACTCTATTTCTGGGCTCCCTCTAGTGGTCACAAGCGGTACTGTGTAGTGTTGTCTTTCTGCAGGCTGGCTTCATCAGCCGGTTCGTTATCCTTGGTTGGTTTTCTATTTAGCCCACCTGGATACTCAGTTCCTTGCCTGCTATCAATGTATTCAGTGCTCTTCAGATTCTGTGTGTCTACCTTGCTCCCAGTCTCTCCAAGACAAGCTAAGTTTTTGTTTGATCATTTTTTGATTATCAGTGTTCATTATGTTTTTAGTCCAGCTCACTAAAATGTGATTTCTTCACTTGCTGGTTGCTCTAGGGGACTGAGTTTCTCCCCCCACACCGTTAGTTGGTGTGGGGGTTCTTGAAATCTCATAGTGGATATTTTGTAAGGGTTTTTTACTGACCGCATAGATTCCCTTTTCTATTTTCTGCTATCTAGTATTAGTGGGCCTCATTTGCTGAATCTGTTTTCACCCCTGTGTATGTGCCTTCCTCTTACCTCACCGTTATTATTTGTTGGGGGCTTCTATATCTTTGGGGATTATTTCTCTGGAGGCAAGAGAGGTCTTTCTTTCTCTCTAGGGGTAGTTAGTTCCTTAGGCTGGCTCGAGACATCTAGGAATTCAGGCACGTTCACCGGCTACTTCTAGTGTGTTTGGTTAGGTTCAGTGTTGTGAATTTGGATTCTGGGCTCCCCCGGTGGCTACTGGTGGAATTGAACTTGTGACATCATCTTCCCTGTTCACCTGTTCTGATTAGATCTGGGTGTCGCTATATAACCTGGCTTCTCTGTTAGATGCTTGCCGGTCAACAATGTTATCAGAAGCCTCTCTGTGCTTGTTCCTGCTCCCAGACATCTACTAGATAAGTTGGACATTCGTCCATGTTTTGTTTTTGTATTTTGGTTCCAGTTCACAGCTGCAGTTTCGTTACTGTGTCTGGAAAGCTCTTGTTGATCAGGAATTGCCACTCTGGTATTATGAGTTAATGCCAGAGTCCTAAAGTAATTTCTGGATGTGTTTTGTTAGGGTTTTCTACTGACCATGAAAGTATGCTTTCTGTCTTCTGCTATCTAGAAAGCGGACCTCAAATTTGCTAAAACTATTTTCCTGCTGCGTTTGTTGTTTCATCTCATATCACCGCCAATATATGTGGGGGGCCTCTGTCTCCTTTTTGGGCATTTCTCTAGAGGTGAGTCAGGTCTTATATTTCCCTCTGCTAGCATTATTTAGTTCTCCGGCCGGCGCTGGGCATATAGGGATAAAAAGTAGGACATGCTACCTGGCTACTTCTAGATGATGCGGTAGGTTTAGTTCATGGTCAGTATAGTTACATCTTCCAAGAGCTTGTTCCTATTGAGGCTTATGCTAGTTCTCTGGCCATGGAGATCATGACAGTTTGACCGGCCCACTAAAGGGTTAAAATCCTTGGCTGAGAAAGGAGAGAAATAAGAAGTCTGCTGAAAATTTTTTTTTTTTTTTTTTTTTTTCTCTAGTAGTTAGTGTGCTCTTAATTGGATCACTTGCCAGTCTGTCTATGCTGCAGTCTTTCTTTTTTTTCTCTCTCCTTCTAATCTTTGAATGGCTCTATGTTCACCTGTCTATAATGGATCTACAGAGTGTAACTGCAGGTTTGAATAATCTCGCCACGAAAGTGCAAAGTTTGCAGGATTTTGTTGTTCATGCTCCGGTATCAGAGCCGAGAATTCCTTTGCCGGAATTCTTCTCAGGGAATAGATCTAGCTTTCAGAATTTTAGAAATAATTGTAAGTTATTTTTGTCCCTGAAATCTCGTTCTGCTGGAGACCCTGCACAGCAGGTTGGGATTGTGATTTCCTTGCTCCGCGGCGACCCTCAAGATTGGGCTTTTGCATTGGCACCAGGGGATCCTGCGTTGCGCAATGTGGATGCGTTTTTTCTGGCCTTGGGCTTGCTGTATGAGGAACCTCATTTGGAACTTCAGGCAGAAAAAACTTTGATGTCCCTATCGCAGGGGCAAGATGAAGCTGAAATTTACTGCCAAAAATTCCGTAAATGGTCTGTGCTTACTCAGTGGAATGAGTGTGCCTTGGCGGCTACTTTCAGAGAGGGTCTTTCTGATGCCATTAAGGATGTTATGGTGGGGTTCCCTGTGCCTGCAAGTCTGAATGAGTCCATGACAATGGCCATTCAGATCGATAGGCGTCTGCGGGAGCGCAAACCAGTGCACCATCTGGCGGTGTCCACTGAGAAGACGCCAGAAAACATGCAGTGTGATAGAATTCTGTCCAGAAGCGAGCGGCAGAATTTTAGACGGAAAAATGGGTTGTGTTTCTATTGTGGGGATTCTACTCATGTTATATCAGCATGCTTTAAGCGTACTAAAAAGCTTGATAAATCCGTTCCCATTGGCACTTTACAGTCTAAATTTATTTTGTCTGTGACCCTGATTTGCTCTTTGTCATCTATTACTACGGACGCCTATATCGACTCTGGCGCCGCTTTGAGTCTTATGGATTGGTCCTTTGCCAATCGTTGTGGGTATGATTTAGAGCCTTTGGAGACTCTTATTCCTCTGAAGGGGATTGACTCCACCCCATTGGCTAATAATAAACCACAATACTGGACACAAGTGACTATGTGTATTAATCCGGATCACCAGGAGACTATTCGTTTTCTGGTGCTGTATAATCTACATGATGATTTGGTGCTGGGATTGCCATGGCTGCAGTCTCACAACCCAGTCCTTGACTGGAGAGCTATGTCTGTGTTGAGCTGGGGATGTAAGGGGACTCATGGGGACGTACCTTTGGTGTCCATTTCATCATCTATTCCCTCTGAAATCCCTGAGTTCCTGTCTGATTATCGTGACGTCTTTGAAGAACCCAAGCTGGGTTCACTACCTCCGCACCGTGAGTGCGATTGTGCTATAGATTTAATTCCGGGTAGTAAATACCCAAAGGGTCGTTTATTTAATCTGTCTGTGCCTGAACATACTGCTATGCGAGAATATATAAAGGAGTCCTTGGAAAAGGGACATATTCGTCCATCGTCATCTCCCTTAGGAGCCGGTTTTTTCTTTGTGTCAAAAAAAGACGGCTCTTTGAGACCATGTATTGATTATCGGCTTTTGAATAAAATCACGGTTAAATATCAATACCCATTGCCGTTGCTGACTGATTTGTTTGCTCGCATAAAGGGGGCCAAGTGGTTCTCTAAGATTGATCTCCGTGGGGCGTATAATTTGGTGCGGATCAGGCAGGGGGATGAGTGGAAAACCGCATTTAATACGCCCGAGGGCCACTTTGAGTATTTGGTGATGCCTTTTGGTCTTTCTAATGCCCCTTCAGTCTTCCAGTCCTTTATGCATGATATTTTCCGCGATTTTTTGGATAAATTTATGATAGTGTATCTGGATGATATTCTGATTTTTTCGGATGATTGGGACTCTCATGTCTGGCAAGTTAAGAGGGTTTTTCAGGTTTTGCGGTCTAATTCTCTGTGTGTCAAGGGTTCTAAGTGCGTTTTTGGGGTTCAGAGAATTTCCTTTTTGGGATATATTTTTTCTCCCTCTTCCATTGAGATGGATCCTGTCAAGGTTCAAGCTATTTGTGATTGGACGCAGCCCTCTTCTCTTAAAAGTCTTCAGAAATTTTTGGGCTTTGCCAACTTTTATCGTCGATTTATTTCTGGTTTTTCGGATGTCGTTAAGCCATTGACCGATTTGACTAGACAGGGTGCTGATGTTGCTAATTGGTCCCCTGATGCTGTGGAGGCCTTTCAGGAGCTTAAGCGCCGTTTTTCTTCTGCCCCTGTGTTGCGTCAGCCTGATGTGACTCTTCCTTTTCAGGTTGAGGTCGACGCTTCTGAGATCGGGGCTGGGGCAGTGTTGTCGCAGAAAAGTTCTGACTGCGCCGTGATGAGGCCTTGTGCCTTCTTTTCCCGTAAATTTTCGCCCGCTGAGCGGAATTATGATGTTGGGAATCGGGAGCTTTTGGCCATGAAGTGGGCGTTTGAGGAGTGGCGCCATTGGCTCGAGGGGGCCAGACATCAGGTGGTGGTATTGACTGACCACAAAAATTTGATCTATCTTGAGACCGCCAGGCGCCTGAATCCTAGACAGGCGCGCTGGTCATTATTTTTCTCTCGGTTTAATTTTGTGGTATCGTACCTACCGGGTTCTAAGAATGTTAAGGCGGATGCCCTTTCTAGGAGTTTTGAGCCTGATTCACCCGGCAACTCTGACCCCACAGGTATTCTTAAGGAGGGAGTTATCTTGTCAGCCGTTTCTCCAGACCTGCGGCGGGCCTTGCAGGAGTTTCAGGCGGATAGACCGGATCGTTGTCCGCCTGATAGGTTGTTTGTTCCTGATGATTGGACTAGTAGAGTCATCTCTGAGGTACATTCTTCTGCATTGGCAGGTCATCCTGGAATTTTTGGTACCAGGGATTTGGTGGCAAGATCCTTCTGGTGGCCTTCCCTGTCACGAGATGTGCGAGGCTTTGTGCAGTCTTGTGACGTTTGTGCTCGGGCCAAGCCTTGTTGTTCTCGGGCTAGTGGATTATTGTTGCCCTTGCCTATTCCTAAGAGGCCTTGGACACACATCTCGATGGATTTTATTTCAGATCTGCCTGTTTCTCAGAAGATGTCTGTCATCTGGGTGGTGTGTGACCGTTTTTCTAAGATGGTCCATTTGGTTCCCCTGCCCAAATTGCCTTCTTCTTCCGAGTTGGTGCCCCTGTTTTTTCAAAATGTTGTTCGTTTGCATGGTATTCCTGAGAATATCGTTTCTGACAGAGGAACCCAATTTGTGTCTAGATTTTGGCGGGCATTCTGTGCTAGGATGGGCATAGATTTGTCTTTTTCGTCTGCTTTTCACCCTCAGACTAATGGCCAGACCGAGCGGACTAATCAGACCCTGGAGACATATCTGAGGTGTTTTGTGTCTGCTGACCAGGATGATTGGGTTGCTTTTTTGCCATTGGCGGAGTTCGCCCTCAATAATCGGGCCAGCTCTGCCACTTTGGTGTCCCCGTTTTTCTGTAATTCGGGGTTCCACCCTCGATTTTCCTCCGGTCAGATGGAATCCTCGGATTGTCCTGGAGTGGATGCGGTGGTGGAGAGATTGCATCATATCTGGGGGCAGGTGATGGACAATTTAAAGTTGTCCCAGGAGAAGACTCAGCTTTTTGCCAACCGTCACCGTCGTGTTGGTCCTCGGCTTTGTGTTGGAGATTTGGTGTGGTTGTCTTCTCGTTTTGTCCCTATGAGGGTCTCATCTCCTAAGTTTAAGCCTCGGTTCATCGGTCCGTATAAAATATTGGAGATTCTTAACCCTGTTTCCTTCCGTTTGGACCTCCCTGCATCCTTTTCTATTCATAACGTTTTTCATCGGTCGTTATTGCGCAGGTATGAGGCACCGGTTGTGCCTTCCGTTGAGCCTCCTGCTCCGGTGTTGGTTGAGGGTGAGTTGGAGTACGTTGTGGAAAAAATCCTAGACTCCCGTGTTTCCAGACGGAGACTCCAGTATCTGGTCAAGTGGAAGGGATACGGCCAGGAGGATAATTCTTGGGTCACTGCATCTGATGTTCATGCCTCTGATCTGGTTCGTGCCTTTCATAGGGCCCATCCTGATCGCCCTGGTGGTTCTGGTGAGGGTTCGGTGCCCCCTCCTTGAGGGGGGGGTACTGTTGTGAATTTGGATTCTGGGCTCCCCCGGTGGCTACTGGTGGAATTGAACTTGTGACATCATCTTCCCTGTTCACCTGTTCTGATTAGATCTGGGTGTCGCTATATAACCTGGCTTCTCTGTTAGATGCTTGCCGGTCAACAATGTTATCAGAAGCCTCTCTGTGCTTGTTCCTGCTCCCAGACATCTACTAGATAAGTTGGACATTCGTCCATGTTTTGTTTTTGTATTTTGGTTCCAGTTCACAGCTGCAGTTTCGTTACTGTGTCTGGAAAGCTCTTGTTGATCAGGAATTGCCACTCTGGTATTATGAGTTAATGCCAGAGTCCTAAAGTAATTTCTGGATGTGTTTTGTTAGGGTTTTCTACTGACCATGAAAGTATGCTTTCTGTCTTCTGCTATCTAGAAAGCGGACCTCAAATTTGCTAAAACTATTTTCCTGCTGCGTTTGTTGTTTCATCTCATATCACCGCCAATATATGTGGGGGGCCTCTGTCTCCTTTTTGGGCATTTCTCTAGAGGTGAGTCAGGTCTTATATTTCCCTCTGCTAGCATTATTTAGTTCTCCGGCCGGCGCTGGGCATATAGGGATAAAAAGTAGGACATGCTACCTGGCTACTTCTAGATGATGCGGTAGGTTTAGTTCATGGTCAGTATAGTTACATCTTCCAAGAGCTTGTTCCTATTGAGGCTTATGCTAGTTCTCTGGCCATGGAGATCATGACAGTTCAGATTTGCGGTCAGTCCAGCTTGCCACCTCCCTAGAGCTTGTCCTATGTTTGTTACTTAGCTGGAGTAATTTGTGATCCTCAACCACTAAGGATCATAACAGTATAGCAGGCCAAAAAGTTTTTAATGCATCGCAGAAGTGGGATAAAAAGAAGACCTGAGTACATTTTTTTTTTCCTTCCTCCCGCTTTTCCTTTGCTGCAGTCTGTTTAGCTTCTTTCATCCCCTTGAACTCTGGGTGGTTTTGAGCTCAGCTGCAGACATGGATGTTCAGACTCTGACTTCTAGTGTGGATCATCTTGCTGCACGGGTGCAAAGTATTCAGGATTTTGTTATTCATAGCCCTATGTCAGAACCAAAGATACCCATTCCTGAGTTGTTTTCTGGAGATAGATCTAGGTTTCAGAATTTTAAGAATAATTGTAAGTTATTTCTATCTCTGAGACCTCGTTCCTCTGGTGATTCCGCTCGGCAAGTAAAGATTGTTATCTCCTTGTTACGTGGCGACCCTCAGGATTGGGCCTTCTCTCTGGCGCCAGGAGATCCTGCATTGCTTAATGTGGATGCGTTTTTTCTGGCTCTTGGACTGCTTTATGAGGAGCCTAATCTTGAGAATCAGGCAGAAAAAGCGTTGCTGGCCCTTTCTCAAGGGCAGGATGAAGCAGAGGTGTATTGTCAAAAATTTCGGAAATGGTCAGTGCTTACTCAATGGAATGAGTGTGCCCTGGCTGCAAATTTCAGAGAAGGTCTTTCTGAAGCCATTAAGGATGTTATGGTGGGGTTCCCCACCCCTACAAGTCTGAGTGATTCTATGGCTTTAGCCATTCAGGTTGATCGACGTTTGCGGGAGCACAGATCTGCTCATCCTTTGGCGGTATTTTCTGAACGGAGACCTGAGTCTATGCAATGTGATCGAACTCTGACCAGAATTGAGTGACAAAGTCATAGACGTCAAAATGGGTTGTGCTTTTACTGTGGTGATTCTGCTCATGTTATCTCAGCATGCTCTAAACGCTTAAAAAAGGTCGCTAAACCTGTCACCATTGGTACTATACAGCCTAAGTTTATTTTGTCTGTTACTTTGATTTGTTCTTTGTCGTCCTACTCGGTTATGGCCTTTGTGGATTCGGGTGCTGCCCTGAATCTGATGGATTTGTCATTTGCCAGGCGCTGTGGTTTTGTCCTGGAGCCTTTGGAATTTCCTATTCCTCTGAGGGGAATTGATGCTACGCCATTGGCTGAGAATAAACCGCAGTATTGGACACAAATGACCATGTGCATGACTCCCGTTCATCAGGAGGTGATTCGCTTTCTTGTTCTGCATAATTTACATGATGTTGTCGTTTTGGGTCTGCCATGGTTGCAGGCTCATAATCCAGTTTTAGATTGGAAAGCTATGTCTGTGTCTAGTTGGGGTTGTCAGGGAATTCATGGCGATACTCCATTGGTGTCTATTGCTTCTTCCACTCCTTCTGAGGTCCCTGAGTTTTTGTCTGACTACCAGGATGTATTTGATGAGCCCAGGTCCGGTGCCCTGCCCCCTCATAGGGATTGTGACTGTGCTATAAATTTAATTCCTGGTAGTAAATTCCCTAAGGGACGACTTTTTAATTTGTCTATACCAGAGCATGCCGCGATGCGGAGTTATATAAAGGAGTCTTTGGAGAAGGGACATATTCGCCCATCCTCTTCCCCTCTTGGTGCAGGATTCTTTTTTGTGGCCAAGAAGGACGGTTCTTTGAGACCGTGTATAGATTATCGCCTTCTGAATAAAATTACAGTCAAATTTCAGTATCCTTTGCCACTATTATCTGATTTGTTTGCTCGGATTAAGGGTGCCAGTTGGTTCACCAAGATAGATCTCCGTGGTGCGTATAATCTTGTGCGCATTAAGCAGGGAGATGAATGGAAAACAGCATTTAATACGCCCGAAGGCCATTTTGAGTACTTGGTGATGCCTTTTGGACTCTCTAATGCTCCTTCTGTGTTTCAGTCCTTCATGCATGACATTTTCCGTGAATATCTGGATAAATTTATGATTGTTTATCTGGATGACATTTTGGTCTTTTCTGATGATTGGGAGTCCCATGTGAAGCAGGTCAGGATGGTGTTTCAGGTCCTGCGTGCCAATGCTTTATTTGTGAAGGGCTCAAAATGCCTCTTCGGAGTACAGAAGGTCTCCTTTTTGGGTTTTATTTTTTCTCCTTCTGCTGTGGAGATGGACCCAGTCAAGGTCCAGGCTATTCATGACTGGACTCAGCCCACGTCTGTTAAGAGTCTTCAGAAGTTCTTGGGTTTTGCTAATTTTTACCGTCGTTTCATCGCTAATTTTTCTAGCGTGGTTAAACCTTTGACGGATTTGACCAGGAAGGGCTCTGATGTGACTAATTGGTCTCCTGCGGCCGTGGAGGCCTTTCGGGAGCTTAAGCACCGGTTTTCTTCAGCTCCAGTCTTATGTCAGCCAGATGTCTCTCTCCCCTTTCAGGTCGAGGTTGATGCTTCCGAGATTGGAGCAGGGGCTGTTTTGTCACAGAGAAGTTCTGAGGGCTCTGTGATGAAGCCGTGTGCTTTCTTTTCAAGAAAGTTTTCGCCTGCCGAGCGAAATTATGATGTTGGTAATCGGGAGTTGTTGGCTATGAAGTGGGCATTTGAGGAGTGGCGTCATTGGCTCGAGGGAGCTAGACATCGTGTGGTGGTCCTGACTGATCACAAAAATCTGATTTACCTCGAGTCGGCCAAGCGCCTTAATCCTAGACAGGCTCGTTGGTCGTTGTTTTTCTCCCGTTTCAATTTCGCGGTCTCATACCTGCCTGGTTCGAAGAACGTGAAAGCTGATGCACTTTCTAGGAGCTTTGTGCCTGACTCTCCGGGAGTTTCTGAGCCGGCTGGTATTCTTAGAGAGGGAGTGATTTTGTCTGCCATTTCTCTAGATTTGCGACGAGTGCTGCAGAAATTTCAGGCGGATAGACCTGACCGTTGTCCACCAGAGAGACTGTTTGTCCCGGATAGATGGACCAGCAGAGTTATTTCCGAGGTTCATTCTTCGGTGTTGGCGGGTCATCCTGGGATTTTTGGTACCAGAGATTTGGTGGCTAGGTCCTTCTGGTGGCCTTCCTTGTCGCGGGATGTGCGTTCCTTTGTGCAGTCTTGTGGGATTTGTGCTCGGGCTAAGCCTTGCTGTTCTCGTGCCAGCGGGTTGCTTTTGCCTTTGCCTGTCCCGAAAAGGCCTTGGACGCACATCTCCATGGATTTTATTTCGGATCTGCCAGTATCTCAGAGAATGTCTGTCATCTGGGTGGTGTGTGATCGTTTTTCCAAGATGGTCCATTTGGTGCCCTTGCCTAAGCTGCCTTCCTCCTCCGATTTGGTTCCTCTATTTTTTCAGAATGTGGTTCGCTTGCACGGCATTCCTGAAAATATTGTGTCTGATAGAGGATCCCAGTTTGTGTCCAGGTTTTGGCGAACTTTTTGTGCTAAGATGGGCATTGATTTGTCTTTTTCGTCAGCCTTCCATCCTCAGACTAATGGCCAAACCAAGCAAACTAATCAGACGTTGGAGACTTATTTGAGATGTTTTGTTTCTGCTGATCAGGATGATTGGGTGACTTTTTTGCCATTGGCCGAGTTTGCCCTTAATAATCGGGCTAGTTCTGCTACCTTGGTTTAGCTTTTTTTCTGCAATTCTGGTTTCCATCCTCGTTTTTCCTTGGGTCAGGTTGAGTCTTCTGACTGTCCTGGGGTGGATTCTGTGGTGGATAGGTTGCAGCAGATTTGGAGCCATGTGGTGGACAATCTGAAATTGTCACAGGAGAGGGCTCAGCGCTTTGCCAACCGCCGCCGCGGTGTGGGTCCCCGACTTCGTGTTGGGGATTTGGTGTGGCTGTCTTCTTGGTATGTTCCTATGAAGGTCTCGTCTCCTAAGTTTAAGCCTCGCTTCATCGGTCCTTATAAGATCTTGGAAATCCTTAACCCAGTGTCTTTTCGTTTGGATCTCCCGGCAACGTTTGCCATCCATAATGTGTTCCATACGTCTTTGTTGCGGAGGTATTTGGTACCTGTGGTTCCTTCTGTTGAGCCTCCTGCTCCGGTGCTGGTTGAGGGCGAATTGGAGTACGTGGTGGAGAAGATTTTGGATTCTCGTATCTCTAGACGGAGACTTCAGTATCTGGTTAAGTGGAAGGGCTATGGTCAGGAGGATAATTCCTGGGTTGTCGCCTCTGATGTTCATGCGGCCGATTTGGCTCGCGCCTTCCACGCAGCTCGTCCTGATCGCCCTGGGGGTCTTGATGAGGGTTCGGTGACCCCTCCTCAAGGGGGGGGTACTGTTGTGAACTCTATTTCTGGGCTCCCTCTAGTGGTCACAAGCGGTACTGTGTAGTGTTGTCTTTCTGCAGGTTGGCTTCATCAGCTGGTTCGTTATCCTTGGTTGGTTTTCTATTTAGCCCACCTGGATACTCAGTTCCTTGCCTGCTATCAATTTATTCAGTGCTCTTCAGATTCCGTGTGTCTACCTTGCTCCCAGTCTCTCCAAGACAAGCTAAGTTTTTGTTTGATCATTTTTTGATTATCAGTGTTCATTATGTTTTTAGTCCAGCTCGCTAAAATGTGATTTCTTCGCTTGCTGGTTGCTCTAGGGGACTGAGTTTCTCCCCCCACACCGTTAGTTGGTGTGGGGGTTCTTGAAATCTCAGAGTGGATATTTTGTAAGGGTTTTTTACTGACCGCATAGATTCCCTTTTCTATTTTCTGCTATCTAGTATTAGTGAGCCTCATTTGCTGAATCTGCTTTCACCCCTGTGTATGTGCCTTCCTCTTACCTCACCGTTATTATTTGTTGGGGGCTTCTATATCTTTGGGGATTATTTCTCTGGAGGCAAGAGAGGTCTTTCTTTCTCTCTAGGAGTAGTTAGTTCCTTAGGCTGGCTCGAGACGTCTAGGAATTCAGGCACATTCACCGGCTACTTCTAGTGTGTTTGGTTAGGTTCAGATTTGCGGTCAGTCCAGCTTGCCACCTCCCTAGAGCTTGTCCTATGTTTGTTACTTAGCTGGAGTAATTTGTGATCCTCAACCACTAAGGATCATAACAATCTACATAATGGGGAAAAAATGAAAGGAAAAGTGTTGGAGGCAAATTAACAGCTGCCAGATGTGAACAAGGGGGACTTAAAGAATGACAGCGATGGCGCCAAAGAGTATATACTGTACAGTTGCTAAGGTGGGGCCCCAACATGGGATAATCACCACACCACCACGGGGATATGAACACACACACAAAATGCGCCACATACTACCACGTGCTCGAACACATATACCACCCTCAGCGCACATTTCACCACACATACACCAACCTCGCCACATAAAAGTCGAAACACAAAAGTCGCAGCTCAAAACTCGCCACGCGCAAAACTCTCCACATGCAAAACTCGCCACACGTGCAAAACTCGCCACATGGAAAACTCGCCACACGCAAAACTTGCACACGCGGAAAAATTGCCACATGCACAAAAGTTGCAACACATGCAAAAGTTGCCTCACACAAAACTTGCACATACTCAAAAGGCACCACACATAAAACTCGCCACGCGCAAAACTCGCCATGCGCAAAACTTCTGCACACAACTTGCTACACTAACCTGTCACATGCAACTCGACACACAAAAAGTTGCTACACGCATGTCGCCACGCAAAACTCATCTCACAAAAGTCGCTACATGCATGTCGCCACACGCAACTCAACACACACAACTTGACACACGAAACTCACCCTAAAACACACACAAGTGTGGTATTATCCTTCAAAAATAAAAATCTGATTAATAAGCAGACAAACTACAAGAGCAACAAATGTACCATATAGGAATCCGGCAGCTGTCAGTCACATGACCAGTCTATTATGTGTATGTGTGAGCTAATATATACTGCCAGGGGGTGGGCTTCCTGTAGGCTGGGGATTTATCAGGCTGCCAATTTAGCTTACAAATACTGAGGTAAAAATACTGACCAAATAACGTGTGAACGAGGTCTAATACAGGAGGAGATGACATACAGATATATACTATATACAGGAGGAGATGACATACAGGTATATACTATATACATGAGGAGATGACACACAGGTATATACTATATACAGGAGGAGATGACACACAGATATATACTATATACAGGAGAGATGACACACAGGTATATACTATATACAGGGGAGATGACACACAGGCATATACTATATACAGGAGAGATGACACACAGGTATAAAGTATATACAGGAGGAGATGACATACAGGTATATACTATATACAGGAGGAGATGACACACAGGTATATACTATTTACAGGGGAGATGACACACAGGTATATACTATATACAGGAGGAGATGACACAGATATATACTACATACAGGAGAGATGACACACAGGTATATACTATATAGAGGAGGAGATGACATACAGGTACATACTACATACAGGAGGAGATGACATACAGGTATATACTATATACAGGAGGAGATGACACACAGGTATATACTATATACAGGAGCAGATTACCTACAGGTATATAGTATATACAGGAGGAGATGACATACAGGTATATGCTATGTATAGGAGGAGATGAGATACAGTACAGGTATATACTATATACAGGAGGAGATGACACACAGATATATACTATATATAGGTGAGATGACACACAGGTATATACTATATACAGGAGATTACATACAGGTATATCTAATATATAAAGCTAAATGTGTGTATGTATGTATGTGTGTATGTCCGGGATTGGCATCTGCACCGTCGCAGCTACAGCCACAAAATTTTGCACAGTCACACGTCTGGACCCCGAGAGCGTCATAGGCTATGTTGTGAGGTGAAATTTTAACCCCGCGCGTTCCAATTCACCAAACAATTTTGCCCCTATCTACATAATGGGGAAAAAGTGAAGGGAAAAGTGTTGGAGGAAAATTGACAGCTGCCAGATGTGAACAATGGGGACTTAAAGAATGAGAGCGATGGCGCCAAAGAGTATATACCGTACAGTTGCTAAGGTGGGGCCCCGACATGGGATACTCACCACACACGGGGATATGAACACACACACAAAATGCGCCACACACTACCACGTGCTTGAACACATATACCACCCTCAGCACACATTTCACCACACACACACCAACCTCGCCACATAAAAGTCGAAACACAAAAGTCACCACTCAAAACTCGCCACGCGCAAAACTCGCTACATGCAAAACTCGCCATATGCAAAACTAGGCTCACGCAAAACTCGCCACACGTGCAAAACTCACATCATGGAAAACTCACCTCATGGAAAACTCACCTCATGGAAAACTTGCACACACAGAAAAATTGCCACATGTACAAAAGTTGCACCACATGCAAAAGTTGCCTCACACAAAACTTGCACATACTCAAAACGCACCACACATAAAACTCGCCACACGCAAAACTTGCCATGCACAAATCTTGCTGCACACAACTTGCTACACTAACCTGTCACATGCAACTCGACACACAAAAAGTTGCTACACGCATGTCGCCACACAAAACTCATCTCACAAAAGTCGCTACACGCATGTCGCCACACGCAACTCAACACACACAACTTGACACATGAAACTCGCCCTAAAACACACACAAGTCTGGTATTATCCTTCAAAAATAAAAATCTGATTAATAAGCAGACAAACTACAAGAGCAACAAATGTACCATATAGGAATCCGGCAGCTGTCAGTCACATGACCTGTCTATTATGTGTATGTGTGAGCTAATATATACTGCCAGTGGGAGGGCTTCCTGTTGGCTGGGGATTTATCAGGCTGCCAATTTAGCTTACAAATACTGAGGTAAAAATACTGACCAAATAACGTGTGAACGAGGTCTAATACAGGAGGAGATGACATACAGATATATACTATATACAGGAGGAGATGACACACAGGTATATACTATATAGAGGAGGAGATGACATACAGGTACATACTACATACAGCAGGAGATGACATACAGGTATATACTATATACAGGAGGAGATGACACAGGTATATACTATATACAGGAGCAGATTACCTACAGGTATATAGTATATACAGGAGTAGATGACATACAGGTATATGCTATGTATAGGAGGAGATGACATACAGGTATATACTATATACAGGAGGAGATGACACACAGATATATACTATATATAGGTGAGATGACACACAGGTATACACTATATACAGGAGAAGATTACATACAGGTATATACTATATATAGGAGGAGATGACATACAGGTATATACTATATACAGGGGACATGACACACAGCAGGTATATACTATATACAGGAGATGACATACAGGTGTATACTATATATAAGGGAGATGACAAAAATGTATATACTGAGGTGGAAATGAGAGGTGTGAGGTGAAAATGAAAAGGTGTGAGTGCAAAATGAGAGGAGTGAGGGAAAATAGTGGAGTGATCAAAAAATGACAGATGTGAGGTCGAAATGACAAGTGTTAGGGGGGAATGAGAGGAGTGAGGGGGAAAATAAGAGGAGTGAGGGGGAAAATGAGAGGTGTGAGGGAGAAAATGAGAGATGTGAGGGGGAAAATGAAAGATGTGATGGGGAAAATGAGAGGCGTGATGGGAAAATAAGAGAAGTGAGGTGCTATAACTAACCACAGATATTTACTATGCCCAGGCAACGCCGGGCTCTTCAGCTAGTTACTCAATAAATAATAAAGAAAAAAATTAGCTCACACCTGAGATGCAATTCCAATCCGGGAGGAGCACGGTGTCCCCACTGCTGCACAGTGCTGTAGTGAAATGAGGAAACTGAGGGTGGAACCAGCAGAAGAATTTTAAAAAAATCACAAAATCTTTATTGAAAATCCTTAAATATAAAAAGAATGGAAAAAAAGGGCATCTCGGACAACAAATCCTGTGTTCAAGAGTCATGTAGCTCGAAACGCGTATGGATTTATCTCTGTTACACACACCACCCCTTTTATTGCTTTGTTGTCTGAGATGCCCATTTTTTAATTATTTTTATTTTTAAGGGTTTTCAATAAAGATTTTGTGATTTTTTTTTTAATTCTTCCGGTGTGTTGAGCTGGTTCCACCCTCATTTTGCTCACCAATTACTCGATTCCTTGTTACAATATATCAGTCTGAATTTCTCGCTCTGTAGCTCACACAGGATTGTGAGCACTGGATGGAATTGTAACAAATCTTCAGCTGTGAGAATGACATGGTATATATGGATATTTAGTATGGATGTGAACACTAATATCCGACAATAGCACAATCTGTACTTAATTTGTAAATTCAACAGATGAAACCACTAAACAATATCAGAAAATACAGCATAAAGTGGAAATAAAACATAACTTTTACTGACAATACATAGATAAAAGTCAAAACAATATCACCCAAAGTACTATAAAAGCATGGGGTAAGGTCCACACCACGAGACCTACAAAACCCCGGGTAGGATTCAAAAAACTCCGCCTGCAGAGGCACTTGCGGAATTAAAGCAGACCAAAGTATGATTCAAACCAAAACTGCCAGAATCATATTCATATGAATGGCAGAGCAAAGCTCCATACAAATGGTTGCATGTAAACAATCATCACTCAATAACAAAATATAGCACCTACAAAATGGCGTTACTAATAATTGTTTAGGTGAAATGGAAAAGGAACAATCTCACCGATTCCAACATGAATGAGCAGGAGCACCGGAAGACCTCTGGTCATGGAGTAATCCGGGACTTGATGAAGAGAGATGACATTCCCCTGTCATTCCCTATGGGGACTACCGGTAAGCTATCCCCAGAGCTCCCGTCCTTACAAGGGCAGTCCACATCTACCCCTGTCACAACATGCCCTGCACTCTCCCTATGGTCAGTCCCGACGCGTTTCCTCCAAGCCAATCATCAGGGGACCTGCTTGTGTAGAGAGATCAGTGCCTACGTGCTCGAAAAGGGAGACAATAAGTTCTGCCACCCCCTATGCTATCTTGCAGAGAGTGAACAGACTATAGGGCCGGTCTTTAAATAGGAAGTGGTTAGTTCATTTATCCACTTAAGTTGGAGCAATCAGAACACCTGTCTGGCGGCTATGTGTCACACATGACATCTGAATGTTGATAGGCCAATGCGATCAAGATGTATATTTCTTCCTAGCTATCCACATAGGTGGATCCAAATAACCAATACACAAAGCGCTGTGAGCGCTATGGAAGGTAAACTCACCTATGGTGACGTCACACGCCGAAGATCACGAGATGCACATGGCGCCTGCATGAATAAAAGGAAACAGAGGCCAGCGCTTGCAGACATGCGCAGTGTAGACCGGACGCCGTCATTGCTAGGTAACTATGGACGCGCAGTTGCCTAACTCTGTACTGTGCTAGCGGATGTCATCATTGCTAGGAAACAGAGGCCAGCGCTTAAGGACATGCGTAGTGTGAACCAAACGCCATCAATGCTGGGTAACTAAGGACGCGCGGCTGCCTATCTCTGTACTATACCAGCGAATGTCGTCATTGCTAGGTAACTAGGGACGCGCAACTGCCCATATACATACTGTGTCGGCAGCATGCCAGAAGAGATTACAGGCGGAGTACTGAAAACATATAATCCCCGCGTATGTGAGTCAAAACAATTATGTAAGGTGCCGTTATAAACATATACCGAGCAATACCGCGATACACTGGGATTTTGTGTATAACCAATGTAGGCAAGAAATAAATCAATGAAACAAAGGGACCTTACAGGATAATATATCGGTATGAGTGCTATAATAGATAAATCTTTATACAGCAATTGGCATAAACAAAGCGCGACACATATGATTTCATAAGAAGGCAATGGTATACCCAAAGATAGTTACCGTTATAAAATTGAGGACATAGCCCGTAAAATTGCCGCAAAACAGGTGAGCCCCATATTGAGAAAAAGGAATGATTAAAGTAGACATGCAAAGCCCAATAATTATGGGTGACAGAAAAGGACTTAGGCCTAGAGATAATAACAATTGACTGTGTGATAGAAAATGACCAAAAGAAAAGAGGCACAAAAGACAAATTCAGATGAAACAACTGTAATTAATTTGATCATTAAGACCATGGGGGGAGAGAGTATTAAGGTAAAAAATCCACTTAGCCTCTCGTTGGATGAGCAACTGGTCCCAGTCGCCCCCACGTATAGGTTTAGTGACTTTCTCAATGGCCATAAATTTAAGATGTTTGGATTGGCCATCATGCACCTGATTCACGTGCCGAGAGATAGGAGTATCTCTCCTATGCTCAACATCACCCACATGTTAGCCGACTCTTTTTTTGAATTCTCTGATGGTTTTGCCAATATATTCGACACCACAGGAGCAGGATGCCCTATAGACAACCCCTTTTGTGCTGCAATTCATAAATTGCTTGATCTCATATTGCCTGCCAGTAACATTGCTCACAAAGCTATTGCTCACATTAATGTATTGGCAGGCTGTGCAATGTCCACACTTATGGCAGCCAATAATATTGCTCCTCAGCCAGGTCTCATTACTAGGGCCCGAGAAATGGCTGTGAACCAGTCTGTCGTTAAGCGAACGTGCTTTCCTGTAAGTGATTGCCGGGTTGTCCCCCAAATAGCAAGAAATATCTGAATCCATTTGTAAAATGGACCAATATTTTTTAATGATGTCTCTTACGTAGGTGGCACCGTTATCAAAAGTGGTAATAAATCGTACCACTTCATCATTCTGTGTCCTCTGCGTGGGATTAAGCAGAGTTGTTCTGTCCCTGCTTTTTGCATCATGATACACTCTTTTGAGGACTTGAGATGGATAGCCCCTATCTTGGAAACTTTTTCTCAATTCCTTAGCTTGGGACTCGAAAGAATCCTCAATAGAGCAATTCCTCCGAATTCTGAGGTATTGCCCCTTAGGAATCCCCCTCTTGAGATGTTCTGGATGGTAGCTACTCCAATGTAGAAGAGCATTGGTGGCTGTAGGTTTTTTAAAATTGGATGTCACCAATTCACCATCTATTCCTTTGGTAATGAGGATATCTAGGAAGGGTAGTGAAGAGAAATCAATCACTGATGTGAAAAACAGCCCAATGGTATTGTGATTGAGCCTGTCCACAAAACCCTCAAAATCATCTCTAGAGCTCATCCAAATCAAAAAAATATCATCTATGTATCGTGTCCATATTCCTGAGACACAATACATAGAGAAACCACCCTCTTCTAAGTCGCCATTCCAAACCGTAGTCTCCTCCCACCAGCCGAGGAAGAGGTTGGCATAGGCCAGGGCACAAGGGCTGTCCATGGCCATCCCCCTCAGCTGGTGGTAGGTATGACGATTGAACGTGAAATAGTTATGTGTTAAACAGAACCGGAGAAGTTTTAGGATGAACTGGTTATGTTCTTGGAGATGTTGTCCTCTTGTTTGGAGAAAAAATTCCACCGCCTCCAAACCTTTCTCATGGGGAATGGAGGAATAGAGGGCCTCCACGTCAATACTTGCAAGATGGGCCTTCGGATCGACAGAAAGGCCTTCAAGACGACGTAACAAATCAGGCGTGTCTTTCACAAAGGATTGTAAAGAGGACACAAATGGAGACAACACACGATCTAAATAGATACCCGCATTCTGGCATAAACTGCCCACCCCGGACACAATGGGGCTGCCTTTTAGAGGGGTCAGGCCCTTGTGAACTTTGGGAAGGCAGTAGAAGGTAGCCATTATAGGATGGCGAGGGAAGATAAAGTCAAATTCTGTCTTATCAATAACACCTCTCTCCAAACCCTCCTGTAAAAGTTGGCATAATTCTTCGCTATACTCCTTGGTTGGATTGCGTGCGAGAATCTCATAAGAGTCTCTGTCGGAAAGTATAGAATCACAAATCTGCTGGTAATGTGTGGTATCAAGGATGACAACATTGCCACCCTTGTCAGAGGGCTTAATTACAATGGTGTCATCACGCTCTAGACGATTAATTGCTTCTATCTAATTT
The DNA here is from genome assembly GCF_051348905.1 of Ranitomeya variabilis. Taxonomy (NCBI): domain Eukaryota; kingdom Metazoa; phylum Chordata; class Amphibia; order Anura; family Dendrobatidae; genus Ranitomeya; species Ranitomeya variabilis. Next base: position 420,160,781 of record NC_135233.1, read on the forward strand.
TTAGACCAATTAAACCTACATGGTATACGAGACTGAGAAAGACAAATGAGTTCGGACGTTACCAAATTGGAAAAAATGTCTATAGCTGAGAGATCACTAGAGGGTGGAGGCATCCTATGGCTCTTGGCTTTCAGTTGTGTAAAAGGACCCATATCCCATTGATTGGGATCTATCTCGCCAATACTGTGCAGTAGCCTAACATCAGCCAACATATCTGCTGGAATGCCAAGATCCGCACATGTGCGGGAATCCTGTTTGTGAAAGAACTTTTTCCACCTAATTTTACGTAAAAAGGTTAAGATCTTTGACAGTTCTAAAAAGATCGAAATCACTATTAGGAACGAAGGAGAGACCCTTTTTCAATACAGACATTTCATCAATATCAATACTCCTATTAGAGAGATTGATGATTTGAATATTCTGTTCAGTCATAGACCCTGAGGAACAATGAATGATGACATCCGCTAGCACAGTACAGAGTTAGGCAACTGCGCGTCCATAGTTACCTAGCAATGACGGCGTCCGGTCTACACTGCGCATGTCTGCAAGCGCTGGCCTCTGTTTCCTTTTATTCATGCAGGCGCCATGTGCATCTCGTGATCTTCAGCGTGTGACGTCACCATAGGTGAGTTTACCTTCCATAGCGCTCACAGCGCTTTGTGTATTGGTTATTTGGATCCACCTATGTGGATAGCTAGGAAGAAATATACATCTTGATCGCATTGGCCTATCAACATTCAGATGTCATGTGTGACACATAGCCGCCAGACAGGTGTTCTGATTGCTCCAACTTAAGTGGATAAATGAACTAACCACTTCCTATTTAAAGACCGGCCCTATAGTCTGTTCACTCTGCTAGATAGCATAGGGGGTGGCAGAACTTATTGTCTCCCTTTTCGAGCATGTAGGCACTGATCTCTCTACACAAGCAGGTCCCCTGATGATTGGCTTGGAGGAAACCCGTCGGGACTGACCATAGGGAGAGTGCAGGGCATGTTGTGACAGGGGTAGATGTGGACTGCCCTTGTAAGGGCGGGAGCTCTGGGGATAGCTTACCGGTAGTCCCCATAGGGAATGACAGGGGAATGTCATCTCTCTTCATCAAGTCCCGGATTACTCCATGACCAGAGGTCTTCCGGTGCTCCTGCTCATTCATGTTGGAATCGGTGAGATTGTTCCTTTTCCATTTCACCTTAACAATTATTAGTAATGCCATTTTGTAGGTGCTATATTTTGTTATTGAGTGATGATTGTTTACATGCAACCATTTGTATGGAGCTTTGCTCTGCCATTCATATGAATATGATTCTGGCAGTTTTGGTTTGAATCATACTTTGGTCTGCTTTAATTCCGCAAGTGCCTCTGCAGGCGGAGTTTTTTGAATCCTACCTGGGGTTTTGTAGGTCTCGTGGTGTGGACCTTACCCCATGCTTTTATAGCACTTTGGGTGATATTGTTTTGACTTTTATCTATGTATTGTCAGTAAAAGTTATGTTTTATTTCCACTTTATGCTGTATTTTCGAACACTAATATCCCCATTCACTATCAGCGAGCAGAGCTTTTTAAATGGAGACATGGTTGACTGAAGATATATATCTATGGGGCTGCATATTTATCTGTAAATTATAAGACTGCTGGTACCTGGGACATGATAGAGACGCTGCTATGATAGGCAGGGCCAGTTCTAGATATTGTGCGGCACTGGGCGAAAGTTAAAAGTAGGTAACTCTTGTGCTCTTCAGAGGAAACTGGACATCTTCATCTAGACACTTGGACACTGATGGAAAGTTATGAATATTGGGGTTTGTTTAGATCCGATATTGATGGGACGTGCATTTTCTACTTCAGGACAAATAGGGGAAGAATATGAATATCTTTCCATAATGGGGACACATGCCTATAAGCACCAAATTAATATTGGTCAGATCGCTGACAAAAGCCATGTCATGTTTTCATCTATGAAAAGGTAAAATCACAATAAAAAAAATATAATGTCGATATCGAATGCCTGTGATTGTCAGGAGTGAAGATATCATGAATGTTGGGAATCTCATAATTTTCTGAAACTGAAGCCACATCCCATGACCAGCCCTGTTTGAGTCATCAAGGGGAGGTGTGTGACAGTCTGCACAGTACCACTCCTCCTGTCCTGTCTATAAACTGCACAGTACCACTCCTCCTGTCCTGTATATATACACTGCACAGTACCACTCCTCCTGTCCTGTATATATACACTGTACAGTACCACTCCTCCTGTCCTGTATATATACACTGCACAGTACCGCTCCTCCTGTCCTGTATATATACAGTGCACAGTACCGCTCCTCCTGTCCTGTATATATACACTGCACAGTACCGCTCCTCCTGTCCTGTATATATACACTGCACAGTACCACTTCTCCTGTCCTGTATATATACACTGAACAGTACCGCTCCTCCTGTCCTGTATATATACAGTGCACAGTACCGCTCCTCCTGTCCTGTATATATACACTGCACAGTACCGCTCCTCCTGTCCTGTATATATACACTGCACAGTACCACTTCTCCTGTCCTGTATATATACACTGCACAGTACCGCTCCTCCTGTCCTGTATATATACAGTGCACAGTACCGCTCCTCCTGTCCTGTATATATACACTGCACAGTACCGCTCCTCCTGTCCTGTATATATACACTGCACAGTACCACTCCTCCTGTCCTGTATATACACTGCACAGTACCACTCCTCCTGTCCTGTATATATACACTGCACAGTACCGCTCCTCCTGTATATATACTGTGCACAGTACCACTCCTCCTGTCCTGTATATATACACTGCACAGTACCACTCCTGTCCTGTATATACACTGCACAGTACCACTCCTCCTGTCCTGTATATATACACTGCACAGTACCGCTCCTCCTGTCCTGTATATATACACTGCACAGTACCACTCCTCCTGTCCTGTATATATACACTGCACAGTACCACTCCTCCTGTCCTGTATATATACACTGCACAGTACCACTCCTCCTGTGCTGTATATATACTGCACAGTACCACGCCTCCTGTCCTGTATATACACTGCACAGTACCACTCCTCCTGTCCTGTATATATACACTGCACAGTACCACTCCTCCTGTCCTGTATATATACACTGCACAGTACCACTCCTCCTGTCCTGTATATACACTGCACAGTACCCCTCCTCCTGTCCTGTATATATACTGCACAGTACCACTCCTCCTGTTCTGTATATACACTGCACAGTACCACTCCTCCTTTCCTGTATATATACACTGCACAGTACCGCTCTTCCTGTCATGTATATATACACTGCACAGTACCACTCCTCCTGTATATATACACTGCACAGTACCACTCCTCCTATCCTGTATAGATACACTGCACAGTACCGGTCCTCCTGTCCTATATATATATATATACACTGCACAGTACCACTCCTCCTGTATATATACACTGCACAGTACCACTCCTCCTGTATATATACAGTGCACAGTACCACTCCTCCTGTCCTGTATATACACACTGCACAGTACCACTCCTCCTGTCCTGTATATATTCAGTGCACAGTACCACTCCTCCTGTCCTGTATATATACACTGCACAGTACCACTCCTCCTGTCCTGTATATATACTGTGCACAGTACCACTCCTCCTGTCCTGTATATATACACTGCACAGTACCACTCCTGTCCTGTATATACACTGCACAGTACCACTCCTCCTGTCCTGTATATATACACTGCACAGTACCGCTCCTCCTGTCCTGTATATATACACTGCACAGTACCGCTCCTCCTGTCTTGTATATATACACTGCACAGTACGACTCCTCCTGTCCTGTATATATACACTGCACAGTACCACTCCTCCTATCCTGTATATATACACTGCACAGTACCACTCCTCCTGTCCTGTATATATACACTGCACAGTACCACTCATCCTGTCCTGTATATATACACTGCACAGTACCACTCCTCCTGTCCTGTATATATACAGTGCACAGTACCACTCCTCCTGTCCTGTATATATACGCTGCACAGTACCACTCCTCCTGTCCTGTATATATACACTGCCCAGTACCACTCCTCCTGTATATATAAACTGCACAGTAACGCTCCTCCTGTCCTGTATATATACACTGCACAGTACCACTCCTCCTGTCCTGTATATATACACTGCACAGTACCACTCCTCCTGTATACATACACTGCACAGTACCACTCCTCCTGTATACATACACTGCACAGTACCACTCCTCCTGTATATATACACTGCACAGTAACGCTCCTCCTATCCTGTATATATGCACTGCACAGTACCACTCCTCCTGTCCTGTATATATACACTGCACAGTGCCACTCCTCCTGTGCTGTATATATACACTGCACAGTACCACTCCTCCTGTCCTGTATATATACAGTGCACAGTACCACTTCTCCTGTCCTGTATATATACACTGCACAGTACCACTCCTCCTGTCCTGTTTATATACACTGCACAGTACCACTCCTCCTTGTGAGGATAATGTATAAGATAAGTTTTAGTTTCTCTTGCCAGCCCATGCTGTGGGCTGAAACCCCCTTCCCTCTGTGTTTCTGAGATGTGTATGTGTAGAAGAGGTTTTATTGCTCTGGCTGTAAATTCCAGGCTCTGGGCAACTTACTCCTCCCCCTCCCATCTGTACCAGGTAGAACTGGTATAGAAGTTCTCCAAAATTCATGAGGGTCTTTGTTCTAATATGATAAGATTCTGGGCCACCGACTTGGGCTAGGAAAATAATAAATACATATTGCTAACGTCCATCGGCGGGTCTGTCAGCCCCTGTAAGCATGAGCCTCTAGTTCCAACAGGGACAGAGTACACAATTCTCCGGAACCGGGCATCCCAACGAGCCTGAATTTAGTACCAATAGAAAGCCAATGGTAAAAGAAGATGTATGAGGGTTGTGCTGGGATTCTGACATGTTCTGGAGCGGAGATACGAGCCTTATACAAATTTGTGTTAAATTTGGTAAGGCTGAGGATAGAGGAGGGTCTGGGTAAACCAGCCCTGTTGGTGATGTCACGGGCTGCGATTTATAAGTTTCTGCCAGGCCCCCAGCAGTTAGTCTTACCAGTTGAGCTCTGACTGCCAGACCTGATGCATTGGGACATTTGGGAGCTCCGCCCACTAGCCTGGTTCTGCCAAAAACCCCTATTATTTTATAATTACTGTTGTACATAGTTCCAATTGTCTCTTATTGTAACATCCTTGTAATATTTTTATAAAACTGCCTTTTTCTTTAAAATATCTAAATTATTAGTTTGTTCTTCATGCTCTAAAACGTACCCTAAGTCTTCTGAAGGGAATTATGCTACTGTTTTGGGTTAGCTTCGGACCTGTTTAATCGAAGCTGGTGGCAGCATATCTCGTTCTGTGCCTTTGGGAGTTGTTGTAGCGACGGCGGCGTTGATAATTATTGTTCCTGCCTGAGTGGGAGTAGTTATATCGCCTCGCTGCAGCGTGCCCAATAGCCAGTACATAACAGGCAGCCTTTCTGGCGACTAATTACCCTTGGTGCAGTACCTAATCTGACCTGAGGGTAAGGGAGGCGCCAGAGAGCCGCAAGTTCAAGCGGAACTGTAAAGCGTGATATACATAAATCCCTGCAGTTCGTGGTATATTGTAGAGCAGTGGGATAACTAAAATAAGCCTCTGCTGTAAACTAAGAGGTCAATAGCCTTGTGTTGTTTTCTTCATCACATTGTAGCAGTGGAGGGATAGCTAAGATAAGCCCCCCTGCAGATGTGATAGCTGTCTGTTGGCCTAAAGTCACCCCGATCCGTGACATAGGGGTGACGGTCACGGGGTGAATCGTGACATATTGGTGGCAGCGCGGTGGGATCTTAGAGCATTAGTGATCTGGTTTGAGCAATCATTCCTCTCACTAAAAACGTGCAAAGTTCTTGCGAGGACTCTACGCAAATAAGTTTGGAGAACGAACTCAGTGTTTATTAGTCCTGAGACAATTGTGTGTACTGGTAATTATCCCCTTCACTTCTCTTTGTTTTTCTGTCCTATCTTTTATTTGGCAACCATGGCTGCAATGGGAAAAGAGTGGTATAAGCAGCTTAAGAAAGACACTCTTATTGCCCTGTGCGGGGTGTGGTGGATCGACGCCACGAACAAAAACAAAGGCCAACTGGTCGTGGCTCTGGTGCAACGGGAAACCGGCCAGAGCCCAGTGGGCGCAGAACCCGGCCCAAGCAGAGGGGGTGCTGCAGTAGAGGTCCAACCACTGAATGCAGGCCCTACTAGCAATCAGGGCAAATTGGACCCCCACCTGCATGGCGGCCTTGGAAGAATTCCCCACTGACGACCATGATGGATGTCGGCAGCTGATTCAGCAATACCAGCAGGAGGCCCAGGCCCAGCAAGCTGAGCGAGAGGCCTGAGCCGAGCGGGAGGCTGAGAGAGCTGAGTGGGAGGCCCAGGCCCAACAAGCTCAGCGGGAATATTAACTGGAGATGCTCCGGCAGGGGGTGATGCCCTCCACCGGCCGGAGTCGTGAGCCCAACAGCGCTCAGATACCGAAGCCCCGGCCCGATCACTTTCCTGTTATGGAAAAGGACGGGGACTTGGACACTTTTCTGCGGGCCTTTGAGAAAGCCTGCAGACAGTACCAGCTGCCTACAGACGAATGGGCATGATACCTGACACCAGGGCTGAGAGGCAAAGCTCTGGAGGCATTTGCTGCCCTCCCTCAAGAACAAGATGGTGACTATGAGGCCATCAAGCAGGCCCTGGTAACAAAGTACCAGCTTACACCTGAGGTTTACTGTAGAAAGTTCTGGAACCTCCAACGTGGCCCGCATGACAGCTACGGCGATGTGGTGCATGGACTCAGGACCCACTTTAACCAGTGGATCCAAGGACTGTAATTGGCCACTAGGGTTGAGCGAAACGGGTCGGCAATTTTCAGAAGTCGCCGACTTTTGGCAAAGTCGGGTTTCATGAAACCCGACCCGACCCCTGTGTGGGGTCGGCCATGAAGTCGGCGATCTTCTGAATCTGGAATCGGAATTCCGATACCGATTCCCGATATGTTTAAGATATCGGGAATTGGTATCGGAATTCAGATTTAAGTGTAAAATAAAGAATTAAAATAAAAAATATCGCCATACTTACCATCTGACGGGCCCTGGTACTAACCGGGAACCTTCCTTCCTTAGAATCAGCCTTCCAGGACCTCGCGGTGACGTCACGGTGACGTCGCGGCTTGTGATTGGTCGCGCGGCCGCCCATGTGACCGCTCGCGCGACCAATCACAAGCCGTGACGTCACCGAAGGTCCTGGAAGGGCTGATTCTTAGGAAGGAAGGCTGCCGGAACGAAGCAGGGCGTGTCCGAGGGTGAGTATATACCTAATAGGAATATACTCACCCTCGGCTTCGTTCCGGCAGCCTTCCTTCCTAAGAATCAGCCCTTCCAGGACCTTCGGTGACGTCACGGTGACGTCGCGGCTTGTGATTGGTCGCGCGAGCGGTCACATGGGCGGCCGCGCGACCAATCACAAGCCGCGACGTCACCGTGACGTCACCGCGAGGTCCTGGAAGGCTGATTCTAAGGAAGGAAGGTTCCCGGTTAGTACCAGGGCCCGTCAGATGGTAAGTATAGCGATATTTTTTATTTTAATTCTTTATTTTACACTTAAATATGGATCCCAGGGCCTGAAGGAGAGTTTCCGCTCCTTCAGACCCTGGGAACCATTGGAAACCCAATGCACTGCATTGGGTTTCGAGTTTCGGCCGACCCCGACTTTTTTATAGGATCGGCCGATTTCACTCGACCCGACTTTTGGAAAAGTCGGGTTTCGTGAAACCCGACCCGATCCTATAAAAGTAAAGGTCGCTCAACCCTAGTGGCCACCTTTGAGCAGCTGGGAGACCTGATGATCAAAGAGCAATTCTTACTTCTTTGCCCAGCTGAGGTGCGACAGTTAGTGATGGACAGAGAACCCAAAGACGTGACGAAAGCAGCGCAGATTGCCGATGCCTATGAGGCCAACCATAGATCGGAAGTGCGGAAGCCAGTCACCACCAGCTGGAGAGGGGGTAAGCCTGCAACCAACGCCAGTACCCCTGCCAGCCAACACACCAGAGGTCCTGTCCCCGTGGCCAACAGCACCAGACCTACCACCGAACCTCGCCAGTGTTTCTTCTGCAAGCGGACTGGTCATATCAGTCCCCACTGTCCAGACAAGCCGAAGAACCCCACATCCAAGGCTGTCATGGTTCCCAATGGCAAGGGAACGTCAGAGAACTTAAATAACAGACTAGCTCTTGGGTGATGGAATCTCGAGCTGACCGTGAGCTAAACCTACCACACAACTAACAGTGGCCGGGTGACGTACCTACGTTTTATCCCTAGACGCCCAGCGCCAGCCGGAGAACTAACTAACCCTAATAGAGGAAAAAACAGACCTGGCTTACCTCTAGGGAAATTCCCCCAAAAAGGAGACAGAAGCCCCCCACATATATTGACGGTGAGTTCAGAGGAAAAGACATACGCAGTATGAAGGTAGGTTCAGCAAAGCGAGGTCCGCTTACTAGATAGTAAGAAGATACAATAGGGAACTTCACGGTCAGCTGAAAACCCTATTAAAATACCATCCAGAAATTACTTTAAGACTCATGTGTCAACTCATGACACCGGAGTGGTAATTTCGGCCCACAAGAGCTTCCAGCTACAGAAACATAACATAACTGTGAACTGGAACAAAAATGCAAACAAACTTAGGACTAAGAGTCCAACTTAGCTGATAGTAGTCTAGAAGCAGGAACATGCAACAGAAAGGCTCTGGTTACATTGATGGCCGGCACTAGAATAACTGAGCAGCAAGGCTAAATAGGATACTCCCACATCCTGATGGAAACAGGTGAACAGAGAAAGTGAAGCACACAAGTCCAGTACCACCAGCGACCACCGGGGGAGCCCAAAAACCAAATTCACAACAGTACCCCCCCCTCAAGGAGGGGGCACCGAACCCTCACAAGAACCACCAGGGCGATCAGGATGAGCCCTATGAAAGGCACGGACCAAATCAGAGGCATGAACATCAGAGGCTGTCACCCAAGAATTATCCTCCTGACCGTAGCCCTTCCACTTGACCAGATACTGAAGTTTCCGTCTGGAAACACGGGAGTCCAAGATCTTCTCCACAACGTACTCCAATTCACCCTCAACCAACACCGGAGCGGGAGGCTCAACGGAAGGCACAACCGGTACCTCATACCTGCGCAATAATGACCGATGGAAGACATTATGGATAGAAAAAGATGCCGGGAGGTCCAATCGAAAGGACACAGGGTTAAGAATCTCCAAAATCTTATACGGGCCGATGAACCGAGGCTTAAACTTAGGAGAAGAAACCCTCATAGGGACAAAACGAGAAGACAACCACACCAAGTCCCCAACACGAAGACGAGGACCAACACGACGACTGCGGTTAGCAAAATGCCGAGTCTTCTCCTGGGACAACTCCAAATTGTCCACCACCTGTCCCCAAATCCGATGCAACCTATCCACCACAGTATCCACTCCAGGACAATCCGAAGACTCCACCTGACCAGAAGAAAAGCGAGGATGAAACCCCGAATTGCAAAAGAAAGGAGAAACCAAAGTGGCAGAACTAGCCCGATTATTGAGGGCAAACTCCGCCAACGGCAAAAAGGCAACCCAGTCATCCTGATCCGCAGACACAAAACACCTCAAATAAGTCTCCAAGGTCTGATTAGTTCGCTCAGTCTGGCCATTAGTCTGAGGATGGAACGCAGACGAAAAAGACAAATCAATGCCCATCCTAGCACAGAACGCCCGCCAAAATCTAGACACGAACTGGGTCCCCCTGTCAGAAACGATATTCTCCGGAATACCATGCAAGCGAACCACATTTTGAAAAAACAGAGGAACCAACTCGGAAGAGGACGGCAACTTAGGCAAGGGCACCAAATGAACCATCTTTGAAAAACGGTCACACACCACCCAGATGACATTTTCTGAGAAACAGGGAGATCAGAAATAAAATCCATAGAGATGTGAGTCCAAGGCCTCTTTGGAATAGGCAAAGATAACAACAATCCGCTAGCCCGAGAACAACAAGGTTTGGCCCGAGCACAAACATCACAAGACTGCACAAAAACTCGTACATCTCGAGACAGAGAAGGCCACCAGAAGGACCTAGCCACCAAATCCCTGGTACCAAAGATCCCGGGATGACCTGCCAACGCAGAAGAATGAACCTCCGAGATGACTCTACTGGTCCAATCATCAGGAACAAACAGTCTACCAGGCGGGCAACGATCAGGTCTATCCGCCTGAAACTCCTGCAAAGCCCGTCGCAGGTCTGGGGAAACAGCAGATAATATCACTCCATCCTTAAGGATACCTGTAGGTTCAGAATCACCAGGGAAATCAGGCTCAAAACTCCTAGAAAGGGCATCCGCCTTCACATTTTTAGAACCTGGTAAGTATGAGACCACAAAATTAAACCGAGAGAAAAACAACGACCAGCGCGCCTGTCTAGGATTCAGGCGCCTGGCAGACTCAAGATAAATCAAATTCTTGTGATCGGTCAATACCACCACCTGATGTCTAGCCCCCTCAAGCCAATGACGCCACTCCTCAAAAGCCCACTTCATAGCCAAAAGCTCCCGATTACCAATATCATAATTTCGCTCGGCGGGCGAAAATTTTCGAGAAAAGAACGCACAAGGTCTCATCACGGAGCAATCGGAACTTTTCTGTGACAAGACCGCCCCAGCTCCGATCTCGGAAGCATCGACCTCAACCTGAAAAGGAAGAGTAACATCAGGCTGACGCAACACAGGGGCGGAAGAAAAGCGGCGCTTAAGCTCCCGAAAGGCCTCCACAGCAGCAGGGGACCAATCAGCAACATCAGCACCCTTTTTGGTCAAATCAGTCAAAGGTTTAGCAACATCAGAAAAACCAGTTATAAATCGACGATAAAAATTAGCAAAGCCCAAAAATTTCTGAAGGCTCTTAAGCGAAGAAGGTTGCGTCCAATCACAAATAGCCCGAACCTTGACAGGATCCATCTCAATGGAAGAGGGGGAAAAAATGTACCCCAAAAAAGAAATCTTTTGAACCCCAAAAATACACTTAGAACCCTTCACACACAAGGAATTAGCCCGCAAAACCTGAAAAACCCTCCTGACCTGTTGGACATGAGAATCCCAGTCATCCGAAAAAATCAAAATATCATCCAGATACACGATCATGAATTTATCCAAATATTCCCGGAAAATGTCATGCATAAAGGACTGAAAGACGGAAGGGGCATTTGAAAGACCAAAAGGCATTACTAAATACTCAAAATGGCCCTCGGGCGTATTAAATGCGGTTTTCCACTCATCCCCCTGCTTAATTCGCACCAAATTATACGCCCCACGGAGATCAATCTTAGAGAACCACTTAGCCCCTTTTATTCGAGCAAACAAATCAGTCAGCAGTGGCAGAGGATACTGATATCTGACTGTAATTTTATTCAAGAGTCGATAATCAATACACGGCCTCAAAGAGCCATCTTTTTTAGATACAAAGAAAAAACCGGCTCCTAAGGGAGATGAAGAAGGACGAATATGTCCCTTTTCCAGGGACTCCTTAATATATTCTCGCATAGCAGCATGTTCAGGTACAGATAGATTAAATAAACGACCCTTTGGAAATTTACTGCCCGGAATCAGATCTATGGTACAATCGCAATCTCTGTGAGGAGGTAGTGAACCAAGCTTAGGCTCCTCAAAAACATCACGATAATCAGATAAAAATTCCGGAATCTCAGAGGGAATAGATGACGAAATGGAAACCAAAGGTACGTCCCCATGAGCCCCCTGACATCCCCAGCTTAACACAGACATTGCTTTCCAGTCAAGAACTGGGTTATGAGATTGTAACCATGGCAATCCGAGCACCAAAACATCATGTAGATTGTACAACACAAGGAAGCGAATCGTCTCCTGATGGTCTGGATTCATACGCATAGTCACTTGTGTCCAGTATTGTGGTTTATTACTAGCCAATGGTGTAGAGTCAATACCCTTCAGAGGTATAGGAACTTCCAGAGGCTCTAGATCAAACCCACAGCGCCTGGCAAAGGACCAATCCATGAGACTCAAAGCGGCGCCAGAGTCGACATAGGCATCCGCGGTAATTGACGATAATGAACAAATCAAGGTCACAGACAAAATAAACTTAGACTGTAAAGTGCCAATTGAAATAGACTTATCAACCTTTTTTGTACGTTTAGAGCATGCTGATATAACATGAGTTGAATCACCACAATAGAAGCACAACCCATTTTTTCGCCTAAAATTCTGCCGTTCGCTTCTGGACAGAATTCTATCACATTGCATATTTTCTGGAGCCTTCTCAGAAGACACCGCCAAATGGTGAACAGGTTTGCGCTCCCGCAAACGCCGATCAATCTGAATAGCCATTGTCATGGACTCATTCAGACCTGTAGGTGCAGGGAACCCCACCATAACATCTTTAATGGCATCAGAGAGACCCTCTCTGAAATTCGCCGCCAGGGCGCACTCATTCCACTGAGTAAGCACAGACCATTTACGAAATTTTTGGCAGTATATTTCAGCTTCATCTTGCCCTTGAGATAGGGCCATCAAGGTTTTTTCAGCCTGAATCTCTAAATTAGGTTCCTCATAAAGCAACCCCAAAGCCAGAAAAAACGCATCCACATTGAGCAACGCAGGATCCCCGGGTGCCAATGCAAATGCCCAGTGTTGAGGGTCACCCCGCAGCAAGGAAATTACTATCCTAACCTGCTGTGCGGGATCTCCAGCAGAGCGAGATCTCAGGGAAAGAAATAATTTACAATTATATTTGAAATTCAGGAAACGAGATCTATCCCAGGAGAAAAATTCTGGTATAGGAATTCTAGGTTCAGACATAGGAGCATGAATAACAAAATCCTGTAAATTTTGAACCTTCGTAGCAAGATTATTCAAACCTGTAGCCAAACTCTGAGGATCCATTTTAATCAGGTGAGATCAGAGCCATTCAAGGATTAGAAGGAGAGAGAGAGGCAAAGGCTGCAATTAGAGCAGAAATGCCACTGAGTCAACTATAGAGCAAGCTCAGAAGAAAAAAAACAAAAAACTGCAGACTTCTTTTTCTCTCCTTTCTTCTGCCAACGGTTTTAACCCTTGGCCGGCCATACTGTCATGGTTCCCAATGGCAAGGGAACGTCAGAGAACTTAAATAACAGACTAGCTCTTGGGTGATGGAATCTCGAGCTGACCGTGAGCTAAACCTACCACACAACTAACAGTGGCCGGGTGACGTACCTACGTTTTATCCCTAGACGCCCAGCGCCAGCCGGAGAACTAACTAACCCTAATAGAGGAAAAAACAGACCTGGCTTACCTCTAGGGAAATTCCCCCAAAAAGGAGACAGAAGCCCCCCCACATATATTGACGGTGAGTTCAGAGGAAAAGACATACGCAGTATGAAGGTAGGTTCAGCATAGCGAGGTCCGCTTACTAGATAGTAAGAAGATACAATAGGGAACTTCACGGTCAGCTGAAAACCCTATTAAAATACCATCCAGAAATTACTTTAAGACTCATGTGTCAACTCATGACACCGGAGTGGTAATTTCGGCCCACAAGAGCTTCCAGCTACAGAAACATAACATAACTGTGAACTGGAACAAAAATGCAAACAAACTTAGGACTAAGAGTCCAACTTAGCTGATAGTAGTCTAGAAGCAGGAACATGCAACAGAAAGGCTCTGGTTACATTGATGGCCGGCACTAGAATAACTGAGCAGCAAGGCTAAATAGGATACTCCCACATCCTGATGGAAACAGGTGAACAGAGAAAGTGAAGCACACAAGTCCAGTACCACCAGCGACCACCGGGGGAGCCCAAAAACCAAATTCACAACACAAGGCCCAAGGGCCTAATGCAGCAGTTATTTTGGTGGGTGGTGTGGCTGGGAGGGTGTGTTACAACGTACAGCACGTCACCGTGGGAGGCCATGTTGCTATCTGCCTCAAGGACACCGGGGCTAAACGAACCCTCATCCGACCCAAACTTGCGGCCCCTGAAGAAATCATTCCGGGGAAAACCCTAACTGTCACTGGGATTGGGGGCATCAGCTGTCCCCTGCCAGTGGCCCGAGTTTATATTGATTGGGGTGCCGGGAGCAGGGGTGAAGGAAGTGGGGCTGTCTGATAATTTGCCCACTGATGTTTTGTTGGGGACTGATTTGGGGAGGATGTTTGCATACTACGTCCCTGACACCCCTCCCCAATCTGCTAATAAGGGTAACATTAACCCTGATGATGATGATGATGGGAAATCGCATGTGTTACCTGACCATGCTTTATCTTGTAATGATGCATCTGATAACCATTTTTTCCCTAGGATTGATGGTGAAAATGTTGTACCTGTGCCAACTGAACCTGATAATGATTTTTCTGTGAAAGTTGATGTGTCCATAGGTACAGGAGTGCTCAGCCCCGTCGCTCTGCGGAGTGAGACGGCTGAGGAACCCCTAGCAGGGGCAAGTGTCGGTGCTACAGAAAATGGGGAGATACATGGGAACCGTGAGGAAGGTGATGCCATGCAATTGACCAGTGCCACCGAGAAAGGTAACTGGCCCAAAAGTAGCACTGCTCCTGAGGTAATGGGGGTGGATGGGGAGGTAGAGCCCATAGCAGCGCCGGCTGATGGGTCTGTAGAAATCCCCAGGGAGACAGCCTACGTAGCTGCTGTCACCCGCAGTCAGAGTGCCCGGAACGCAGATAACTGTCTGCCTTCCGGACCCTCCTCAGTCATCGTTGTTACTAAACCAGAGGTGGACCCAGAGCAGGTCCCATAGGGTTCCCGTGGGGAAGGGACCATGACGTCGCTTCTGGCTTCCCCTAGCCAGGAGTTTCAGGCGCGTCTCTGCGCGCAGATGCGAGCCTAGAGAGTTTGAGACAACTCGTCGAGAGGCCCACCTCCATGACTGATAAGGAGAGGGTGTTCTGGGAACGAGGAAGGTTGTACCGGGAGACAGTACCCGGAAAATCACAAAAGGAGTGGTTGAGGGAAAGACAGCTGGTCGTCCCGCAGCAATTCCGGGGTGAGTTGTTACGGATTGCCCATGAGATCCCGCTAGCTGGACATTTGGGGATCAGCAGAACAAAGGCCCGGCTGTCTCAACACTTCTATTAGCCTAAGATGGGGACAGATGTGTCAAACTACTGCCGCTCCTGTGTCACCTGTCAAAGAGTGGGGAAGGCGGGGCCTGCTCTTAAGGCTCCCCTGGTCCCTTTGCCAGTGATAGAGGAGCCTTTCCAGAGGATTGCGGTTGACATTGTGGGCCCGCTGGTCGTCCCCAGCAGCTCTGGAAAGCAATACATCCTTACTGTGGTAGACTACGCTACCCGGTACCCAGAGGCAGTAGCTCTGTCGTCAACTAGGGCAGATAAGGTGGCGGATGCCCTGTTGGCTATCTTTTCACGTATAGGATTTCCCAGGGAGATGCTTACTGATCAAGGGACCCAATTCATGTCTCGCCTAATGGAGGCTCTCTGTAAGAGAATGCAGGTGAAGCACCTGGTATCGAGTGCGTATCACCCACAGACCAATGGCTTGTGTGAACGCTTCAATGGTACCCTCAAACAGATGCTACGCTTGCTGGTTAAGACCCAAGGGCACGACTGGGAGCGGTACCTCCCCACCTGCTATTTGCTTACCGAGAGGTTCCGCAGGCCTCGATGGGGTTCTCCCCCTTCGAGCTCCTGTATGGCAGGCGAGTCTGGGGACCCATTGGGTTGGTCAGAGAATCCTGGGAAGAGGAGCCGAACCCTTCTGAAGTGTCCATAGTGGAGTATGTCATGCGCTTCCATGACAAGATGCAGACCTTGACGCAGTTGGTGCATGACAACATGACGCAGGCTCAGGCTGATCAGAAGCACTGGTACGACCAGAACGCCCGGGAGTGGACCTACCACGTGGGTCAAAAGGTGTGGGTGCTGGTCCCTGTGCCAACGGATAAGCTTCAGGCAGCCTGGGAGGGCCCGTATGTCGTCCACCAACAGCTCAACCCGGTCACCTACGTGGTCACGCTTGACCACGCTCGGGGTAGGCGAAAGGCCTTTCATGTCAACATGAAGGCTCATCACGAATGTGAACCTGTCATCCTACCGGTCTGCAGCTTGCCCGAAGACAGGGAGGAAGACACCCTCCTGGACATGCTGGCCCAAGCGAAGGCCAGTGGGTCCATCGAGGACGTGGAGGTAAGCGCCTCTTTAACTGAACCCCAGCGGTTGCAGTTGCAAACCACACTGGAACCCTTCCAGGTCGTGTTCTCCAACCGACCTGGAAGGACTGAGTTAGCAGTCCATGAGGTGGACACCGAGAATCATGCCCCACTACGGCGAACACCCTATCGAATCTCCGACCAGGTGCAGCAGGTTATGCGCCAGGAGATCGATGAGATGTTACAGCTGGGGGTGATTCGACGGTCAAAGAGCGCGTGGGCCTCACCTGTAATTCTCGTGCCCAAGAAGGACCGGACCACCTGGTTCTGCGTGGATTACAGGGGGCTCAACGCCATCACAGCCTCTGACGTGCACTCAATGCTGCGCATCGAGGAGCTGCTTGAGAGGTTAGCTGGCACAAAATACCTGACCATAATGGATCTGAGTCGAGGATACTGGCAGATTCCCCTGAGCCCCGAGGTGCAGAAGTCCGCCTTTATCACACCCTTCGGACTGTACGAGTCCACGGTCATGCCCTTCGGCATGAAGAATGCCCCTGCCACTTTCCAGCGGATGGTCAACCTCCTGTTTCAGGGACTGGAGAAGTACGCCATGGCGTACTTGGATGACATTGCCATCTTCAGTTCCTCCTGGAAGGAACACCTGCAGCATCTCGAGGAGGTGCTCAGGCGAATTCACCGAGCTGGACTGACTATCAAGCCGGGAAAGTGCCAGATGGGCATGAGGGAGGTCCACTACCTGGGGCACCGGGTAGGCGGAGGCACCCTAAAGCCAGAGCCTGAAAAAGTGGGAGCGATCGTGAACTGGCCCACTCCCAGGACCAAGAAACAGGTGATGTCCTTCCTGGGCACTGCAGGGTACTATAGGCGCTTAGTACAGCACTATAGTAGCCTGGCAAAACCTTTGACGGACCTCACCAGGAAGAAGCTACCCCACATCGTCAACTGGACCGATGGCTGTGAGGGGGCCTTCCAGGCATTGAAAACAGCACTGTGCAACGCCCGTGTTGAAAGCAGTTGACAGCAGTCGACCGTTCTTGGTACAGACCGACGCCAGTGAGTTTGGCCTCGGTGCTGTGCTCAGCCAGGTTGACTCGGAGGACCAAGAGCACCCCATGTTATACCTGAGCCGGAAACTTCTGCCGAGGGAAGTTGCCTACTCCACTGTCGAGAAGGAGTGCCTGGCCATAGCCTGGGTCCTGCAGCACTTGCAGCCCTACATATATGGCCATGCCTTCACTGTGTTGACTGATCATCACCCTCTGCGCTGGCTAAACGGCTTGTGCGGAACCAAAAGAAGGTTGCTACGCTGGAGCCTTGCCCTTCAGCAGTTTGACTTCACCATTGAACACAAAATGGGCATGGAGCATGGCAATGCAGATGGACTGCCCGCCGGGGTGAACCTGTTGAGGTGCACATGGAGGAGCACCGAGTGGTCCTGCCTCTGTAGTGCACAACAGAGGGGGGAGGTGTGAGGATAATGTATAAGATAAGTTTTAGTTTCTCTTGCCAGCCCATGCTGTGGGCTGAAACCCCCCTTCCCTCTGTGTTTCTGAGATGTGTATGTGTAGAAGAGGTTTTATTGCTCTGGCTGTAAATTCCAGGCTCTGGGCAACTTACTCGTCCCCCTCCCAACTGTACCAGCTAGAACTGATATAGAAGTTCTCCAAAATCCATGAGGGTCTTTGTTCTAATATGGTTAGATTCTGGGCCACCGACCTGGGCTAGGAAAATAATAAATACATATTGCTAACGTCCATTGGCGGGTCTGTCAGCCCCTGTAAGCATGAGCCTCTAGTTCCAACAGGGACAGAGTACAGATTTCTCCGGAACCGGGCATCCCAACGAGCCCGAATTTAGTACCAATAGAAAGCCAATGGTAAAAGAAGATGAATGAGGGTTGTGCTGGGATTCTGACATGTTCTGGAGCGGAGATACGAGCCTTATACAGATTAGTGTTAAATTTGGTAAGGCTGAGGAGAGAGGAGGGTCTGGGTAAACCAGCCCTGTTGGTGATGTCACGGGCTGCGGTTTATAAGTTTCTGCCAGGCCCCCAGCAGTTAGTCTTACCAGAGGAGCTGTGACTGCCAGACCTGATGCATTGGGACATTTGGGAGCTCCGCCCACTAGCATGGTTCTGCCGAAAAATGATCTGAACACATGTAAGTGTTCATTTCTCATTTAACCCCTATTATTTTATAATTACTGTTGTACATAGCTCCAATTGTCTCTTATTGTAACATCCTTGTAATATTTTTATAAATGCCACCTTTTTCTTTCAGAATAAAATATCTAAATTACTAGTTCGTTCTTCATGCTCTAAAAAGTACCCTAAGTCTTCTGAAGGGAATTACGCTACTGTTTTGGGTTAGCTTCGAACCTGTTTATTCGAAGCTGGTGGCAGCATATCTCGTTCTGTGCCTTTGGGAGTTGTTGTAGCGACGGCGGCGTTGATAATTATTGTTCCTGCCTGTGTGGGAGTAGTTATATCGCCTCGCTGCAGCGTGCCCAATAGACAGTACATAGCACGCAGCCTTTCTGGCGACTAATTACCCTAGGTGCAGTACCTAATCTGACCTGAGGGTAAGGGGGGGCGCCAGAGAGCTGCAATTTCAAGCGGAACTGTAAAGCGGGATATACGTAAATCCCTGCAGTTCGTGGTATATTGAAGAGCAGTGGGATAACTAAAATAAGCCCCTGCTGTAAACTAAGAGGTCAATAGCCTTGTGTTGTTTTATCAACACATTGTAGCAGTGGAGGGATAAGATAAGCCCCCTGCACATGTGATAGCCGTCTGTTGGCCTAAAGTCACCCCGATCCGTGATGTAGGGGTGACGGTCACGGGGTGAATCGTGACACTCCTGTACATATACACTGCACAGTACCACTCCTCCTGTCCTGTTTATATACACTGCACAGTACCTCTCCTCCTGTCCTGTATATATACAATGCACAGTACCACTCCTCCTGTCCTGTATATATACACTGCACAGTACCACTCCTCCTGTCCTGTATATATACACTGCACAATACCACTCCTCCTGTCCTGTATATATACACTGCACAATACCACTCCTCCTGTCCTGTATATATACACTGCACAGTACCACTCCTCCTGTATATATACACTGCACAGTACCACTCCTCCTGTCCTGTATACACTGCACAGTACCACTCCTCCTGTCCTGTATATATACACTGCACAGTACCGCTCCTCCCGTCCTGTATATATACACTGCACAGTACCTCTCCTTTTGTCCTGTATATATACCCTGCACAGTATCACTCCTCCTGTATATATACACCGCACAGTACCACTCCTCCTGTATATATACACTGCACAGTACCACTCCTCCTGTCCTGTATATATACCCTACAGAGTACTACTCCTCCTGTATATATGCACTGCACAGTACCACTCCTCCTGTCCTGTATATATACACTGCACAGTACCACTTCTCCTGTCCTGTATATATACACTGCACAGTACCACTCCTCCTGTCCTGTATATACACTGCATAGTACCACTCCTCCTGTCCTGTGTATATACACTGCACAGTACCACTCCTCCTGTATATATACACTGCACAATACCTCTCCCCCTGTATATATACACTGCACAGTACCTCTCCTCCTGTCCTGTATATATACCCTGCACAGTATCACTCCTCCTGTATATATACACTGCACAGTACCACTCCTCCTGTCCTGTATATATACCCTACACAGTACCACTCCTCCTGTATATATGCACTGCACAGTACCACTCCTCCTGTCCTGTTTATATACACTGCACAGTACCACTCCTCCTGTCCTGTATATATACACTGCACAGTACCACTTCTCCAGTCCTGTATATATACAGTGCAGAGTACCACTTCTCCTGTCCTGTGTATATACACTGCACAGTACCACTTCTCCTGTCCTGTATATATACACTGCACAGTACCACTCCTCCTGTCCTGTATATACACTGCATAGTACCACTCCTCCTGTCCTGTGTATATACACTCCACAGTACCACTCCTCCTGTATATATACACTGCACAGTACCTCTCCTCCTGTATATATACACTGCACGGTACCACTCCTCCTGTCCTGTATATATACACTGCACAGTACCACTCCTCCTGTATATATACACTGCACAGTACCACTCCTCCTGTCCTGTATATATACACTGCACAGTGCCACTCCTCCTGTATATATACACTGCACAGTGCCACTACTGTATATATACACTGCACAGTACCACTCCTCCTGTATATATACACTGTACAGTACCACTTCTCCTGTCCTGTATATATACACTGCACAGTACCACTTCTCCTGTCCTGTGTATATACACTGCACAGTTCCACTACTCCTGTCCTGTATATATACACTGCACAGTACCACTCCACCTGTCCTGTATATATACACTACACAGTACTGCTCCTCCTGTATATATACACTGCACAGTACCACTCCACCTGTCCTGTATATATACACTGCACAGTACCGCTCCTCCTGTATATATACACTGCACAGTACCTATCCTCCTGTCCTGTATATATACCCTGCACAGTACCACTCCTCCTGTATATATACACACCGCACAGTACCACTCCTCCTGTATATATACACTGCACAGTAACGCTCCTCCTGTCCTGTATATATACACTGCACAGTACCACTCCTCCTGTCCTGTATATATACACTGCACAGTACCACTCCTCCTGTCCTGTATATATACACTGCACAGTACCACTCCTCCTGTATATATACACTGCACAGTACCTCTCCTCCTGTATATATACACTGCACAGTACCGCTCCTCCTGTATATATACACTGCACAGTACCACTCCTCCTGTATATATACACTGCACAGTACCGCTCCTCCTGTATATATACACTGCACAGTACCAGTCCTCCTGTCCTGTATATATACACTGCACAGTACCACTCCTCCTGTCCTGTTTATATATACTGCACAGTACCACTCCTCCTGTCCTGTATATATACACTGCACAGTACCACTCCTCCTGTATATATACACTGCACAGTACCACTCCTCCTGTCCTGTATATATACACTGCACAGTACCACTCCTCCTGTATATATACACTGCACAGTACCACTCCTCCTGTATATATACACTGCACGGTACCACTCCTCCTGTCCTGTATATATACACTGCACAGTGCCACTCCTCCTGTCCTGTATATATACACTGCACAGTACCACTCCTCCTGTCCTGTATATATACACTGCACAGTACCACTCTTGTCCTGTATAGACACTGCACAGTACCACTCCTCCTGTATATATACACTGCACAGTACCATTCCTCTTGTCCTGTATATATACACGACACAGTACCACTCCTCCTGTCCTGTATATATACACTGCACAGTACCACTCCTCCTGTCCTGTATGTATATACTGCACAGTACCACTCCTCCTGTCCTGTATATATACACTGCACAGTACCACTCCTCCTGTCCTGTATATATACACTGCACAGTGCCACTCCTCCTGTCCTGTATACATACACTGCACAGTACCACTCCTCCTGTCCTGTATATATACACTGCACAGTACCACTCCTCCTGTCCTGTATATATACACTGCACAGTACCGCTCCTCCTGTCCTGTATATATACACTGCACAGTACCACTCCTCCTGTCCTGTATATATACACTGCACAGTACCACTCCTCCTGTATATATACACTGCACGGTACCACTCCTCCTGTATATATACACCGCACAGTACCACTCCTCCTGTATATATACACTGCACAGAACCACTCCTCCTGTATATATACACTGCACAGTCCCACTCCTCCTGTATATATACACTGCACAGTACCACTCCTCCTGTCCTGTATATATACCCTACAGAGTACCACTCCTCCTGTCCTGTATATATACACTGCACGGTACCACTCCTCCTGTCCTGTATATATATACTGCACAGTACCTCTCCTCCTGTATATATACAGTGCACAGTACCACTCCTCCTGTCCTGTATATATACACTGCACAGTACCACTCCTCCTGTCCTGTATATATACACTGCACAGTGCCACTCCTCCTGTATATATACACTGCACAGTACCGCTCCTCCTGTCCTGTATATATACACTGCACAGTACCACTCCTCCTGTCCTGTATATATACACTGCACAGTACCACTCCTCCTGTCCTGTATATATACACTGCACAGTCCCACTCCTCCTGTATATATACACTGCACAGTACCGCTCCTCCTGTCCTGTATATATACACTGCACAGTGCCACTCCTCCTGTCCTGTATACATACACTGCACAGTACCACTCCTCCTGTCCTGTATATATACACTGCACAGTACCACTCCTCCTGTCCTGTATATATACACTGCACAGTACCGCTCCTCCTGTCCTGTATATATACACTGCACAGTACCACTCCTCCTGTCCTGTATATATACACTGCACAGTACCACTCCTCCTGTATATATACACTGCACGGTACCACTCCTCCTGTATATATACACTGCACAGTACCACTCCTCCTGTATATATACACTGCACAGTCCCACTCCTCCTGTATATATACACTGCACAGTACCGCTCCTCCTGTATATATACACTGCACAGTGCCACTCCTCCTGTATATATACACTGCACAGTACCGCTCCTCCTGTCCTGTATATATACACTGCACAGTACCGCTCCTCCTGTCCTGTATATATACACTGCACAGTACCACTCCTCCTGTCCTGTATATATACACTGCACAGTACCACTCCTCCTGTATATATACACTGCACAGTACCACTCCTCCTGTCCTGTATATGTACACTGCACAGTACCACTCCTCCTGTATATATACACTGCACGGTACCACTCCTCCTGTATATATACACTGCACAGTACCACTCCTCCTGTATATATACACTGCACGGTACCACTCCTCCTGTATATATACACTGCACAGTACCTCTCCTCCTGTATATATACACTGTACAGTACCACTCCTCCTGTATATATACACTGCACAGTACCACTCCTCCTGTCCTGTATATATACACTGCACAGTACCACTCCTCCTGTCCTGTATATATACACTGCACGGTACCACTCCTCCTGTATATATACACTGCACAGTACCTCTCCTCCTGTATATATACACTGTACAGTACCACTCCTCCTGTATATATACACTGCACAGTACCACTCCTCCTATCCTGTATATATACACTGCACAGTACCACTCCTCCTGTCCTGTATATATACACTGCACGGTACCACTCCTCCTGTATATATACACTGCACAGTACCTCTCCTCCTGTATATATACACTGTACAGTACCACTCCTCCTGTATATATACACTGCACAGTACCACTCCTCCTGTCCTGTATATATACACTGTACAGTACCACTCCTCCTGTCCTGTATATATACACTGCACAGTACCGCTCCTCCTGTCCTGTATATATACACTGCACAATACCACTCCTCCTGTCCTGTATATATACACTACACAGTACCTCTCCTCCTGTCCTGTATATATACACTGCACAGTACCACTCCTCCTGTCCTGTGTATATACACTGCACAGTACCACTCCTCCTGTCCTGTATATATACACTGCACAATACCACTACTCCTGTCCTGTATATATACACTGCACAGTACCACTCCTCCTGTATATATACACTGCACAGTACCACTCCTCCTGTCCTGTATATATACACTGCACAATACCACTCCTCCTGTCCTGTATATATACACTACACAGTACCTCTCCTCCTGTCCTGTATATATACACTGCACAGTACCACTCCTCCTGTCCTGTGTATATACACTGCACAGTACCACTCCTCCTGTCCTGTATATATACACTGCACAATACCACTACTCCTGTCCTGTATATATACACTGCACAGTACCACTCCTCCTGTATATATACACTGCACAGTACCACTCCTCCTGTCCTGTATATATACACTGCACAGTACCGCTCCTCCTGTCCTGTATATGTACACTGCACAGTACCACTACTGTCCTGTATATATACACTGCACAGTACCACTCCTCCTGTCCTGTATATATATACTGTACAGTACCACTCCTCCTGTCCTGTATATATACACTGCACAGTACCACTCCTCCTGTATATATACACTGCACAGTCCCACTCCTCCTGTATATATACACTGCACAGTACCACTCCTGTATATATACACTGCACGGTACCACTCCTCCTGTATATATACACTGCACAGTACCGCTCCTCCTGTATATATACACTGCACAGTACCACTCCTCCTGTATATATACACTGCACAGTACCACTCCTCCTGTCCTGTATATATACTGCACAGTACCACTCCTCCTGTCCTGTATATATACACTGCACAGTACCACTTCTCCTGTCCTGTATATATACACTGCACATTACCACTCCTCCTGTCCTGTATATATACACTGCACAGTACCACTCCTCCTGTATATATACACTGCACAGTACCACTCCTCCTGTCCTGTATATATACACTGCACAATACCTCTCCTCCTGTCCTGTATATATACACTGCACAGTACCACTCCTCCTGTCCTGTGTATATACACTGCACAGTACCACTCCTCCTGTCCTGTATATATACACTGCACAATACCACTACTCCTGTCCTGTATATATACACTGCACAGTACCACTCCTCCTGTATATATACACTGCACAGTATCACTCCTCCTGTCCTGTATATATACACTGTACAGTACCACTCCTCCTGTCCTGTATATATACACTGCACAGTACCGCTCCTCCTGTCCTGTATATATACTGTGCACAGTATCACTCCTCCTGTCCTGTATATATACACTGCACAGTACCACTCCTCCTGTCCTGTATATATACACTGCACAGTACCACTCCTCCTGTCCTGTATATATACACTGCACAGTATCACTCCTCCTGTCCTGTATATATACACTGCACAGTACCACTCCTCCTGTCCTGTATATATACACTGCACAGTATCACTCCTCCTGTATATATACACTGCACAGTACCACTCCTCCTGTCCTGTATATATACACTGCACAGTACCACTCCTCCTGTCCTGTATATATACACTGCACAGTATCACTCCTCCTGTCCTGTATATATACACTGCACAGTACCACTCCTCCTGTCCTGTATATATACACTGCACAGTATCACTCCTCCTGTATATATACACTGCACAGTACCACTCCTCCTGTCCTGTATATATACACTGCACAGTACCTCTCCTCCTGTATATATACACTGCACAGTACCGCTCCTCCTGTATATACACTGCACAGTACCACTCCTCCTGACCTGTATATATACACTGTACAGTACCACTCCTCCTGTCCTGTATATATACACTGCACGGTACCACTCCTCCTGTATATATACACTGCACAGTACCACTCCTCCTGACCTGTATATATACACTGCACAGTACCGCTCCTCCTGTATATATACACTGCACAGTACCGCTCCTCCTGTATATATACACTGCACAGTACCACTCCTCCTGTATATATACACTGCACAGTGCCACTCCTCCTGTATATATACACTGCACAGTTCCTCTCCTCCATATTGGTGTCAGTCTCACTTTTCCTCCCTGTATGTAGAGGGTTAATATCTTCATCAGTCCTTTGTGTCTTTTTTGCTACTTTGTATCTTCCTCTGTTATTGGTGAGTCTCCTGTAACAATCTTCAGATCTCCATGTCTTTGCCATTGATTGCTCTTTCATCATCTCTGGATTCTCTGTTTTCCTTCTGTTTTTTAATCTGCTCCCAGTGTTGAGGGTCACCCCGCAGCAAGGAAATTACTATCCTAACCTGCTGTGCGGGATCTCCAGCAGAGCGAGATCTCAGGGAAAGAAATAATTTACAATTATATTTGAAATTCAGGAAACGAGATCTATCCCAGGAGAAAAATTCTGGTATAGGAATTCTAGGTTCAGACATAGGAGCATGAATAACAAAATCCTGTAAATTTTGAACCTTCGTAGCAAGATTATTCAAACCTGTAGCCAAACTCTGAGGATCCATTTTAATCAGGTGAGATCAGAGCCATTCAAGGATTAGAAGGAGAGAGAGAGGCAAAGGCTGCAATTAGAGCAGAAATGCCACTGAGTCAACTATAGAGCAAGCTCAGAAGAAAAAAAACAAAAAACTGCAGACTTCTTTTTCTCTCCTTTCTTCTGCCAACGGTTTTAACCCTTGGCCGGCCATACTGTCATGGTTCCCAATGGCAAGGGAACGTCAGAGAACTTAAATAACAGACTAGCTCTTGGGTGATGGAATCTCGAGCTGACCGTGAGCTAAACCTACCACACAACTAACAGTGGCCGGGTGACGTACCTACGTTTTATCCCTAGACGCCCAGCGCCAGCCGGAGAACTAACTAACCCTAATAGAGGAAAAAACAGACCTGGCTTACCTCTAGGGAAATTCCCCCAAAAAGGAGACAGAAGCCCCCCCACATATATTGACGGTGAGTTCAGAGGAAAAGACATACGCAGTATGAAGGTAGGTTCAGCATAGCGAGGTCCGCTTACTAGATAGTAAGAAGATACAATAGGGAACTTCACGGTCAGCTGAAAACCCTATTAAAATACCATCCAGAAATTACTTTAAGACTCATGTGTCAACTCATGACACCGGAGTGGTAATTTCGGCCCACAAGAGCTTCCAGCTACAGAAACATAACATAACTGTGAACTGGAACAAAAATGCAAACAAACTTAGGACTAAGAGTCCAACTTAGCTGATAGTAGTCTAGAAGCAGGAACATGCAACAGAAAGGCTCTGGTTACATTGATGGCCGGCACTAGAATAACTGAGCAGCAAGGCTAAATAGGATACTCCCACATCCTGATGGAAACAGGTGAACAGAGAAAGTGAAGCACACAAGTCCAGTACCACCAGCGACCACCGGGGGAGCCCAAAAACCAAATTCACAACACAAGGCCCAAGGGCCTAATGCAGCAGTTATTTTGGTGGGTGGTGTGGCTGGGAGGGTGTGTTACAACGTACAGCACGTCACCGTGGGAGGCCATGTTGCTATCTGCCTCAAGGACACCGGGGCTAAACGAACCCTCATCCGACCCAAACTTGCGGCCCCTGAAGAAATCATTCCGGGGAAAACCCTAACTGTCACTGGGATTGGGGGCATCAGCTGTCCCCTGCCAGTGGCCCGAGTTTATATTGATTGGGGTGCCGGGAGCAGGGGTGAAGGAAGTGGGGCTGTCTGATAATTTGCCCACTGATGTTTTGTTGGGGACTGATTTGGGGAGGATGTTTGCATACTACGTCCCTGACACCCCTCCCCAATCTGCTAATAAGGGTAACATTAACCCTGATGATGATGATGATGGGAAATCGCATGTGTTACCTGACCATGCTTTATCTTGTAATGATGCATCTGATAACCATTTTTTCCCTAGGATTGATGGTGAAAATGTTGTACCTGTGCCAACTGAACCTGAT
The DNA here is from genome assembly GCF_051348905.1 of Ranitomeya variabilis. NCBI lineage: Eukaryota > Metazoa > Chordata > Amphibia > Anura > Dendrobatidae > Ranitomeya > Ranitomeya variabilis. Next base: position 420,188,603 of record NC_135233.1, read on the forward strand.
AATGATTTTTCTGTGAAAGTTGATGTGTCCATAGGTACAGGAGTGCTCAGCCCCGTCGCTCTGCGGAGTGAGACGGCTGAGGAACCCCTAGCAGGGGCAAGTGTCGGTGCTACAGAAAATGGGGAGATACATGGGAACCGTGAGGAAGGTGATGCCATGCAATTGACCAGTGCCACCGAGAAAGGTAACTGGCCCAAAAGTAGCACTGCTCCTGAGGTAATGGGGGTGGATGGGGAGGTAGAGCCCATAGCAGCGCCGGCTGATGGGTCTGTAGAAATCCCCAGGGAGACAGCCTACGTAGCTGCTGTCACCCGCAGTCAGAGTGCCCGGAACGCAGATAACTGTCTGCCTTCCGGACCCTCCTCAGTCATCGTTGTTACTAAACCAGAGGTGGACCCAGAGCAGGTCCCATAGGGTTCCCGTGGGGAAGGGACCATGACGTCGCTTCTGGCTTCCCCTAGCCAGGAGTTTCAGGCGCGTCTCTGCGCGCAGATGCGAGCCTAGAGAGTTTGAGACAACTCGTCGAGAGGCCCACCTCCATGACTGATAAGGAGAGGGTGTTCTGGGAACGAGGAAGGTTGTACCGGGAGACAGTACCCGGAAAATCACAAAAGGAGTGGTTGAGGGAAAGACAGCTGGTCGTCCCGCAGCAATTCCGGGGTGAGTTGTTACGGATTGCCCATGAGATCCCGCTAGCTGGACATTTGGGGATCAGCAGAACAAAGGCCCGGCTGTCTCAACACTTCTATTAGCCTAAGATGGGGACAGATGTGTCAAACTACTGCCGCTCCTGTGTCACCTGTCAAAGAGTGGGGAAGGCGGGGCCTGCTCTTAAGGCTCCCCTGGTCCCTTTGCCAGTGATAGAGGAGCCTTTCCAGAGGATTGCGGTTGACATTGTGGGCCCGCTGGTCGTCCCCAGCAGCTCTGGAAAGCAATACATCCTTACTGTGGTAGACTACGCTACCCGGTACCCAGAGGCAGTAGCTCTGTCGTCAACTAGGGCAGATAAGGTGGCGGATGCCCTGTTGGCTATCTTTTCACGTATAGGATTTCCCAGGGAGATGCTTACTGATCAAGGGACCCAATTCATGTCTCGCCTAATGGAGGCTCTCTGTAAGAGAATGCAGGTGAAGCACCTGGTATCGAGTGCGTATCACCCACAGACCAATGGCTTGTGTGAACGCTTCAATGGTACCCTCAAACAGATGCTACGCTTGCTGGTTAAGACCCAAGGGCACGACTGGGAGCGGTACCTCCCCACCTGCTATTTGCTTACCGAGAGGTTCCGCAGGCCTCGATGGGGTTCTCCCCCTTCGAGCTCCTGTATGGCAGGCGAGTCTGGGGACCCATTGGGTTGGTCAGAGAATCCTGGGAAGAGGAGCCGAACCCTTCTGAAGTGTCCATAGTGGAGTATGTCATGCGCTTCCATGACAAGATGCAGACCTTGACGCAGTTGGTGCATGACAACATGACGCAGGCTCAGGCTGATCAGAAGCACTGGTACGACCAGAACGCCCGGGAGTGGACCTACCACGTGGGTCAAAAGGTGTGGGTGCTGGTCCCTGTGCCAACGGATAAGCTTCAGGCAGCCTGGGAGGGCCCGTATGTCGTCCACCAACAGCTCAACCCGGTCACCTACGTGGTCACGCTTGACCACGCTCGGGGTAGGCGAAAGGCCTTTCATGTCAACATGAAGGCTCATCACGAATGTGAACCTGTCATCCTACCGGTCTGCAGCTTGCCCGAAGACAGGGAGGAAGACACCCTCCTGGACATGCTGGCCCAAGCGAAGGCCAGTGGGTCCATCGAGGACGTGGAGGTAAGCGCCTCTTTAACTGAACCCCAGCGGTTGCAGTTGCAAACCACACTGGAACCCTTCCAGGTCGTGTTCTCCAACCGACCTGGAAGGACTGAGTTAGCAGTCCATGAGGTGGACACCGAGAATCATGCCCCACTACGGCGAACACCCTATCGAATCTCCGACCAGGTGCAGCAGGTTATGCGCCAGGAGATCGATGAGATGTTACAGCTGGGGGTGATTCGACGGTCAAAGAGCGCGTGGGCCTCACCTGTAATTCTCGTGCCCAAGAAGGACCGGACCACCTGGTTCTGCGTGGATTACAGGGGGCTCAACGCCATCACAGCCTCTGACGTGCACTCAATGCTGCGCATCGAGGAGCTGCTTGAGAGGTTAGCTGGCACAAAATACCTGACCATAATGGATCTGAGTCGAGGATACTGGCAGATTCCCCTGAGCCCCGAGGTGCAGAAGTCCGCCTTTATCACACCCTTCGGACTGTACGAGTCCACGGTCATGCCCTTCGGCATGAAGAATGCCCCTGCCACTTTCCAGCGGATGGTCAACCTCCTGTTTCAGGGACTGGAGAAGTACGCCATGGCGTACTTGGATGACATTGCCATCTTCAGTTCCTCCTGGAAGGAACACCTGCAGCATCTCGAGGAGGTGCTCAGGCGAATTCACCGAGCTGGACTGACTATCAAGCCGGGAAAGTGCCAGATGGGCATGAGGGAGGTCCACTACCTGGGGCACCGGGTAGGCGGAGGCACCCTAAAGCCAGAGCCTGAAAAAGTGGGAGCGATCGTGAACTGGCCCACTCCCAGGACCAAGAAACAGGTGATGTCCTTCCTGGGCACTGCAGGGTACTATAGGCGCTTAGTACAGCACTATAGTAGCCTGGCAAAACCTTTGACGGACCTCACCAGGAAGAAGCTACCCCACATCGTCAACTGGACCGATGGCTGTGAGGGGGCCTTCCAGGCATTGAAAACAGCACTGTGCAACGCCCGTGTTGAAAGCAGTTGACAGCAGTCGACCGTTCTTGGTACAGACCGACGCCAGTGAGTTTGGCCTCGGTGCTGTGCTCAGCCAGGTTGACTCGGAGGACCAAGAGCACCCCATGTTATACCTGAGCCGGAAACTTCTGCCGAGGGAAGTTGCCTACTCCACTGTCGAGAAGGAGTGCCTGGCCATAGCCTGGGTCCTGCAGCACTTGCAGCCCTACATATATGGCCATGCCTTCACTGTGTTGACTGATCATCACCCTCTGCGCTGGCTAAACGGCTTGTGCGGAACCAAAAGAAGGTTGCTACGCTGGAGCCTTGCCCTTCAGCAGTTTGACTTCACCATTGAACACAAAATGGGCATGGAGCATGGCAATGCAGATGGACTGCCCGCCGGGGTGAACCTGTTGAGGTGCACATGGAGGAGCACCGAGTGGTCCTGCCTCTGTAGTGCACAACAGAGGGGGGAGGTGTGAGGATAATGTATAAGATAAGTTTTAGTTTCTCTTGCCAGCCCATGCTGTGGGCTGAAACCCCCCTTCCCTCTGTGTTTCTGAGATGTGTATGTGTAGAAGAGGTTTTATTGCTCTGGCTGTAAATTCCAGGCTCTGGGCAACTTACTCGTCCCCCTCCCAACTGTACCAGCTAGAACTGATATAGAAGTTCTCCAAAATCCATGAGGGTCTTTGTTCTAATATGGTTAGATTCTGGGCCACCGACCTGGGCTAGGAAAATAATAAATACATATTGCTAACGTCCATTGGCGGGTCTGTCAGCCCCTGTAAGCATGAGCCTCTAGTTCCAACAGGGACAGAGTACAGATTTCTCCGGAACCGGGCATCCCAACGAGCCCGAATTTAGTACCAATAGAAAGCCAATGGTAAAAGAAGATGAATGAGGGTTGTGCTGGGATTCTGACATGTTCTGGAGCGGAGATACGAGCCTTATACAGATTAGTGTTAAATTTGGTAAGGCTGAGGAGAGAGGAGGGTCTGGGTAAACCAGCCCTGTTGGTGATGTCACGGGCTGCGGTTTATAAGTTTCTGCCAGGCCCCCAGCAGTTAGTCTTACCAGAGGAGCTGTGACTGCCAGACCTGATGCATTGGGACATTTGGGAGCTCCGCCCACTAGCATGGTTCTGCCGAAAAATGATCTGAACACATGTAAGTGTTCATTTCTCATTTAACCCCTATTATTTTATAATTACTGTTGTACATAGCTCCAATTGTCTCTTATTGTAACATCCTTGTAATATTTTTATAAATGCCACCTTTTTCTTTCAGAATAAAATATCTAAATTACTAGTTCGTTCTTCATGCTCTAAAAAGTACCCTAAGTCTTCTGAAGGGAATTACGCTACTGTTTTGGGTTAGCTTCGAACCTGTTTATTCGAAGCTGGTGGCAGCATATCTCGTTCTGTGCCTTTGGGAGTTGTTGTAGCGACGGCGGCGTTGATAATTATTGTTCCTGCCTGTGTGGGAGTAGTTATATCGCCTCGCTGCAGCGTGCCCAATAGACAGTACATAGCACGCAGCCTTTCTGGCGACTAATTACCCTAGGTGCAGTACCTAATCTGACCTGAGGGTAAGGGGGGGCGCCAGAGAGCTGCAATTTCAAGCGGAACTGTAAAGCGGGATATACGTAAATCCCTGCAGTTCGTGGTATATTGAAGAGCAGTGGGATAACTAAAATAAGCCCCTGCTGTAAACTAAGAGGTCAATAGCCTTGTGTTGTTTTATCAACACATTGTAGCAGTGGAGGGATAAGATAAGCCCCCTGCACATGTGATAGCCGTCTGTTGGCCTAAAGTCACCCCGATCCGTGATGTAGGGGTGACGGTCACGGGGTGAATCGTGACACTCCTGTACATATACACTGCACAGTACCACTCCTCCTGTCCTGTTTATATACACTGCACAGTACCTCTCCTCCTGTCCTGTATATATACAATGCACAGTACCACTCCTCCTGTCCTGTATATATACACTGCACAGTACCACTCCTCCTGTCCTGTATATATACACTGCACAATACCACTCCTCCTGTCCTGTATATATACACTGCACAATACCACTCCTCCTGTCCTGTATATATACACTGCACAGTACCACTCCTCCTGTATATATACACTGCACAGTACCACTCCTCCTGTCCTGTATACACTGCACAGTACCACTCCTCCTGTCCTGTATATATACACTGCACAGTACCGCTCCTCCCGTCCTGTATATATACACTGCACAGTACCTCTCCTTTTGTCCTGTATATATACCCTGCACAGTATCACTCCTCCTGTATACATACACCGCACAGTACCACTCCTCCTGTATATATACACTGCACAGTACCACTCCTCCTGTCCTGTATATATACCCTACAGAGTACTACTCCTCCTGTATATATGCACTGCACAGTACCACTCCTCCTGTCCTGTATATATACACTGCACAGTACCACTTCTCCTGTCCTGTATATATACACTGCACAGTACCACTCCTCCTGTCCTGTATATACACTGCATAGTACCACTCCTCCTGTCCTGTGTATATACACTGCACAGTACCACTCCTCCTGTATATATACACTGCACAATACCTCTCCCCCTGTATATATACACTGCACAGTACCTCTCCTCCTGTCCTGTATATATACCCTGCACAGTATCACTCCTCCTGTATATATACACTGCACAGTACCACTCCTCCTGTCCTGTATATATACCCTACACAGTACCACTCCTCCTGTATATATGCACTGCACAGTACCACTCCTCCTGTCCTGTTTATATACACTGCACAGTACCACTCCTCCTGTCCTGTATATATACACTGCACAGTACCACTTCTCCAGTCCTGTATATATACAGTGCAGAGTACCACTTCTCCTGTCCTGTGTATATACACTGCACAGTACCACTTCTCCTGTCCTGTATATATACACTGCACAGTACCACTCCTCCTGTCCTGTATATACACTGCATAGTACCACTCCTCCTGTCCTGTGTATATACACTCCACAGTACCACTCCTCCTGTATATATACACTGCACAGTACCTCTCCTCCTGTATATATACACTGCACGGTACCACTCCTCCTGTCCTGTATATATACACTGCACAGTACCACTCCTCCTGTATATATACACTGCACAGTACCACTCCTCCTGTCCTGTATATATACACTGCACAGTGCCACTCCTCCTGTATATATACACTGCACAGTGCCACTACTGTATATATACACTGCACAGTACCACTCCTCCTGTATATATACACTGTACAGTACCACTTCTCCTGTCCTGTATATATACACTGCACAGTACCACTTCTCCTGTCCTGTGTATATACACTGCACAGTTCCACTACTCCTGTCCTGTATATATACACTGCACAGTACCACTCCACCTGTCCTGTATATATACACTACACAGTACTGCTCCTCCTGTATATATACACTGCACAGTACCACTCCACCTGTCCTGTATATATACACTGCACAGTACCGCTCCTCCTGTATATATACACTGCACAGTACCTATCCTCCTGTCCTGTATATATACCCTGCACAGTACCACTCCTCCTGTATATATACACACCGCACAGTACCACTCCTCCTGTATATATACACTGCACAGTAACGCTCCTCCTGTCCTGTATATATACACTGCACAGTACCACTCCTCCTGTCCTGTATATATACACTGCACAGTACCACTCCTCCTGTCCTGTATATATACACTGCACAGTACCACTCCTCCTGTATATATACACTGCACAGTACCTCTCCTCCTGTATATATACACTGCACAGTACCGCTCCTCCTGTATATATACACTGCACAGTACCACTCCTCCTGTATATATACACTGCACAGTACCGCTCCTCCTGTATATATACACTGCACAGTACCAGTCCTCCTGTCCTGTATATATACACTGCACAGTACCACTCCTCCTGTCCTGTTTATATATACTGCACAGTACCACTCCTCCTGTCCTGTATATATACACTGCACAGTACCACTCCTCCTGTATATATACACTGCACAGTACCACTCCTCCTGTCCTGTATATATACACTGCACAGTACCACTCCTCCTGTATATATACACTGCACAGTACCACTCCTCCTGTATATATACACTGCACGGTACCACTCCTCCTGTCCTGTATATATACACTGCACAGTGCCACTCCTCCTGTCCTGTATATATACACTGCACAGTACCACTCCTCCTGTCCTGTATATATACACTGCACAGTACCACTCTTGTCCTGTATAGACACTGCACAGTACCACTCCTCCTGTATATATACACTGCACAGTACCATTCCTCTTGTCCTGTATATATACACGACACAGTACCACTCCTCCTGTCCTGTATATATACACTGCACAGTACCACTCCTCCTGTCCTGTATGTATATACTGCACAGTACCACTCCTCCTGTCCTGTATATATACACTGCACAGTACCACTCCTCCTGTCCTGTATATATACACTGCACAGTGCCACTCCTCCTGTCCTGTATACATACACTGCACAGTACCACTCCTCCTGTCCTGTATATATACACTGCACAGTACCACTCCTCCTGTCCTGTATATATACACTGCACAGTACCGCTCCTCCTGTCCTGTATATATACACTGCACAGTACCACTCCTCCTGTCCTGTATATATACACTGCACAGTACCACTCCTCCTGTATATATACACTGCACGGTACCACTCCTCCTGTATATATACACCGCACAGTACCACTCCTCCTGTATATATACACTGCACAGAACCACTCCTCCTGTATATATACACTGCACAGTCCCACTCCTCCTGTATATATACACTGCACAGTACCACTCCTCCTGTCCTGTATATATACCCTACAGAGTACCACTCCTCCTGTCCTGTATATATACACTGCACGGTACCACTCCTCCTGTCCTGTATATATATACTGCACAGTACCTCTCCTCCTGTATATATACAGTGCACAGTACCACTCCTCCTGTCCTGTATATATACACTGCACAGTACCACTCCTCCTGTCCTGTATATATACACTGCACAGTGCCACTCCTCCTGTATATATACACTGCACAGTACCGCTCCTCCTGTCCTGTATATATACACTGCACAGTACCACTCCTCCTGTCCTGTATATATACACTGCACAGTACCACTCCTCCTGTCCTGTATATATACACTGCACAGTCCCACTCCTCCTGTATATATACACTGCACAGTACCGCTCCTCCTGTCCTGTATATATACACTGCACAGTGCCACTCCTCCTGTCCTGTATACATACACTGCACAGTACCACTCCTCCTGTCCTGTATATATACACTGCACAGTACCACTCCTCCTGTCCTGTATATATACACTGCACAGTACCGCTCCTCCTGTCCTGTATATATACACTGCACAGTACCACTCCTCCTGTCCTGTATATATACACTGCACAGTACCACTCCTCCTGTATATATACACTGCACGGTACCACTCCTCCTGTATATATACACTGCACAGTACCACTCCTCCTGTATATATACACTGCACAGTCCCACTCCTCCTGTATATATACACTGCACAGTACCGCTCCTCCTGTATATATACACTGCACAGTGCCACTCCTCCTGTATATATACACTGCACAGTACCGCTCCTCCTGTCCTGTATATATACACTGCACAGTACCGCTCCTCCTGTCCTGTATATATACACTGCACAGTACCACTCCTCCTGTCCTGTATATATACACTGCACAGTACCACTCCTCCTGTATATATACACTGCACAGTACCACTCCTCCTGTCCTGTATATGTACACTGCACAGTACCACTCCTCCTGTATATATACACTGCACGGTACCACTCCTCCTGTATATATACACTGCACAGTACCACTCCTCCTGTATATATACACTGCACGGTACCACTCCTCCTGTATATATACACTGCACAGTACCTCTCCTCCTGTATATATACACTGTACAGTACCACTCCTCCTGTATATATACACTGCACAGTACCACTCCTCCTGTCCTGTATATATACACTGCACAGTACCACTCCTCCTGTCCTGTATATATACACTGCACGGTACCACTCCTCCTGTATATATACACTGCACAGTACCTCTCCTCCTGTATATATACACTGTACAGTACCACTCCTCCTGTATATATACACTGCACAGTACCACTCCTCCTATCCTGTATATATACACTGCACAGTACCACTCCTCCTGTCCTGTATATATACACTGCACGGTACCACTCCTCCTGTATATATACACTGCACAGTACCTCTCCTCCTGTATATATACACTGTACAGTACCACTCCTCCTGTATATATACACTGCACAGTACCACTCCTCCTGTCCTGTATATATACACTGTACAGTACCACTCCTCCTGTCCTGTATATATACACTGCACAGTACCGCTCCTCCTGTCCTGTATATATACACTGCACAATACCACTCCTCCTGTCCTGTATATATACACTACACAGTACCTCTCCTCCTGTCCTGTATATATACACTGCACAGTACCACTCCTCCTGTCCTGTGTATATACACTGCACAGTACCACTCCTCCTGTCCTGTATATATACACTGCACAATACCACTACTCCTGTCCTGTATATATACACTGCACAGTACCACTCCTCCTGTATATATACACTGCACAGTACCACTCCTCCTGTCCTGTATATATACACTGCACAATACCACTCCTCCTGTCCTGTATATATACACTACACAGTACCTCTCCTCCTGTCCTGTATATATACACTGCACAGTACCACTCCTCCTGTCCTGTGTATATACACTGCACAGTACCACTCCTCCTGTCCTGTATATATACACTGCACAATACCACTACTCCTGTCCTGTATATATACACTGCACAGTACCACTCCTCCTGTATATATACACTGCACAGTACCACTCCTCCTGTCCTGTATATATACACTGCACAGTACCGCTCCTCCTGTCCTGTATATGTACACTGCACAGTACCACTACTGTCCTGTATATATACACTGCACAGTACCACTCCTCCTGTCCTGTATATATATACTGTACAGTACCACTCCTCCTGTCCTGTATATATACACTGCACAGTACCACTCCTCCTGTATATATACACTGCACAGTCCCACTCCTCCTGTATATATACACTGCACAGTACCACTCCTGTATATATACACTGCACGGTACCACTCCTCCTGTATATATACACTGCACAGTACCGCTCCTCCTGTATATATACACTGCACAGTACCACTCCTCCTGTATATATACACTGCACAGTACCACTCCTCCTGTCCTGTATATATACTGCACAGTACCACTCCTCCTGTCCTGTATATATACACTGCACAGTACCACTTCTCCTGTCCTGTATATATACACTGCACATTACCACTCCTCCTGTCCTGTATATATACACTGCACAGTACCACTCCTCCTGTATATATACACTGCACAGTACCACTCCTCCTGTCCTGTATATATACACTGCACAATACCTCTCCTCCTGTCCTGTATATATACACTGCACAGTACCACTCCTCCTGTCCTGTGTATATACACTGCACAGTACCACTCCTCCTGTCCTGTATATATACACTGCACAATACCACTACTCCTGTCCTGTATATATACACTGCACAGTACCACTCCTCCTGTATATATACACTGCACAGTATCACTCCTCCTGTCCTGTATATATACACTGTACAGTACCACTCCTCCTGTCCTGTATATATACACTGCACAGTACCGCTCCTCCTGTCCTGTATATATACTGTGCACAGTATCACTCCTCCTGTCCTGTATATATACACTGCACAGTACCACTCCTCCTGTCCTGTATATATACACTGCACAGTACCACTCCTCCTGTCCTGTATATATACACTGCACAGTATCACTCCTCCTGTCCTGTATATATACACTGCACAGTACCACTCCTCCTGTCCTGTATATATACACTGCACAGTATCACTCCTCCTGTATATATACACTGCACAGTACCACTCCTCCTGTCCTGTATATATACACTGCACAGTACCACTCCTCCTGTCCTGTATATATACACTGCACAGTATCACTCCTCCTGTCCTGTATATATACACTGCACAGTACCACTCCTCCTGTCCTGTATATATACACTGCACAGTATCACTCCTCCTGTATATATACACTGCACAGTACCACTCCTCCTGTCCTGTATATATACACTGCACAGTACCTCTCCTCCTGTATATATACACTGCACAGTACCGCTCCTCCTGTATATACACTGCACAGTACCACTCCTCCTGACCTGTATATATACACTGTACAGTACCACTCCTCCTGTCCTGTATATATACACTGCACGGTACCACTCCTCCTGTATATATACACTGCACAGTACCACTCCTCCTGACCTGTATATATACACTGCACAGTACCGCTCCTCCTGTATATATACACTGCACAGTACCGCTCCTCCTGTATATATACACTGCACAGTACCACTCCTCCTGTATATATACACTGCACAGTGCCACTCCTCCTGTATATATACACTGCACAGTTCCTCTCCTCCATATTGGTGTCAGTCTCACTTTTCCTCCCTGTATGTAGAGGGTTAATATCTTCATCAGTCCTTTGTGTCTTTTTTGCTACTTTGTATCTTCCTCTGTTATTGGTGAGTCTCCTGTAACAATCTTCAGATCTCCATGTCTTTGCCATTGATTGCTCTTTCATCATCTCTGGATTCTCTGTTTTCCTTCTGTTTTTTAATCTGCTCCGAGAGACTCTGCTCAATTCCTCTGTCTGTGGACAGTAAAGTTATTACACCCTCAGGGATCACATGACATAATGCTGTATGAGCCCCAGAATAGGGAGCACCGACATCGCGGGAACGGTGCCGGCACGGAAGGTGTGTATAGGTTTTATTTTTTTTACAAGTGGGAAACAAAGTTTGCGCAGATGTTATCCGAGTAGCAGACAACCACTTTTAGGGTATATGCACACGTTGCGGTTTTCACTGCGGATTTTCACACGGTTTCTTCTGCGGATTCCTCTGCGGGTTTTCAACTGCACTTTCCTATTGGTGCAGGTTGAAAACCGCTGCGGAATCCGCAGAAAGTGACATGCTACTTCTTTTTTTCCGCAGCGAATCCGCGTGGAATTTTCCGCAGCATGTGCACTGCGGTTTTCGTTTTCCATTGGTTAACATTGTACTGTACACCGCATGGAAAACTGCTGCGGATCCGCAGCTTCAAATCCGCTGCGGATCCGCAGCAAAAACCGCAACGTGTGCACATACCCTAAAGCAGATTAAATGTAATAACGAGGGATCGGCTGGAGCCCTGATGACAGGTTTCCTCCATCACAAAAGGCCCCGTCCACTGATCCATCAGTGCTAGGAATATGTTTTGTGATATGAAAGTGGATATTATTGGACCGCTTGTGATGGTTATAGAACCCTGGAATGCTACCTATGGAAGGGACCCGCAGGGTCCTCCTGTCCAATCCCCTGCTCAATGCAGGATTCACTAAACCATCTCAGATGTCTGTCCAGCCTCTGAAAACTTCCATTGAAGGAGAACTCGCCACCTCTCGTGGCCGCCTGTTCCACTCATTGATCACCCTCACTGCCAAAAAGTGTTTTCTAATATCTAGTCTGTATCTTCTCCCTGTCAGTTTCATCCCATTGCTACTCGTGTTTCCATGTGCAAATGAGAATAATGATGATCCCTCTACACTGTGACAGCCCTGGAGATATTTGTAAACAGCTATTAAGTCTCCTCTTAGCCTTCTTTCTTGAAGCTAAATATTCCCAGATCCTGTAACCGTTCCTCGTAGGACATACTCTGCAGTCCGCTCACCATCCTGGTCGCTCTTCTCTGAACTTGCTCCAGTTTTTTAATGTCATTTTTATAGTGTGGTGCCCAAAACTAGACCCAGTATTCCAGATGAGGCCTGAACAAGGAGGGGTAGAATTACTTCATATGATCTAGACGCTATGCTTCTCTTAATACATCCTAGAACTGTGTTTGCCTTTTTTTGTGGCTGCATCACACTGCTAACTCATGTTCAGTCTGTGATCTATTAGTATACCCAAGTCTATTTCACATGTGCTGTTGCTTTGTTCCATTCCTCCCATTCTACAGATGTAATTTTCATTTTTCTTGCCCAAATGTAGAATCTTGCAATTCTCCCTGTTAAATACCATTCTATTAGTCGCTGCCCTTTGTTAAAGCTTATCTAGATCCTCCCAAATCCTTTCTGTCTTCTCTAATATTAGCCATCCCTCCTACCTCTGCAAATTTGCTTAAGGTACCGTCACACTAAGCGACGCTGCAGCGATACAGACAACGATGCCGATCGCTGCAATGTCGCTGTTTGGTCATTGGAGAGCTGTCACACAGACCGCTCTCCAGCGACCAACGATGCCGAGGTCCCTGGGTAACCAGGGTAAACATTGGGTTGCTAAGCGCAGGGCCGCGCTTAGTAACCCGATGTTTACCCTGGTTACCAGTGTAAAATGTAAAAAAACAAACACTACATACTCACCTTCGCATCCCCCGGCGTCCGCTTCCTGCACTGACTGAGTGCCGGCCCTAACAGCACAGCGGTGACGTCACCGCTGTGCTGTGCTTTCACTTTACGGCCGGCGCTCAGTCAGTGCAGGAAGCGGACGCCGGGGGACATGAAGGTGAGTATGTACTGTTTGTTTTTTTACATTTTACACTGGTAACCAGGGTAAACATCGGGTTTCTAAGCGCGGCCCTGCGCTTAGTAACCCGATATTTACCCTGGTTACCATTCTAAAACATCGCTGGTATCGTTGCTTTTGCTGTCAAACACAACGATACACGGCGATCTGACAACCAAATAAAGTTCTGAACTTTAATCAACGACCAGCGATATCACAGCAGGATCCTGATCGCTGCTGCGTGTCAAACACAACAATATCGCTATCCAGGACGCTGCAACGTCACGGATCGCTAGCGATATCCTTTAGTGTGACGGTACCTTTAGTTTACCTTCAGTTCCCTTATCTAGATCATTTATAAAAATGTTGAACAACGCTGGGGCCAGGACAGAGCCTTGTGATCCCCACTTGTAACACTGGGGCCAGGACAGAGCCTTGTGCTACCCCACTTGTAACACTAGGGCCAGGACAGAGCCTTGTGGTTCCCCACTTGTAACACTGGGCCCAGGACAGAGCCTTGTGGTCCCCACTTGTAACACTGGGCCCAGGACAGAGCTGTGTGGTCCCCACTTGTAACACTGGGGCCAGGACAGAGCCTTGTGGTCCCCACTTGTAACACTGGGCCCAGGACAGAGCTGTGTGGTCCCCACTTGTAACACTGGGGCCAGGACAGAGCCTTGTGGTCCCCACTTGTAACACTGGGGCCAGGACGGAGCCTTGTGGTACCCACTTGTAACACTGGGTCCAGGACAGAGCCTTATGATCCCCACTTGTAACACTGGGCCCAGGACAGAGCCTTGTGGTACCCCACTTGTAACACTGGGGACAGGACAGAGCCTTGTGATAACCCACTTGTAACACTGGGTCCAGGACAGAGCCTTGTGGTACCTCACTTGTAACACTGGGGCCAGGACAGAGCCTTGTGATCCCCACTTGTAACACTGGGCCCAGGACAGACCCTTGTGGTACCCCACTTGTAACACTGGGGCCAGGACAGAGCCTTGTGATCCCCACTTGTAACACTGGGTCCAGGACAGTGCCTTGTGGTCCCCACTTGTAACACTGGGGCCAGGACGGAGCGTTGTGGTACCCCACTTGTAACACTGGGGCCAGGACAGAGCCTTGTGGTCCCCACTTGTAACACTGGGGCCAGGACGGATTGTTGTGGTACCCCACTTGTAACACTGGGGCCAGGACAGAGCCTTGTGGTACCCCACTTGTAACACTGGGGCCAGGACGGAGCGTTGTGGTACCCCACTTGTAACACTGGGGCCAGGACAGAGCCTTGTGGTCCCCACTTGTAACACTGGGGCCAGGACAGTGCCTTGTGGTCCCCACTTGTAACACTGGGGCCAGGACAGTGCCTTGTGGTCCCCAGTTGTAACACTGGGGCCAGGACAGTGCTTTGTGGTCCCCACTTGTAACACTGGGGCCAGGACAGAGCCTTGCGGTCCCCACTTGTAACACTGGGGCCAGAACAGAGCCTTGCGGCCCCCACTTGTAACACTGGGGCCAGGACAGAGCCTTGTGGTATCCCACTGGTAACACTGGGGCCAGAACAGAGCCTTGTGGTCCCCACTTGTAACACTGGGGCCAGAACAGAGCCTTGCGGCCCCCATTTGTAACACTGGGGCCAGGACAGCCTTGTGGTCGCCACTTGTAACACTGGGGCCAGGACAGAGCCTTGTGGTATCCCACTGGTAACACTGGGGCCAGGACAGAGCCTTGTGGTCCCCACTTGTAACACTGGAGCCAGGACAGAGCCTTGTGGTACCCTACTTATATTATAATGATGAGGGATGATGACGATTATGAGTGATGATCAGTGATGAGTGATGTTGACAACGATAATGACTGATGATGAGTGATGACGATCATGAGTGGTGATGGGGACGATGATGATGATGATAAGTAATGATGATTGGTGACAAGGACGATGATGAGTGATAACGATGCCTTCGGAAATGTCTCTTGGCTCAGCACCTGTCAATCTTCCCTCCATATTATTGATTTCTCCCCACCCCCATTCTCCCATCGTGGGTGTATGATACTGTTAGATATTGTCTATAGGAGAAGAAATAACAGGAGGAGATGTGGCCGATAACAGCGGCCACAGGAAATGAATCCCGAGACTCCGCGAGTGACTCGGACGCTTGGAGAAATATTACTGTGCTCGGGGGAGGGGAGCGGCAATCGCTTCATTTTGATGAGCATATGAGCGACAAACCAGAAACCAATATCCATAGTAAATTGCAGTTACCACGGACGCGGGTGTCCCCAACAATTAATCAGGTTTATTATACTGGAATGTGGAATTACTGACTGCGATGAAAAACAACGCACATTTCATGTGTCAGAACCAAGAAATTCTCACTATTTTCAAGATCTCTGCTTGCTTTTTGTGAATGGGATCTTTCATGTTCAAAAGCAGAGGCCAGTGGTCTAACCTGAAGCTCATGGGCCCCAACGCCAAAGCCCCAGCGGGGCCCCAATTACTGCAGGTCTTTAATAGTAATGGTCCAAAGGGATGTTTGGGCCCCTCAGGCTCCAGGGCCCGGGTGTGATCTCCACCCCTGCACCTATTGTAGTTACAGCCCTGGCAGAGGCCATCACTTCTCACAGGTGAGGATTTGCTACAGTTGTATTTAGTCTGCACATTTATCAGCCTGGTAATATTTTAGCTGCACCAATCTCTCATAGTTTGTTACAATGTATCAGGGCAGGGGGATGATTCAGTCTGTATTCCGGGTACATTGCATCTGTGTGTGCCTGACCTCTCACATGCGGTCATTTAATGCTCCTGTCATCCTTGTCTTGACCAGCAGGGGGCGTATCTCTCTTGCAGACTGCACTGAGCTGTATGACAACCAGGTGCAGGGATGGCTGTGATCCCTCAGCTGCTGTGGAAGAAATAAAAGAACTGGAGGAATTACACTTGTATCTCCCGCAGATGCAGCCGCCCTGATTGCATACAGGATCCTGTCACCTTTTTAATATACAGAAGAAATTAAGTTATTCTCCTCTCCATTACAAATTCAGATTACTAGTAAAATTCTCAAACTTTCCACAGTTTGCAATAAACCAAACAAACAGGTCACTAATAATCTTGTGCTGTCAAGAAAGTGGTAAAATAATTGGAGACATGACTGCAAAGACAAGGGGGACACAAAAAGTAGCAGCAGCAGTGACTGTTCCTAGGTACATCTAATGGCAGTGTTCACATAAGAGCACCAGCTGCACTTCCTAACTACAGTGAAGCATGGCGGGGGCTCGGGGATCTCTACAGAGAAGCATGGCGGGGGCTCGGTGATCTCTACAGTGAAGCACGGCAGGAGCTCAGGGATGTCTACAGTGAAGCACAGCAGGAGCTCGGGGATATCTACAGTGAAGCACAGCAGGAGCTCGGGGATATCTACAGTGAAGCACGGCAGGAGCTCGGGGATGTCTACAGTGAAGCACGGCAGGAGCTCGGGGATGTCTACAGTGAAGCACGGCAGGAGCTCGGGGATGTCTACAGTGAAGCACGGCAGGAGCTCGGGGATGTCTACAGTGAAGCACGGCAGGAGCTCGGGGATGTCTACAGTGAAGCACGGCAGGAGCTCGGGGATGTCTACAGTGAAACACAGCAGGAGCTCGGGGATGTCTACAGTGAAGCACAGCAGGAGCTCGGGGATATCTACAGTGAAGCACAGCAGGAGCTCGGGGATATCTACAGTGAAGCACGGCAGGAGCTCGGGGATGTCTACAGTGAAGCACGGCAGGAGCTCGGGGATGTCTACAGTGAAGCACGGCAGGAGCTCGGGGATGTCTACAGTGAAGCACGGCAGGAGCTCGGGGATGTCTACAGTGAAGCACGGCAGGAGCTCGGGGATGTCTACAGTGAAGCACGGCAGGAGCTCAGGGATGTCTACAGTGAAGCACGGCAGGAGCTCGGGGATGTCTACAGTGAAGCATGGCAGGAACTCGAGGATGTCTACAGTGAAACATGCCAGGAGCTCGGGGATGTCTACAGTGAAGCACGGCAGAAGCTCGGGGATGTCTACAGTGAAGCATGGTGGGGGCTCGGGGATGTCTACAGTGAAACATGGCGGGGGCTTGGTGATCTCTACAGAGAAGCATGGTGGGGGCTCGGTGATCTCTACAGTGAAGCACGACGGGGCTCGGTGATCTCTACAGTGAAGAATGGTGAGGGCTCGGTGATCTCTACAGTGAAGAATGGCAGGGCTAGGTGATCTCTACAGTGAAGCATGGCAGGGGCTCGATGATGTCCACAGTGAAGCATGACGGGGCTCGGTGATCTCTACAGTGAAGCACTGCGGGGGCTCAGGGATGTCTACAGTGAAGCACGACGGGGCTCGGTAATGTCTACAGTGAAGCATGGCTGGGCTTGATGTCTACAGTGAAGCATGGTGGGGGCTCAGTGATGTCTACAGTTAAGAATGGTGGGAGCTCGATGATGTCTACAGTGAAGCACGACGGGGCTCGGTGATCTCTACAGTGAAGCACTGCGGGGGCTCGGGGATGTCTACAGTGAAGCACAACTGGACTCGGTAATGTCTACAGTGAAGCATGGCTGGGCTTGATGATGTGTACAGTGAAGCATGGTGGGTGCTCGCTGATGTCGACAGTGAAGCATGGCGGGGCTCGATGATGTCTACAGTGAAGCACGACGGGGCTCATGATCTCTACAGTGAAGCATTGCGGGGGCTCGGGGATGTCTACAGTGAAGCACGACGGGGCTCAGTAATGTCTACAGTGAAGCATGGCTGGGCTTGGTGTCTACAGTGAAGCATAGTGAAGGCTCAGTGATCTCTACGGTGAAGCATGGTGGGGGCTCGGGGATGTCTACAGTGAAGCCTGGCTGGGTTTGATGATGTCTACAGTGAAGCATTGTGAGGGCTCGGTGATCTCTACTGTGAAGCACAGCGGGGGATCGGTGAAGTCTACAGTGAAGCACAGCGGGGGCTCGGTAATGTCAACAGTGAGGCATGGCTGGGCTTGATGTCTACAGTGAAACATGGCAGAGACTCGGTGATGTCTACAGTGAGGCACGGCGGGGGCTCGGTGATGTCTACAGTGAAGTATGGTGGGGGCTCGCTGGTGTCGACAGTGAAGCACGGTGGGGGCTCAGTGACTACAGTGAAGCACAGAGGGGGCTCGGTGATGTCTACTGTGAAGCACAGCGGGGGCTCGGTGACGTCTACAGAGAAGCATGGTGGGGGCTCAGTAATATCTACTGTGAAGTGCAGTGCCCCAGAGTCCTGGTCGTTGCAGTACTGTTGCTCCGCCACAAAGGGGGGCTATGGTACGTCTGATGGCACTGAAGGGGTTCATCTGACCAGGTATCACAGACACCAATACACTTCATAGTCTGGCCTCCAGGGGGAGCAAAGGGCACTATGCATTAGGCCACTCCTCACAACCTGGTAAAACTGGGGGTTGGATAGAAAGTTAGACAGAAGCTGACTGGGTTGGCACCAGGCAACATCCTGTGGCAGAGGGTGTTGCAGGGGAAGATTCAGGGGGGTCTCTGTCAGGGGTGGGATCCTGACAGGGGCCTAGCGAACAGGAAAGAACGTTACGGGACCGCGCCTGCACTTCATTGCGGCGGTACCCCAAGAAAGGACAAGAAGCGAGGTTTATTGCGAAGAGTGAGAAACGAGATAATAGCAACAAGGAGAAAACACCAGTAGGAGTCGTGCTGTAAGATCGAGGCAACATCCTACTGAGGCGCGTAGCCGGTGGCCGGAAATGCAGAGGAAGTACTGGCTCCAAGCATTACTTCAAATCAACGGCAGGACAGTCAGTTATAGGCGGGCTGTCTCACCTAAATCACCTAAGCAGACATAGGGGGCAATTGTGGGAGAGGGGCGTCACTAGGGTCCCGGAAGAACTCCAGGCCTACCCGTCATACGGGTGCGTCCTAGCCATATCATCTAGGGGACGGAGAAGAACATCAGAATCAGTTGTGAGGGAACATCAGAAACAGACACAACAGTTGTGAGGACTATCCCGTGGTGCTCAGCAGGGAAGGACTACAACACACAGGCGCTAGAAGGAAGGCACAGATATCCACCTGCAAAGGGAACTCTGGAGGTGCCATCGGACCGGCCGGTCTCAGCCAGCCCTGTTAGCAGTGCTCTGGATTCAGGATCCTGAAGCCTTCAGTAAAGAGGTAAAGAGACTGCAACCCTGTGTCCTCGTTATTCATCGCGACCTGCACCACACAACATCATTCTCAACTTTCATTGGACACCCCTTAGCATGGTCAAGGACCGGGTCTAGCCACCGTGACACTCCCAGAACCGAGACAGAGAGGCCCGGTACTGGGTACCCCTCGGCCCTGCGACTGTGGGGGCGCTCCAGAAGCACGGCAGGGCCTCGGTGATGTCTACAGTGAAGTATGGTGGGGGCTCGCTGATGTCGACAGTGAAGCACGGCGGGGGTTCGGTGACATCTACAGTGAAGCACAGTGGGGGCTCGGTGATGTCTACTGTGAAGCACAGTGGGGGCTTGGTGACCTCTACAGTGAAACATGGCGGGGGCTCCATGATCTCTACAGTGAAGCACAGCGGGGCTCGATGATATCTACAGCGAAGCACGGCGGGGGCTCGATGATATCTACAGTGAAGCACGACGGGGCTCGGTAATGTCTACAGTGAAGCATGGTGGAGTCTCGGGGATGTCTACAGTGATGCATGATGGGGGCTCGGTGATGTCTACAGTGCACGGCAGGGGCTCGGTGATGTCGACAGTGAAGCACGGCGGGGACTCCGTGATGTCTACAGTGAAGCATGGTGGGGGCTTGTTGATGTTGACAGTGAAGCACGGCGGGGGCTCGGTGATCTCTACAGTGAAGCTTGGCCGGGTCTCGGTGATGTCAACAGTGTATGGTAGTGGCTATCGAGTTCCGAATGATGGTACTGCGCAGGCGCATCTGCCGCCATTTTGATTTAGATAATTTTTTTTTCCCCAACAAAATTATATAACAAAATCAAGTGAACACATGCATATTATCCATCATATCATGCGACAGCGCAGGTGCTGCTGCTGCCTGATCATTCTTGATTTTTTTCCAAACAATATTCTATGCAGTATGTAAAATAGGAGGCGGGTCAGTGACGGATCAGTGACCTGTCATAAACCCAGAAGGATGCATATTTAAGCAGGGCACCAAATAAAGCCCTGCCCACACTCCCGGCAACTTCCCCACCCACAGCCCTGCTGTCAGGAATACCATCGGATATGTCAGGGATCCCACCAATATGTCACGGTTCCCAGGTTATCATCCCCACCACTCACACCAATTTGTCATGAACCGGGGTGGTTGCCCCTGGATCCTTCTGAAGGGGATTTAACTATATCCCACTTCCCAGTTCAGGTTTGGAACTTGCAGCTCTCTGGCACCCCCTTACCCTCAGGTCAGTCAGGGTACTGCACCTAGAGTAATTAGTCACCAGAAAGGCTGCCTTTGTACTGGCTATTGGGCACACTGCAGTGAGGGCGATTTAACTACTCCCACTCAGGCGGGAACAATAATTATCAACGCCGCCGTCGCTACAAAGCCTCCCAAACACACAGGACAAATTATGCTGCCACCAGCTCCGATTTTCCAAGTATTAACGGGTCCGGAGCCAACCCAAATCAGTAGCGTAATTCACTTCAGAGGACATGACAGTTTGTTCAGAGCAGGGAGAGACAAGCTAGTAGTTTTATATTTTACTCTTTTTTACAAAGTATACAAAGATATCATAAAGGAGACAAATTATATGTACAATACATTTGCAAAATAAAAAAGGATTGAAAGTGAAAAGAACACTTACAGGTTGTTATGTCATTGCATCATCGTGTCTGGCCGTGTGCTGTGGAGGAGGGGGAGCATATATCCAGATGCATCACCTCTGTATAGCAGCTAGACCCCGGACAAAAAATACACAAGACTCCTGCTTCACACAGTTATTTCCTAGCCTAAAACTAAAGCCCTCTCCCTGTGGTGACCTCAAATAGAGGCTGAAACCTCCCCTTTACTTAGAATTTTGAAAACTATTTTTATGCCTAGCTTGCTGTATGAATATCGTATATGAAAGACACGATGATCAGAATGTGCCCGACATCATGGGAATTCTTTTAAGTAATCACATGATCCACTTATGGAGAAATTCACTCTTTGCACTCGTTGCGTTTAGCTACTAGTGGTTTTAGTGAGTGAAGATCTATCAAGGGACATCCGGAATATATAATTCTTATATCTCTAGCCAGGATCGGTGCAAATATATCTCTTTAATAGAACAAAGAGACCCATGCAGTTTGGAAGTGACTATACCAGTTTTGGCCGGTATTATGCAGGAGGAGGGAATGAGTAGTTTAGGGAGACTGGTCTGCCTGCAGCATAGAACCATATAAATTCTTGTGGGAGGGGGAAATGAGGGGTTTAGAATTCCCACACATAGGCAGCAGGCAGAGTCAGAAGAGGGGGGGGGGGCAGAATGCCCGACAGCGTGTGTCTGCCATGGAACCTTCTGGAACTAAACTCACAATATGACATTTTTACATTATCGCGACACCTGCCCCGGACCACGAGAATCTCATTAACTGCAAATCAAATCCAGATTCCACAACAACCACAAGACGGATTTCATTAGCAGGTATCAGTGTAATCAGTATAACGATGTTGACCTGACACTGTCTGTAGTCATTGAGCACAATACTGCTGACAGGTTCTCTTTAATTACTAGCTAAAAAGGAAAAAAGAAATGTATATTAAATGGAAAGAGGGGGCAAATCTAAAGAAGAACATAATGCTGTCTGCAGGGAATGCAGGGCAAGAGTTAGAAGAGCTAAAGACAGTAATGAAGTGAGGCTTGCAAGGGAGACTCCATAGGCCATCCGTGGCTCCAGGACCTCATCCTAGCTCCTTTCCCTTTGACGTCACTCTCCCAACTCCCTGACTAACGTGGCTTCTTACCCCCTCCCTGGGATCAGCACCGTGAATGAGCAGAAGTGTTCACACCCTCCCCCTTAAACATTTTGCTTTTAAAGAATGAAGCATATCCCATAAGTCCCTTACCTGGGACTGCATGTGAGACCCCCTGTGGTGATGGCTCCCCTGGGTCTACTCTCCCCATCCACACAATGGGCCTAGTGGCCGGGAGCACAATGGCTGGAGGGTCCCGAGGCACAGATGAGATTGATGAGTGCTTTATATGTACCCTTAGCAATCTCCTGTCTGGCCTTAGCTATACATCCAGCCTGCTCGTCTTCCTCTGCTTACTGTCACTGAATGGAAACATTGATCCCTGAGAATGAACTGATGAGCGGGGAAATCACTAGTAATACACAACAATAATATATAGAGGTAACCGCTGCCCCGTGCTGGAACAGTCTGCGTCCCTTAGAGCCGCGGACTCCGCTCTAATTGCTCCAATAGTCTTGTAGAGGCCGGCTCCTCACATCCGGTATAAAGACACTGGAAGAATCCAGAGCTCAGATTGCGGCCCCCTCCCCAATGTCCGGTCTTCTACATAGGTGGCTCGATGGGTCGCATGGTTGTCTTGCAGGGTCCAGTGGTGACATCCTGTGTGAACTTTGCATGGTCCCCGGGTGTTTGCTGCCCTGTCATGGCGGCTCTCAGTGGTTGTCACTCACAGGGCGTCTCTGGAACAGATATTTCTGGGGAATGCAAGGTCTTGAGGCCGGCATTGGATGATATCGCCGCCCTGGAGGAGACACCTGTAGTGTCAGGACATGTGAGGAGCGGCCTCCATTCAGGTGTTACTATGGGGTGGGTTATTATTAGCGATCATCTGATGACTGGTGATGATGGGGATTTGTTCTATGAGTTTCCATGACTACGCGGACCCCAAGAGGTGGCTTCATTAGGGAGAGGAAGGATTGTTACCTGCACCATTCCGCAACGTCTCACCACTGCCACCTGTCACCTGCACTTCTGGAGGAGCAGTCACCCCACTCCAGATAGCCGCCATCCAACTGTTCCAGAAGAGGAGTCTCCACTTATATTAGACGGCATGCAATGACCCTGCAAAAATAAGTGCCCCCTTACACGTAATTGCTGAATTCTGCTCCGGAGGTGACGTTCTGCTCATCTGTTTATACAAGGAGCCTGCAGGGTTAATGGGTCTGGCTGCGATACAGACGGAAACGCGCTAGCGATAGGGGGGAACATCTGGAATGGCGGGGGCCAGCGGTGAATGTACAGGGGTATACTGAGGCCTCCAGTGGTCCGCAGCCGCCTCATGCAGGGGCTCCGGGGCACGCTGCCCTCTCCTCCTCATGCAGGGGCTCCGGGGCACGCTGCCCTCTCCTCCTCTTGCAGGGACTCCGGGGCACGCTGCCCTCTCCTCCTTATGCAGGGGCTCTGGGGGAACCGTGCCCTCTCCTCCTCATGAAGGGGCTCCGGGGCACCGTGCCCTCTCCTCCTCATGCAGGGGCTCCGAGGCACCGTGCCCTCTCCTCCTCATGCAGGGGCTCCGAGGCACCGTGCCCTCTCCTCCTCATGCAGGGGCTCCGGGCCCTCTCCTCCTCATGCAGGGGCTCCAGGGCACGGTGCCCTCTCCTCCTCTTGCAGGGGCTCCGGGGCACGCTGCCCTCTCCTCCTCATGCAGGGGCTCCGGGGCACCGTGCCCTCTCCTCCTCATGCAGGGGCTCCGAGGCACCGTGCCCTCTCCTCCTCATGCAGGGGCTCCGGGGCACCGTGCCCTCTCCTCCTCTTTCAGGGGCTCCGGGGCACCGTGCCCTCTCCTCCTCTCGCAGGGCTCCGGTGCCCTCTCCTCCTCTCGCAGGGCTCCGGTGCCCTCTCCTCCTCTCGCAGGGCTCCGGTGCCCTCTCCTCCTCTCGCAGGGCTCCGGTGCCCTCTCCTCCTCTTGCAGGGCTCCGGTGCCCTCTCCTCCTCCTGCAGGGCTCCGGTGCCCTCTCCTCCTCCTGCAGGGCTCCGGTGCCCTCTCCTCCTCCTGCAGGGCTCCGGTGCCTTCTCCTCCTCTCGCAGGGCTCCGGTGCCCTCTCCTCCTCTCGCAGGGCTCCGGTGCCCTCTCCTCCTCTCGCAGGGCTCCGGTGCCCTCTCCTCCTCTCGCAGGGCTCCGGTGCCCTCTCCTCCTCTTGCAGGGGCTCCGGGGCACCGTGCCCTCTCCTCCTCATGCAGGGCTCCGGTGCCCTCTCCTCCTCTTGCAGGGCTCCGGTGCCCTCTCCTCCTCCTGCAGGGCTCCGGTGCCCTCTCCTCCTCCTGCAGGGCTCCGGTGCCCTCTCCTCCTCCTGCAGGGCTCCGGTGCCCTCTTCTCCTCTTGCAGGGCTCCGGTGCCTTCTCCTCCTCTTGCAGGGCTCCGGTGCCCTCTCCTCCTCTCGCAGGGCTCCGGTGCCCTCTCCTCCTCTCGCAGGGCTCCGGTGCCCTCTCCTCCTCTTGCAGGGGCTCCGGGGCACCGTGCCCTCTCCTCCTCATGCAGGGCTCCGGTGCCCTCTCCTCCTCTTGCAGGGCTCCGGTGCCCTCTCCTCCTCTTGCAGGGCTCCGGTGCCCTCTCCTCCTCCTGCAGGGCTCCGGTGCCCTCTCCTCCTCCTGCAGGGCTCCGGTGCCCTCTTCTCCTCTTGCAGGGCTCCGGTGCCTTCTCCTCCTCTTGCAGGGCTCCGGTGCCCTCTCCTCCTCTCGCAGGGCTCCGGTGCCCTCTCCTCCTCTCGCAGGGCTCCGGTGCCCTCTCCTCCTCTTGCAGGGGCTCCGGGGCACCGTGCCCTCTCCTCCTCATGCAGGGCTCCGGTGCCCTCTCCTCCTCTTGCAGGGCTCCGGTGCCCTCTCCTCCTCTTGCAGGGCTCCGGTGCCTTCTCCTCCTCTCGCAGGGCTCCGGTGCCCTCTCCTCCTCTCGTAGGGCTCCGGTGCCCTCTCCTCCTCTCGCAGGGGCTCCGGTGCCCTCTCCTCCTCTCGCAGGGCTCCGGTGCCCTCTCCTCCTCTTTCAGGGGCTCCGGGGCACCGTGCCCTCTCCTCCTCATGCAGGGCTCCGGTGCCCTCTCCTCCTCTTGCAGGGGCTCCGGGGCACCGTGCCCTCTCCTCCTCATGCAGGGCTCCGGTGCCCTCTCCTCCTCCTGCAGGGCTCCGGTGCCCTCTCCTCCTCCTGCAGGGCTCCGGTGCCCTCTCCTCCTCTCGCAGGGCTCCGGTGCCCTCTCCTCCTCCTGCAGGGCTCCGGTGCCCTCTCCTCCTCCTGCAGGGCTCCGGTGCCCTCTCCTCCTCTCGCAGGGGCTCCGGTGCCCTCTCCTCCTCTCGCAGGGCTCCGGTGCCCTCTCCTCCTCTTGCAGGGGCTCCGGGGCACCGTGCCCTCTCCTCCTCATGCAGGGCTCCGGTGCCCTCTCCTCCTCTTGCAGGGGCTCCGTGCCCTCTCCTCCTCCTGCAGGGCTCCGGTGCCCTCTCCTCCTCTCGCAGGTCTCCGGTGCCCTCTCCTCCTCCTGCAGGGCTCCGGTGCCCTCTCCTCCTCCTGCAGGGCTCCGGTGCCCTCTCCTCCTCCTGCAGGGCTCCGGTGCCCTCTCCTCCTCCTGCAGGGCTCCGGTGCCCTCTCCTCCTCTCGCAGGGCTCCGGTGCCCTCTCCTCCTCCTGCAGGGCTCCGGTGCCCTCTCCTCCTCTCGCAGGGCTCCGGTGCCCTCTCCTCCTCCTGCAGGGCTCCGGTGCCCTCTCCTCCTCTTGCAGGGGCTCCGGGGCACCGTGCCCTCTCCTCCTCCTGCAGGGCTCCGGTGCCCTCTCCTCCTCCTGCAGGGCTCCGGTGCCCTCTCCTCCTCTCGCAGGGCTCCGGTGCCCTCTCCTCCTCCTGCAGGGCTCCGGTGCCCTCTCCTCCTCTTGCAGGGGCTCCGGGGCACCGTGCCCTCTCCTCCTCCTGCAGGGCTCCGGTGCCCTCTCCTCCTCCTGCAGGCTCCAGCTCGGGTTTTGCAGTCAGCTGGTGACTGGCAGATGACATCACTGGGGGTTGTGGCCGCTGCTGCTGCTGCTGTGGATTTGCTCCTGAATGAACGCACTCGATGCTGTCGCTGCCGCAGGTGGAGCGGACTGAGCATCATGGTGCAGCAGGACCGGGCGGAGCGGCTCCATCGGGGCCTCAGCGGTGACAGGAGGCGGCTGTAGCCCCACATCCCGCCCTGGTGCCCGGCTGCCTCCGCTCCGGACCGTTCCTGGCCGGGAGAGACCCCGCTGCTCCTGCTCTGCTGCTCCCCGAAGATGCTGCAGGCTACATGGCCGAGCTCTGCAGGGGGTCTCGCCGCCTTCTCTTGTTCCGGAGGGTCGGGCCCGTGGCTGTGAGGAGCGATGACTTCTAAGCACCAGTCTGACTGGATTCCCTACAGGTACCGTCCTCGGCTTCCCTCCCGGCAGAGAGCGGCGCCGTCAGTCACCGGCAGGACCCCGGCCTCAGTGCAGCGCAGGATACATTGGATCTATTGTGGAGGCACTGATGTTATTAATGTCATTATTCCATTAGGCTGTAACCCTGTAGATGCCGGAGATTACTGGGCTCGCGGATGCTTTCAGCTTTAGAGGGGGGTGGTAGTGATAGGGTTACATGGTTAGATGTAAATCTCAGGTTGGTTTCAGCGTTAAGGTTCTGGCTATTATTAGGTGTAGGGCTAGCGCTGTGGTTGGGGGCTAGCGCCATTGTTGGGGGTTAGCGCTGTGGTTGGGGGCTAGCGCCATTGTTGGGGGTTAGCGCCGTGGTTGGGGGCTAGCGCTGTGGTTGGGGGCTAGCGCCATTGTTGGGGGATAGCGCCGTGGTTGGGGGCTAGCGCTGTGGTTGGGGGCTAGCGCCATTGTTGGGGGTTAGCGCCGTGGTTGGGGGCTAGCGCTGTGGTTGGGGGCTAGCGCCATTGTTGGGGGATAGCGCCGTGGTTGGGGGCTAGCGCTGTGGTTGGGGGCTAGCGCCGTGGTTGGGGGCTAGCGCCATTGTTGGGGGTTAGCGCCGTGGTTGGGGGCTAGCGCTGTGGTTGGGGGCTAGCGCCGTGGTTGGGGGCTAGCGCCGTGGTTGGGGGTTAGCGCCGTGGTTGGGGGCTAGCGCCGTGGTTGGGGGCTAGCGCCGTGGTTGGGGGCTAGCGCCGTGGTTGGGGGCTAGCGCCGTGGTTGGGGGTTAGCGCCGTGGTTGGGGGCTAGCGCTGTGGTTGGGCTTATTATAAGTTTCGGGTTAATATAATGATTGATTTAGGGTTTGGTTAGTGCTAAATTTAGTATGAGGAATGGTGTTGGTGTTTTTAGTTTTAGTCGTACAGCTGGTGATATGACTAGTTAGGATTAGGATTGGGCTCAGTGATATATTTGTCTTCAGTGATTTATTTGCGGGTCTCTGTTATGATGGAGTTTAGTATTGGACTTCGCAGTAGAATAGATTTGGATTGAGTGTCATATTTGGGCTTGGTGACGTATTTGGGGCTAGTGTTATGAATGATGGATGTCACTTGGTTGGGTTAATATTTGATTTGGGGTCAGTGATAGAGGAGATTTGGGCTGAGTGTTGTAGATGGGTTGGGGTATTCCTCTTTTAGTTTATCTTAATCCATGTGTTGCACAGTAATAATATTCAGTGGTTGCTCCTGAAGTTTAGGTTACTGACTGCCGTTGGGCTGATTATTGAGATGATGGCATCTAGTTTAGTGTCGATGGCACAACATGCAGCCAGGGAATCATGTATGGCTCACGGTACCATTATGTGAGGCCTCCAGCTCCATGTAAATTCTATTTCCTTAAATTCCATTAACTACAATTAAGAAAGACAGAGAACCAAGTGAGCAGAGGGCTGCTAGCCTCATGATAGGCAGGAGTGTGTGAGGTCAACCATACACCTGGGGTAGGTCGTCATTATGCCATATATGTCTTCTATGGGAATACCTCGTTATGCTATCTCATGACCCTTGGGGGTTAAAAATTGGAAATTAAACCTCATACCTAAAAAGACCTGTGCAACCCAATATAAAGCAAATAGAACTATTTATACTATTGGTATTTAACATCCCACACAAACCATTTCCCCAGAATAGAGGACGCTGTCAAGAACAATTTGTCTTCCTAAGATTGCAACTCGACCAACAAGAGACTGTAGAAACTCCAGTTTGGACCAAAAATGTTTGAGTGTGTAGGTGCCAGATCAAATAAGGTGTAGAGTCCAAAAGGAAAGGGTCTCATGGGTCCAGGTGCCAGGACCCCCATGAATTTCTGTTCAGCATCTGATTTGGGGTTGTGGATGGACCCATGGCTGTACCCAGTCACTTAGTAATGTGAGGGGTTAATAATTCTGGGCTCTGTAGCTATTGATAAGAATGTTGCCTCTCCATTACATCACATTATTGGTCCTGGTGACATTTTGGGAGTGATTTGCTGGGGGTTTGTGCTGATGTATACACAGATTTTGCAGGTTTGGAGACTTGGTCTCAGTGCTGAAGTTTGGGAGACGGTGAACTGTGCAGCTGATACAGACACATTCTCGGGAGGATTCTTGTGGTTTCCAAGGTGATTCGTCTCTGTCTCTATCTCTATCTCTGTCTCTATCTCTGTCTCTGTCTCTGTCTCTATCTCTGTCTCTATCTCTGTCTCTATCTCTGTCTCTATCTCTGTCTCTATCTCTGTCTCTATCTCTGTCTCTATCTCTGTCTCTATCTCTGTCTCTATCTCTGTCTCTATCTCTGTCTCTATCTCTATCTCTGTCTCTATCTCTGTCTCTATCTCTGTCTCTATCTCTGTCTCTATCTCTGTCTCTATCTCTGTCTCTATCTCTGTCTCTATCTCTGTCTCTATCTCTGTCTCTATCTCTGTCTCTATCTCTGTCTCTATCTCTGTCTCTATCTCTGTCTCTATCTCTGTCTCTATCTCTGTCTCTATCTCTGTCTCTATCTCTGTCTCTATCTCTGTCTCTATCTCTGTCTCTGTCTCTACACCCCTTCTCATTTAAAGATTTTTCTGTATTTTCATGACTATGAAAATTGTACATTCACACTGAAGGCATCAAAACTATGAATTAACACATGTGGAATTATATACTTAACAAAAAAAATGAGAAAAAACTGAAAATATGTCTTATGTTCTAGGTTCTTCAAAGTAGCCACCTTTTGCTTTGATGACTGTTTTGCATTCTCTTGATGAGCTTCAAGAGGTAGTCACCGTGAGTGGTTTTCACTTCACAGGTGTGCCCTGTCAGGTTTAGTAAGTGGGATTTATTGCCTTATAAATGGTGTTTGGACCATCAGTTGTGTTGTGCAGAAGTCTGGTGGACACACAGCTGATAGTCCTACTGAATAGACTGTTAGAATTTGTGTTATGGCAAGAAAAAAGCAGCTAAGTAAAGAAAAACGAGTGGCCATCATTACTTTAAGAAATAAGTCAGTGAGTCCGAAAAATTGGGAAAACTTTGAAAGCGTCCCCAAGTGCAGTTGCAAAAACCATCAAGCGCTACAAAGAAACTGTCTCACATGAGGACCGCCCCAGGAAAGGAAGACCAAGAGTCACCTCTGCTTCTGAGGATAAGTTTATCCGAGTCACCAGCCTCAGACATCGCAGGTTACCAGCAACTCAGATTAGAGACCAGGTCAATGCCACACAGAGTTCTAGCAGCAGACACATCTCTACAACAACTGTTAAGAGGAGACTTTGTGCAGCAAGCCTTCATGGTAAAATAGCTGCTAGGAAACCACTGCTAAGTACAGGCAACAAGCAGAAGAGACTTGTTTGGGCTAAAGAACACAAGGAATGGACATTAGACCAGTGGAAATCTGTGCTTTGGTCTGATGAGTCCAAATTTGAGATCTTAGGTTCCAACCACCGTGTCTTTGTGCGACGCAGAAAAGGTGAACGGATGGACTCTACATGCCTGGTTCCCACCGTGAAGCATGGAGGAGGTGAGATGGTGTGGGGGTGCTTTGCTGGTGACACTGTTGGGGATTTATTCAAAATTGAAGGCATACTGAACCAGCATGGCTACCACAGCATCTTGCAGCGGCATGCTATTCCATCTGGTTTGCGTTTAGTTGGACCATCATTTATTTTTCAACAGGACAATGACCCCAAACACACCTCCAGGCTGTGTAAGGGCTATTTTGACCAAGAAGGAGAGTGATGGGGGGGCTACGCCAGATGACCTGACCTCCACAGTCACCAGACCTGAACCCAATCGAGATGGTTTGGGGTGAGCTGGACCGCAGAGTGAAGGCAAATGGGCCAACAAGTGCTAAGCGTCTCTGGGAACTCCTTCAAGATTGTTGGAAGACCATTCCCGGTGACTACCTCTTGAAGCTCATCAAGAGAATGCCAAGAGTGTGCAAAGCAGTCATCAAACCAAAAGGTGGCTACTTTGAAGAACCTAGAATATAAGACATATTTTCAGTTGTTTCACACTTTTTTGGTAAGTATATAATTCCACATGTGTTAATTCATAGTTTTGATGCCTTCAGTGTGAATGCACAATTTTCATAGTCATGAAAATACCGAAAAATCTTTAAATGAGAAGGTGTGTCCAAACTCTTGCTCTGTACTGTAGGTACCAGGGAATCTGATGCCTCTAAAATCTCAGCTGTGGAAACCAGAGCCATTAACCCACTAAGCTGCTATATTCCAGGGTTAATCGGACACAATTCATAGTCTAAGATAAAAAACGTAAAGATTTAGGTGTAAAGCTCCAGATAATGCCTATATATGACGACATAAGGTGCCTGGATGTAAAGCAGCGCGGATTTATGTATCGCCACAGACTTAGCCGTGAAGGAACAGGAAATTCTATAACAGGATCGAGTTCAGATTACAATTGGAAAAAAAAGAAGTGAGAGAAACTGCAAATATCAACCCAAGCAAGAAGTGACGGTAACAGAATAAGAAAGGAAGGAGAACGGGGAAAATGCCAAAATACTAAACCATATCGTCTGACATAAACTGCACAGTACCACTCCTCCTGTATATACACTGCACAGTACCACTCCTCCTGTATATACACTGCACAGTACCACTCCTCCTGTCCTGTATATATACACTGCACAGTACCACTCCTCCTGTCCTGTATATATACACTGCACAGTACCACTCCTCCTGTCCTGTATATATACAGTGCACAGTACCATTCCTCCTGTCCTGTATATATACTGTGCACAGTACCACTCCTCCTGTCCTGTATATATACACTGCACAGTACCACTCCTCCTGTCCTGTATATATACACTGCACAGTACCGCTCCTCCTGTATATACACTGCACAGTGCCGCTCCTCCTGTCCTGTATATATACACTGCACATTACCACTCCTCCTGACCTGTATATACACTGCACAGTACCACTCCTCCTGTATATATACACTGCACAGTACCACTCCTCCTGTATATATACACTGCACAGTGCCGCTCCTCCTGACCTGTATATACACTGCACAGTACCACTCCTCCTGTCCTGTATATATACACTGCACAGTACCACTCCTCCTGTCCTGTATATATACACTGCACAGTACCACTCCTCCTGTCCTGTATATACACTGCACAGTACCACTCCTCCTGTCCTGTATATACACTGCACAATACCACTCCTCCTGTCCTGTATATATACACTGCACAGTACCACTCCTCCTGTCCTGTATATATACACTGCACAGTACCACTCCTCCTGTCCTGTATATATACACTGCACAGTACCACTCCTCCTGTCCTGTATATACACTGCACAGTACCACTCCTCCTGTCCTGTATATATACACTGCGCAGTACCTCTCCTCCTGTACATATTCACTGCACAGTACCATTCCTCCTGTCCTGTATATATACAGTGCACAGTACCGCTCCTCCTGTGTATATACACTGCACAGTACCGCTCCTCCCGTATATATACACTGCACAGAACCGCTCCTCCCGTATATATACACTGCACAGAACCGCTCCTCCCGTATATATACACTGCACAGTACCGCTCCTCCCGTGTATATATACACTGCACAGTACCGCTCCTCCCGTATATATACACTGCACAGTACCGCTCCTCACGTATATATACACTGCACAGTACCGCTCCTCCCGTATATATACACTGCACAGTACCGCTCCTCCCGTATATATACACTGCACAGTACCACTCCTCCTGTCCTGTATATATACTGCACAGTACCACTCCTCCTGTGTATATATACACTGCACAGTACCACTCCTCCTGTCCTGTATATATACACTGCACAGTACCACTCCTCCTCCTGTATATATACACTGCACAGTACCACTCCTCCTGTCCTGTATATATACACTGCACAGTACCGCTCCTCCTGTATATATACACTGCACAGTACCACTTCTCCTGTCCTGTATATACACTGCACGGCACCACTCCTCCTGTCCTGTATATATACACTGCACAGTACCATTCCTCCTGTCCTGTATATATACACTGCACAGTACCACCCCTCCTGTCCTGTATATATACACTGTACAGTACCACTCCTCCTGTCCTGTATATATACACTGCACAGTACCACTCCTCCTGTCCTGTATATATACACTGCACAGTACCACTCCTCCTGTATGTATACACTGCACAGTACCACTCCTCCTGTCCTGTATATATACACTGCACAGTACCACTCCTCCTGTATGTATATACACTGCACAGTACCACTCCTCCTGTCCTGTATATATACACTGCACAGTACTCCTCCTCCTGTATATATACACTGCACAGTACCACTCCTCCTGTATATATAAACTGCACAGTACCCCTCCTCCTGTATATATACACTGCACAGTACCACTCCTCCCGTATATATACACTGCACAGTACCACTCCTCCTGTATATACACTGCACAGTACCACTCCTCCCGTATATACACTGCACAGTACCACTCCTCCTGTCCTGTGTGTATATATGTATATGTACATATGTTATACACATACTGTACATACTGGATATCTGGGGAATTCGCTGCTGTGATGTTATCAGTTCGCTCCTGTGTTGATACTTTGTTTCTCTCTTCCCTGGAGATTTTTCCTGTTCTTGGCACGGTCATTGTTTTTCCAGGACCCCTGACTCTGCTCCTGACTATTGTTCTCCTCCTCTGATCCGCAGTGACCCATCCCCAGCCTCCCTCTTTGTTAGTGTTAGGGGTCTGGGCAGTTTGTCAGTGACCCTTTTAGGGTGACGATGGAGTAATGACTCGCCCCATTTCTTATCTCCTGGCTGCTGTAAGGATAGAGACCGGAGCTATGGAGGATGCCTCACAGCAGCACAGTTGTATTTCAGGTCATGGTGTATAGAAGCTGGTTTTATGGTGGTGACGCTATTATCAGACTTGTTCCCCTCTTGGTCGGGTTGGAGGTCGGTTTTTTTTTAGCCTCCGCTCTCACATTTTCAGAGGTCGACATCGGAGTGAATGTCATCACTGTGACGGGTCGGTTCCCTTTAGTGTTTCGTCCGTTTTCTCTATCTGTTTCATCAGTTTTTCTCTTCTGCAGAATAAACTGATAGTGAACAACAGACAGAGCTAGGATGCAACTGGAAAGCCATCAGTGAGCTCCAGAGTCGTCACTGAGCCATAGGCTGACTATGAGGAGACTGAGCTGAGAGGCTCAGGCAGCAGAAAGCACAGACTGGTGAGCAGCCCTCTGTTATGGGGGCTTCGCACCTGTGAATGACACCTCACAGTGGGGGTTTACATTGGGGGTCGTCATGTGGATGCTCCAAAGTTTCCTTTGGTGTTTTCTTAGGTCTGTAAGCAGAGGGTTGTGACTGCGGCAATAACGGACAAGACGCTCGCTGACATCCATACTGTGCACTGGCAATCAGGAGACCCTGAGGTGCAGACGTCCTGTCAGAGTGGCAGCAGCGGGCCGCAGGCACAACCACCCCGTCATGTGACCTGGGCTGCTGTGTGCCCTCAGGCGCCAGCTGTCCTCTCTCCATAGCAGCCAGGCACACTCTGTCATTGCCCCAGGATGGATGAGGAACCGCGGGTACAGAGCTCCGAACCGCCCAACTATGCCTGCAAACACTGTACATCTCACAATAGTGAGAGTAGTAGTACAGTTGACGGATGAGGCACCGCGGGGTACAGAGCTCCGAACCTCCCAACTATGCCTGCAAAGCAATGTACTTCTCACAATGAGTAGTAATACAGCCGACGGATGAGGCACCGCGGGGTACAGATCTCCGAACCACCCAACTATGCCTGCAAACACTGTGCATCTCACAATAATGAGAGTAGTAGTACAGCCGACGGATGAGGCACAGCGGGGTACAGGGCTCCGAACTACCCAACTATGCCTGCAAAGCGCTGTACATAATACAATAATGAGTAGTAATACAGCCGACGGATGAGGCACCGCAGGGTACAGAGCTCCGAACCACCCAACTATGCCTGCAAACACTGTGCATATTACAATAATGAGTAGTAGTACAGCCGACGGATGAGGCACAGCGGGGTACAGGGCTCCGAACTACCCAACTATGCCTGCAAAGCACTGTACATCTCTCAATAATGAGTAGTAGTATAGCTGACGGATGAGGCACCGCGGGGTACAGAGCTCCGAACCACCCAACTATGCCTGCAAAGCACTGTACATCTCAATATTGAGAGTAGTAGTACAGCCAACGGATGAGGCACCGCAGGGTACAGAGCTCCGAACTGTCCAACTATGCCTGCAAAGCAATGTACATCTCACAATAATGAGAGTAGTAGTACAGCCCGCTCACAGAAGAAACACAAAAGCTTCATGGTACTGGAAAAACTAATCATGGACAAGATAAGTCCCAGAGATGACAAAGGAAGGTGGGAATGTGCACGAATAGAGCACGGGCCGACACAGAAAGGGGCCCCTGTGCAAAAACAAGCGAAGGGACCAGTGCAACCTAAAAGCTCCTCATAGTACCTGTCACGGATCCCACCGTGCTGCCACCAATTTGTGATGTACCCATTTCACAGCACGTGACTTGGGTTGTGCCTGCAAGGGTTAATCTATCTCCCCTCTCTCAGTCCAGCATTTAACCTCTGTCCTATGCTGTAATGGGTGCATAAATCACACACCGACCCAGGCCACACACCCGCTCATACACGCTGCCACTACTCACTGAATACACGGGCGAAGAGTCCCGGAAACTTACTACTGCTGTCTGCCACTCATAAGGCTATCACATAGGTTAAGGCTATGTACTATTTAGAACATACAAGGTTCAACTTGTTAAAGTTTTATACTATAATACAAAAAGGTACAGTGCTTACAATAAAGAAAATGTATAAAAATATGGTAATAAAATGACACACAAATATGCAAAACAGTTATAAAAATAAACAGGAGAAAACTTTCAGAACTAGCAAACTTTGTAGTCTGCTTTCTGCTCCCTGAGGGGGGGGAGGGGTGAATATGAATTGGAACACATCAGCTAGGCTGACCCTCAATCTGTGAACACGATTCTATGTATACAGGCCTAATTTATAGAGTCTAGATTTCTAGACCAGCCTCTCAGGTTGGTATTATAATTGCTTGTTTTTTGATTGGCCCATGGCCACTCCACCAATGAATATAATATTTTCTCTGAAATTCTTTGTGTAAAGTTTTCCACAGATAGTGTCAGGCTGTAATTGACATCTCTCTTCAAAAGAGCCGAAGGTGTGAAATGTTCCCCTTCTTCCTGGTTCCCAGCCAGACCAGACCCCCTGTCGAGATTGGAGACAGTAGACTGCTTGCTCAGGATAACATATGCTGTGAGACCTGCAGCCTTCAGGGCAGATGTTAAATTACTGCTAGTCACACATATAAACCTATACATATTTCACTACAGTACCCATTTCCAGTTGCTTTAGAGGTAGATGTAGCCCCCTTACCTCTTGGGCCCCTGTGCGGCCACATAGTTTGCACCAATGATATGTCCTGGAAAAGGGCTGTCCAAGCTGCCAATCACTGTCTACATACATTACTGGTCCTGAGTTACCTCCAGTATTATACTCCAGAGCTGCACTCACTATTCTGCTGGTGCAGTCACTGTGTACATACATTACTAATCCTGAGTTACATCCTGTATTATACCCCAGAGCTGCACTCACTATTCTGCTGGTGCAGTCACTGTGTACATACATTACATTACTGATCCTGAGTTACATTCTGTATTATACTCCAGAGCTGCACTCACTATTTTGCTGGTGCAGTCACTGTGTACATGCATTACATTACTGATCCTGAGTTACATCCTGTATTATACCCCAGAGCTGAACTCACTATTCTGCTGGTGCAGTCACTGTGTACATACATTACATTACTGATCCTGAGTTACATCCTGTATTATAGTCCAGAGCTGCACTCACTCTTCTGCTGGTGCAGTCACTGTGTACATACATTACATTACTGATCCTGAGTTACATTCTGTATTATACTCCAGAGCTGCACTCACTCTTCTGCTGAGCCGTGTATCTAATTTTATCCTGTGATACTGTCTGCCGAGTCATGTATCTAATTCTCTTCTGTCTGATATTGACTGCTGAGCCGTGTATCTAATTCTCCCCTGTGTGATACTGTCTGCTGAGCCTTGTATCTAATCCTCTCCTGTGATACTGTCTGCTGAGCCGTGTATCTAATCCTATCCTGTGATACTGTCTGCTGAGCCGTGTATCTAATCCTATCCTGTGATACTGACTGCTGAGTCATGTATCTAATCCTATTCTGTGTGATACTGACTGCTGAGCCGTGTATCTAATCCTCTCCTGTGTGATACTGTCTGCTGAGCCCTGTATCTAATCCTCTCCTGTGTGATACTGACTGCTGAGCCGTGTATCTAATCCTCTCCATCCTATCCTGTGATGCTGCCTTCTGTGAGTGTGAGCTCCTGGGTGCAGGATGATGGGAGTACTACTTCCTCTGGCCTCCCCTCCCCACTTTCTTCTCAGCATGAATGCCCCCGTTGTCGGTGACTATGGGGGGCTCGGGCTCCGCTTCCTTCCCAGAGCCTCGGGGATGAATGTGGAGCTTTGAGCGTCCGTCCGGACTTCTCCTTAGATCATTTGTGCAGCTGCAGGTGTTGAGGAAGAGCAGATAACTGTCCCCCCACAAGACTGGGGTTCTGTGCCCAGACACATGAATAGGGGGCCGGGGGTCACATAATGCGCCTCCTGTGCCTCCTTCCGGGGTCAGACATTTCATGTCCTGCAGAACAAGGTTCATTCAACATGTACCAAAATCATGAAGCCCCCGACACTGGCTTTCCCAGCCCCCTGAATGGCAAATCTGTCTAGTTACTGTCAATGGCAGCTCTGGAGCACAAACTGCTGCTGTGACCAGTGAACGCTGTGCAGACCGGGGGGAAAAGGAACCCGACAATATTTACATTTAGGTTTCTGCCTTGTTACATTGTTACATTCTTTATGACATTGTTATATTTCTGCACTGATGGAATCTCTCACATCAATCACTGAATAGCGCGGTGCTGACCCCCATCGCTGTCCCATATAAGTGACCCTCTCTTTATAGCGCCCCCTACCTCAGCAGACAGGTACTGGAGGAGCCTAGGTGCCGTTTTTGGACTCCTGCCCGTTGAGCCCCCAAAGCAGTGTGTTGTGCTGCCTCATCAGAAAGGACCAGGACAGGAACTCTAGCGCCCCCTATTGCATGGAGTAACCCTTAAAGTCAATAGC
This sequence comes from Ranitomeya variabilis, assembly GCF_051348905.1. NCBI lineage: Eukaryota > Metazoa > Chordata > Amphibia > Anura > Dendrobatidae > Ranitomeya > Ranitomeya variabilis. Next base: position 420,226,727 of record NC_135233.1, read on the forward strand.
GACCCTTTAATTAATGAGCCTCGTCACATGACGCAGGGTAAAAGCCAATGTTTCTCCTGGTGCAGAATGACCATCCCGGATGGCAGGTCACCCACTGCCCGGTCAGACATGTCCCTCTCCCCCGTGGAGCAGCCTCTAATATCGTTCTGTTTGTCTCTCAGAACAATAGAGAACGACAGATCCGTCGCCAGCAACTTGCTGACAGTTTCTAGACCACAGCACGAGATCACTCCTGTAGGCGCTTTCATTGCAGAATGTGACGACCAGGGTTCTAGGTGGTACTTGTAGTTCTTGAAGTGGTAAATATATGGGTGCTTTGTATTCAGGGATCTGTGACATTCGGCTGCTGTTTTCTCTCACTGTCGTGTCCCCGGACACAGGAGACATCACAGATCACTTGTAGATCTTCCCAGCCTCCTCTAATGCCCAATTAAACAGCTCTGATGTAATAAAAGCCTGAAATGAAGAAGATGCAGAATAACAGGGCTGCTCCGAGCTGCCACTTATCTCCCATCGACAATGTGCTTCCCCGCCAGGAGGCGTCTCTGCAGTCTGGTGCCGGAGGCCCCCAATGATCAGGGAGCAGATCCATGGTCCATTAGTGCGATCACAATCCTACCCACCATTACATGGAGAATTGCCTCCACCTGTGGTTCTGCAGAGAGGACGTGGGGGCAGCTCGTGTGAACCAGAATACGCTAAATACATTGGCCAAGTCTGGTCCACGCTTTGTGCTCCAGTCACATCCAGAGCTGCATTTACTGGTGTGGGAGCTTAGCGGCATCAGCTGGACCTGAGCTCGGGACCCCCGGGTGTTTGTACTGGTGGACACCGTGCACAGCATCTTCTACCCCGATGTAACAAGATAACAAAGGACACGATGGAGCCATTATAGCGACACACAGCGTGCGGCTCAGCGCCGGGGGACGATAGCTCGGTATTTAGCCGTTTATTGGGAGACAGAATCTCCAACCTATGGAATAACATAAAGGCTACAGACTGTCAGGACATACTGGGAGTTGTAGTGTCAGATGGGCCGCAGACTCGCAGAATTGTCACTTACTCTCTTATTAATATAATAATCCTAACCTGCATCTTGTGTTGGTATCTGCAGTGTCTTGGATGATGAGAGCAGTAGTCTACGACAACAAAAACTTGACAGACAGGTGAGTTCCCCGACAATATGTTACAATTGTATCAGTGAACGGGGCTGACAACCTGTCACACAGCATAGGCAGGTGGTCAGCCCTGGAATATAAGGGTGTGGATGTCATTAACCCCGTACTGTCCCTTATTCTCGGACAGCGCGCTCTGTTAGAACAGAAGCAGAAGAAGAAACGTCAGGAGCCGCTCATGGTCCAGTCTAATGTGGACAGTCGCGCTCGGACTCGCAGGATGAAGCAGTCGGAGGAACAAGCTCCTCTGGTGGAGTCCTATAACAGCAGTAATAGCAGCACCATATACCACGGTGAGTTACCTGCTCTCTGTGCAGTCTTTATTCACAGCACCTATCTGCACCAATCCTGGCACAAGGGTGAATCGGGGGCTTCTGGGGGTCTTAGTCCGGGTTCAGATCTTTCAGACATTGTGTTCTAGAGATATTCACTAAAAAAACGAATACAAAATCAAATATTAATTTCCAGTCCGTCGTCTGGAGTAATCTGCTCCGACTGTGCACATAGAGCCAGAAAGCGGAAACCAGTGTGAGCCTCCCGGAGTCACAAGGGCCAATATTAATGTAACCGTCTCGCAGAACTGCAGCAGGTCGGCCTCCAATCACAAACCGCAGACAATTAGAGCAAATCTCTCCAGCGGAGCCGCCGATTCCGTTACATGTTCACTTGATATTTTGTAACATTTACAGACGTTGGATCCATTTTCACATGAGATCAGTAATAAGAGAATCTGCTCCTCTGGGATTAATCAGCCGAAACATGACATGATCCTCACATAAAATGGCTGCAGTGTCCCTTGTAAGACCATTGCCGTTCAGTCAGAGCTCTTACCCTCTGAGCCAGCCAAGGCTCTGATCATACCTGTGCGCTGCACTATTTATTCCAGTAAAAGGTCACTATGATGGCAGCGAGACCGCCCGCTGTAGATAGTGGGGTCTTTTTTGGTGCTGTTGGATCCATTATGTAACAGATCCATTCTCCACCTTAATTATAACAGAATAGAGGAGTATAGCAAAACACAGGTGTGAACACAGCCCGATGTGGGACTCCTACCTGTCAGAATCAATTTCATCTGCAGGATCAATAACCAGCAGTGTTCAGCTCAGCAGCCTGCAGGATCAGACAGTTAGGATCAGTATCCAGAAGGATCACTGCCCAGCAGGATCAATAACCAGCAGGATCAGTAATGGAAGGAAACTGCCCAGCAGGATCAATAACCAGCAGGATCAGTAATGGCAGGATCAGTGTATGGTGGTAGGATCAGTGCTGAACAGGATCAATAACCAGCAGGATAAGTGTATGGTAGGATCAGTGCTGAACAGGATCAGTGTATGGTAGGATCAGTGCTGAGCAGGATCAGTATGTGGTAGGATCATTACTGAGCAGGATCAGTGTTCAGCAGGATCATTACTGAGCAGGATCAGTAACCAGAAGGATCAGCAATGGTCAGGAACAGCACCGGGTCAGTTCCCCATGACCTCAATACTCGGCAGGATCCGTAATCGGCAGTTTCTTCTCTCCCTCGTGATCTCCTATGTGTCAGTTTCTGCTCAATCATGTTGTTATTTTATCACTGACGTCCAATCACAAGGAAGGAAAGTAACAAATCTTGTAAGTTCACACTCTGCTGCTTGGGCTGGTGACTCCGGCTTTTACTCCTTGTGCCGTCCATCCATGCGACTTCTAATGGAATAAGATGGAGGGGAACATTGCTCAAATGTTGTCTGACCCTGGGAAATTTGAGTTGGCGCCTATATCTCCATTATTACAGGACGTCACTCAGCTTTCCCAGACTCCTGCATGATGAATCTGGTGAGATACAGAAGCGGTGACGGGCTTCTATTAGACTTCTCCTCTGGATTTTCTCTACAAATACTGATGTAAATACTGACGGTGTGTACGTGGCCTAACTGCGCAGATTTCCCAGCCGCTGTGTGGCTGCGGTCGCCGTATTGTTTGCCTCCAGCTTTTCTAGATCCCTGAACGGCAGGTTTCTCCAGTATATAGGACTCGCTCACACCGGCGTATATGTCGGACGAGTGCTGTAGGCAGAGGTGGATGTAGGTTTTTTGGCACCTGGGGCAAGAACTGTTTGTCGCCCCCCACAATTCTCCAGCACAGAAGCCACACTTAGTCACATGCCGGCGAGCCGCTCGCCCTGATTCTCTCGATGTTCAGTGAAAAGCTGAGAGAAGCAGAAGAGAAGCTCGTTGTCACAGGACCACAAGTACGAAAGTCGCATGTGAGTGACGCTGCCATGTGATGACTGCTAGGTCCTGACAGTGAGGATATTACACGCTGCGTGCATTGATGGCAGGGCTTCATTTCATAATTAAAGAGGGCGTCCAGGTTGGAGATGAAGGTCTTCCGTGAGCCCTGCATGTCTAGTCAGCACATGACCGCATGTATGTAAATCACCGGCACCAGAGAATCCTGACAGCGTGCAGTGAGCGCTGTGAGAATCCAGAAGTCTGCAGTCACAAAGAATGACTGCAGACTCCGCACAGACCTGGACATCCCCTTTAATGCTCCTAACATAAATAACAATATGACAATTAGTCAGTATCACAAATAACATTCCCATCCAGGTACCTGATAGATGACGTCGTCTCTGGAGCCGTTCTTCTTCATCTTCTCCAGACGCCATGATGACTCTTCTCATCCACAGCCGTCTCTGCAGACTTCCATCTTCTCCGGTCTTGTGCAGCACATCCCCACACGACGCCCTTATGCAGCAGTGTCATTATAATGCTCCCGAATAATAATATCTGCCCTGCGCTGAGCCCCAGAATAAATAATTGCCCTCACTATATTGTCTGCACAAAATATGACCCCACGCTGTCCCTCTTAGGCTATGTGCACACGTTCAGGATTTTTCGCGGTTTTCCACTGCAAAAACGTTAAAAAAAGTTAAATTAATCATCCTATTATTAGAATGCAATCTGCAATTTTTGTGCACATTTTGCATTTTTTTCCGCAAAAAAAAAAGCATCGCGAAATAAAATGCACCATTAATTTTGAGGAAAATCTCCGGATTTGCAACTACACTATGTTCCAAATTATTATGCAAATGACATTTTTCTCTGATTTTCCTAAATGGTCGGTGCAAATGACAGTCAGTCTAATAAAAGTAATCACCCGTTAGAGTATACATCAAATTTTATTGGAGAAACCTCCCAATGATAACAGTATAATCTCCAAAATGAATAAAAACTCAAAATGCGCTGTTCCAAATTATTAGGCACAGTAGAATTTCCAGACATTTGATATGTTTGAAAGAAATTAAAATGCTCATTTGTGGAATTTGCAGCATTAGGAGGTCACATTCACTGAACAAAAAGCTATTTAACTCCAAAACCTCCTAACAGGCCAAGTTACATGTTAACATAGGAACCCTTCTTTGATATCACCTTCACAATTCTTGCATCCATTGAACTTGTGAGTTTTTGGAGAGTTTCTGCTTGTATTTCTTTGCATGAAGTTGGAATCGCCTCCCAGAGCTGCTGTTTTGATGTGAACTGCCTCCCACCCTCATAGATCTTTTGCTTGATGATACTCCACAGGTTCTCTATAGGGTTGAGGTCAGGGGAAGATGGTGGCCACACCATGAGTTTATCTCCTTTTATGCCCATAGCAGCCAATGATTCAGAGGGATTCTTTGCAGCATGAGATGGTGCATTGTCATGCATGAAGATGATTTTGCTCCTGAAGGCACGTTTCTCCTTTTTATACCATGGAGGAAAGTTGTCAGTCAGAAACTCTATATACTTTATAGAGGTCATTTTCACACCTTCAGGAACCTTAAAGGGCCCTACCAGCTGTTTCTCCATGATTCCGGCACAAAACATGACTCCTCCACCTCCTTGCTTACGTTGCAGCCTTGTTGGGACATGGTGGCCATTCACCAATCATCCATTACTCCATCCATCTGGACCATCCAGGGTTGCTCAACCCTGTCAGTAAACAAGACTGTTTGGAAATTAGTCTTCATGTATGTGTGGGCCCAATGCAACCATTTCTGCTTGTGAACACTGTTTAAGGGTGGCCGAATAGTAGGTTTATGAACCACAGCAAGCCTTTGAAGGAAGCCTACACCTTGAGGTTCGAGGGACTCCAGAGGCACTAGCAGCTTCAAATATCTGTTTGCTGCTTTGTAATGGCTTTTTAGCAGCTGCTCTCTTAATCCGATGAACTTGCCTGGCAGAAATCTTCCTCATTATGCCTTTATCAGCACAAACACATTTGTGCTCAGATACAGCCACAAATCTCTTAACAGTACGATGATCACGCTTAAGTTTTCGGGAAATTTCTAATGTTTTCATCCCTTGACCAAGGCATTGCACTATTCGATGCTTTTCAGCAGCAGAGAGATCCTTTTTCTTTCCCGTGTTACTTGAAAACTGTGACCTGCTTAATAATGTGGAACATTATTTTTAAGTAGTTTTCCTTTAATTCGAATCACCTGGAAAACTAATTATCACATGTGTTTAAGACTGATTTCAGTGATCCATTGAGCCCTGAGACACAATACCATCCACGAGTTTATTTGAAAAACAAAACAATTAAATCTTTGACACTTAACCCCTTCCTGACATCAGACGTACTATCCCGTCGAGGTGGGGTGGGCCCGTATGACGACCGACGGGATAGTACGTCATACGCGATCGGCCGCGCTCACGGGGGGAGCGCGGCCGATCGCGGCCGGGTGTCAGCTGCATATCGCAGCTGACATCCGGCACTATGTGCCAGGAGCGGTCACGGACCGCCCCCGGCACATTAACCCCCGGCACACCGCGATCAAACATGATCGCGGTGTACCGGCGGTATAGGGAAGCATCGCGCAGGGAGGGGGCTCCCTGCGGGCTTCCCTGAGACCCCCGGAGCAACGCGATGTGATCGCGTTGCTCCGAGGGTCTCCTACCTCCCTCCTCGCCGTAGGTCCCGGATCCAAGATGGCCGCGGCATCCGGGTCCTGCAGGGAGGGAGGTGGCTTACCGAGTGCCTGCTCAGAGCAGACACTTGGTAAGCCTGCAGCCCTGCACAGCAGATCGTCGATCTGACAGAGTGCTGTGCACACTGCCAGATCAATGATCTGTAATGTCCCCCCCTGGAACAAAGTAAAGAAGTTAAAAAAAAAATTCCCCACATGTGTGTAAAAAAAAAATAAAAAAAATATCCTAAATAAAGAAAAAAAAAATATATATATTATTCCCATAAATACATTTCTTTAGCTAAATAAAATAAAAAAAAACAATAAAAGTACACATTTAGTATCGCCGCGTCCGTAACGACCCAACCTATAATACTGCCCCACTAGTTAACCCCTTCAGTAAACACCGTAAGAAAAAAAAAAAAAGAGGCAAAAAACAACGCTTTATTATCATACCGCCGAACAAAAAGTGGAATAACACGCGATCAAAAAGACTGATATAAATAACCATGGTACCGCTGAAAACGTCATCTTGTCCCGCAAAAAACGAGCTGCCATACAGCATCATCAGCAAAAAAATAAAAAAGTTATAGTCCTGAGAATAAAGCGATACCAAAATAATTATTTTTTCTATAAAATAGTTTTTATCGTATAAAAGCGCCAAAACATAAAAAAAATGATATAAATGAGATATCGCTGTAATCGTACTGACTTGACGAATAAAACTGCTTTATCAATTTTACCAAACGCGGAACGGTATAAACGCCTCCCCCAAAAGAAATTCATGAATAGCTGGTTTTTGATCACTCTGCCTCACAAAAATCAGAATAAAAAGCGATCAAAAAATGCCACGTGTCCAAAAATGTTACCAATAAAAACGTCAACTCGTCCCGCAAAAAACAAGATCTCACATGACTCTGTGGACTCAAATATGGAAAAATTACAGCTCTCAAAATGTGGTAACGCAAAAAATATTTTTTGCAATGAAAAGCGTCTTTCAGTGTGTGACGCCTGCCAATCATAAAAATCCGCTAAAAAACCCACTATAAAAGTAAATCAAACCCCCCTTCATCACCCCCTTAGTTTGGGAAAAATAAAAAAATTAAAAAATTTATTTATTTCCATTTTCCCATTAGGGTTAGGGCTAGGGTTAGGACTAGGGTTAGGACTAGGGTTAGGGTTAGGGCTAGGGTTAGGGTTAGGGCTAGGGTTAGGGCTAGGGTTAGGGCTAGGGTTAGGGCTAGGGTTAGGGCTAGGGTTAGGGCTAGGGTTAGGGTTGGGGCTAGGGTTGGGGCTAGGGTTGGGGCTAGTGTTATGGTTTCCAATGGCAAGGAAACATCAGAAGCATAGAATAAACGGACAAGCTCTCGGGTGATGGAAACTAGAGCTGACCGCGATGCTAAACCTACACACCACACTAGAAGTAGCCAGGGGGCATTCCTGCGTTGTCTCTAGATGCCGCGCGCCAGCCGGAGAACTAACTACCCCTGGTAGAAGAAAACACAGTCCTGGCTTGCCTCCAGAGAATGTCCCCACAGGAGATAGCAGCCCCCCACATATAATAACGGTGAGAGCAGATGAAAAGACACACATAGTATGAAAGCAGATTTAGCACAGAGAGGCCCGCTAACTAAATAGCAGAAAGATACAACAGAGGACTTCGCGGTCAGCTGCAAAACCCTTCAAAACACCATCCTGAAATTACCTTCACTCATGTGACAACTCATGCCACTGGAGTGGTAATTTCAGCCCAACAAGAGCTTCCAGCTGCAGAGATTCACATAAGTGCAAACTGGACAAAACATACAAAAATAGACTTAAGGACTAAAGTGTCCAACTTAGCTGAGCAGAAAACTGGGAGCAGGAACATGCAACAGAATCACTCTGGATACATTGATGGCCAGCATTAGAATGACTGAGGAGCAAGGTTAAATAGGATACTCCCACATCCTGATAGGAACAGGTGAACTGAGAAGGCAAAGCTTGCAGGACACCAGTACCACAAGAGACCACCGGGGGAGCCCACGAACCGAATCACAACAGGCTAGGGTTGGGGCTAGGGTTGGGGCTAGGGTTGGGGCTAGGGTTGGGGCTAGGGTTGGGGTTGGGGCTAGGGCTAGAGTTGGGGCTAGGGTTAGGGCTAGGGTTAGGGCTAGTGATAGGGCTAGGATTATTGCTAGGGTTAGGGCTAGGGTTAGGGTTGGGGCTAGGGTTGGGGCTACAGTTAGGGTTGGGGCTAAAGATAGGGTTCGGGTTTGGATTACATTTACGGTTGGGAATAGGGTTGGGGTGTGTCTGGGTTAGAGGAGTGGTTAGGGTTACTGTTGGGATTAGGGTAAGGGGTGTGTTTGGATTAGGGTTTCAGTTATAATTGGGGGGTTTCCACTGTTTAGGCACATCAGGGGCTCTCCAAACGGGATATGGCATCCGATCTGAATTCCAGCCAATTCTGTGTTGAAAAAGGAAAACAGTGCTCCTTCCCTTCAGAGCTCTCCCGTGTGCCCAAACAGGGGTTTACCCCAACATATGGGGTATCAGCGTACTCAGGACAAATTGGACATCATCTTTTGGGGTCCAATTTCTCCTGCTACCCTTGGGAAAATACAAAACTGGGGGCCAAAAAATAAGTTTTGTGGAAAAAAAAATATGTTTTATTTTCACGGCTCTGCGTTGTAAACTGTAGTGAAACACTTGGGGGTTCAAAGTTCTCACAACACATGTAGATAAGTTCCTTGGGGGGTCTAGTTTCCGATATGGGGTCACTTGTGGGGGGTTTGTACTGTTTGGGTACATCAGGGGCTCTGCAAATGCAAAGTGACGCCTGCAGACCAATCCATTTAAGTCTGCATTCCAAATGGCGCTCCTTCCCTTCCGAGCTCTGTCATGCGCCCAAACAGTGGTTCCCCCCCACATATGGGGTATCAGCGTACTCAGGACAAATTGGACAACAACTTTTGGGGTCCAATTTATCCTGATACCCTTGTAAAAATACAAAACTGGGGGCTAAAAAATCATTTTTGTGAAAAAAAAAAAAAGGAATTTTTATTTTCACGGCTCTGCGTTATAAACTGTAGTGAAACACTTGGGGGTTCAAAGCTCTCAAAACACATCTAGATAAGTTCCTTAGGGGGTCTACTTTCCAAAATGGTGTCACTTGTGGGGGTTTTTAATGTTTAGGCACATCAGGGGCTCTCCAAACGCAACATGGCATCCCATCTTAATTCCAGTCAATTTTGCATTGAAAAGTAAAATAGCGCTCCTTCCCTTCCGAGCTCTGCCCTGCACCCAAACAATGGTTTACACCCACATATGGGGTATCGGCGTACTCAGGACAAATTGCACAACAATTTTTGGGGTCCAATTTCTTCTCTTACCCTTGGGAAAATAAAAAATTGGGGGCGAAAAGATCATTTTTGTGAAAAAATATGATTTTTTATTTTTACGGCTCTGCATTATAAACTTCTGAGATATGCAAATTGCCTCTGCTGAAAAAAGAGGACTTAACTCTATAGCGCCACCTATTGGAAGTAGCGATCCTACAAGTCACAATCAACCCTTTAACGAGTCATGCAATATGACTTAGGATAAAAGCCAAATCAGTATCTCAATTCGCAGACACGGTGTTTCGGGCTGTTGGCCCTCGTCAGTGCGAAGCATGAGAACTGATTTGGCTAGGTGAGAGGCTCTGGACTGGGGTCTTTTTTCAGCAGAGGCAATTTGCATATTTAAATTCCCAGAGGAGCATTGCACGGCGAATAAGCCTCCTTACCTTGACAAGCCAGCTGGTATGTCACTCTCCATAAGGAGAAACGTTACCCCCTAGACCCCAGTCCAGAGCCTCTCACCTAGCCAAATCAGTTCTCATGCTTCGCACTGACGAGGGCCAACAGCCCGAAACACCGTGTCTGCGAATTGAGATACTGATTTGGCTTTTATCCTAAGTCATATTGCACGACTCGTTAAAGGGTTGATTGTGACTTGTAGGATCGCTACTTCCAATAGGTGGCGCTATAGAGTTAAGTCCTCTTTTTTCAGCAGAGGCAATTTGCATATTTAAATTCCCAGAGGAGCATTGCACGGCGAATAAGCCTTCTTACCTTGACAAGCCAGCTGGTATGTCACTCTCCATAAGGAGAAACGTTACCCCCTAGACCCCAAACTTCTGAGAAGCACTTGTTGGGTCAAAGTGCTCACCACACATCTAGATAAGATCCTTAGGGGGTCTACTTTCCAAAATGGTGTCACTTGTGGGGGATTTCAATGTTTAGGCACATCATGGGCTCTCCAAATGCAACATGGCGTCCCATCTCAATTCCAGTCAATTTTGCTTTGAAAAGTCAAATGGCGCTCCTTTCCTTCCGAGCTCTGCCATGCGCCCAAACAGTGGTTTACCCCCACATATGGGGTATCAGCGTACTCAGGACAAATTGTACAACAAATTTTGGGGTCTATTTTCTCCTGTTACCCTTGGTAAAATAAAACAAATTGGAGCTGAAATAAATTTTGTGTGAAAAAAAGTTAAATGTTCATTTTTATTTAAACATTCCAAAAATTCCTGTGAAACACCTGAAGGGTTAATAAACTTCTTGAAAGTGGTTTTGAGTACCTTGAGGGGTGCAGTTTTTAGAATGGTGTCACACTTGAGTATTTTCTATCATATAGACCCCTCAAAATGACTTCAAATGAGATGTGGTCCCTAAAAAAAAAAAAATGGTGTTGTAAAAATGAGAAATTGCTGGTCAACTTTTAACCCTTATAACTCGTCACAAAAAAAAAATTTTGGTTCCTAAATTGTGCTGATGTAAAGTAGACATGTGGGAAATGTTACTTCTTAAGTATTTTGTGTGACATATGTCTGTGATTTAAGGGCATAAAAATTCAAAGTTGGAAAATTGCGAAGTTTTCAAAATTTTTGCCAAATATTCGTTTTTTTCACAAATAAACGCAAGTTATATCGAAGAAATTTTACCACTATCATGAAGTACAATATGTCACGAGAAAACAGTGTCAGAATCGCCAAGATCCGTTGAAGCGTTCCAGAGTTATAACCTCATAAAGGGACAGTGGTCAGAATTGTAAAAATTGGCCCGGTCATTAACGTGCAAACCACCCTTGGGGGTGAAGGGGTTAAATCCAATTTGCATAATAATTTGGAACACAGTGTATATAATATAGTAGTGGAAAGCTCTGGAAAAATCTGCATAAAAACTCAAAAAATACACGAAAAAAAGGCAATAAAACCGCGAGCGCGAGTCCGGTTTTGTTCAGGAAAATTCTGCAAAGAATCCTGAACGTGTGCACATAGCCTTATAATTCGTGCTCTCCTTTCCATACCGGCCCCCTCTTCACACTCTCCTCTCACACTGGGCCCCCAAATAGGGCCCAGTTGCTATACTGTGCTCCCCACCACACTCCCCTCCTTGGCTTACCCCAAGCTATCCCCCCCCCCCACACTACTCAGTTTCTATTCTGAGCTCACCCACGCTTTTCTCCTTCCATACTGTTTACTCACAGTATTCCCCTCACACGTTTCCCCCTCCTAATACTGTCTCCTCTCACATCCCCAGATAGCCACTCTATCTCCTCATATATTTACCCCCTCTCCATGCTGCCTCCTTGCACATCCCCCCCCAACTCCCCATACTGTCTGCATATCCCATCACCCTCGCTCCCTATACTGTGTCCGCATACATTTTCACACTTGCTCCTCATACTGTTTGCACTAACCCCCCCACTCGCCATACTGTGTCTGCACACATCCCCCAACTCGCCATACTGTGTCTGCACACATCCCCCCACTCACCATACAGTGTCTGCATCCTTTTTTGCACTTTTGCACCTCTGCAGCTTCAGCGAGTGACGTCAGCTGCGTGATCGTATGACCTCAAGTCTATGGATGCATGGAAAACATTGTTCTGCACTCGGATGACACCTGAGTGCCGTCCGATATCTGTGCACTCACAGAATGGAGAAGATGAAGAAATCTTGTTCTCAGTCTTCTCCTCACCTGTGCTGCGATTCCCTTATCTGAGAGAATAGGATCACACTGTGACACTCGGATCAGAGTCTGAGAATCCACCTGATTCTCTGAGAGATCTACGGTTGTGTGAGCGAGTCCATATTGAGTCCTATAGAGACCGCGACCCACTGGACAATATATCAAATTGTTTCTACTATTCCCGCACATTTGCTACATTGATGTTTGGAGGCTCTGAGTGACATTTGCCACTGATTTATGCGGTCGCACTGATTGCCCTCCCCCCCCCCCCCCCCCCCCCCGCTCATACACGTCCGTGTCTTGATCTATCATGAATTAACCCCTCCTCCAAGGTCGCACTCATTAAACCTTGGCACACATTCATCAATCACTTCTTTGAGTTTGTCCCTGAGACCTGAGAGATTGCAGTGAAATCCTCGGATAAATTGCTGATTGCTGTAAGACGACTCATTAACATTAATTATGTGGCATTTTCATCTATTCTTCCCGTGTGTCTGGGGGACACTTCACCCTGACAATGCAGAATCCCCCCCACTCCACGTGTTTCCAGCGTCTCTACAGGGTGACTGAGTTCACAAGAAACCATCTGTAGAGGCTAAAACGAATCCTGACCCCTCCTGCTCACACAGCTGAGGATCCGTTACAATATAGCTCAGGAGAGATGTAAGGAAGACTGCAGACGATTGCAGCCAACTCCCTAATGTGAATCACGGCCAGGACTGGGCAATGTTCAGCATCGAATGGAAACCACAACGTTCCTGTTCAATGACAGCAAGCAGAGACACTAAATACAGTGCTTAAAAAAAACAAACAAACAAAAAAAAAAAACACCTAAACCAAAAATGCCCTCTCGGCCAGCAGAGGGCATACCTCTAAGCCGAAACATGTAGACCTATAAAAACACACTGGGTTGCAAGATGAAATGGAAAGTATAACTACATCCAAAAGTACACAACCAAACAATAGAGGTATCAAAGACAATTTTTATTAAGGTATCAAATACACAACATTGTAATAAATGCACTTGGACAAAAAAGGTGATTGGAAAAAGGAGCGGCAACAACACCAGCACAAGAGATGTAAACTAAATGCTGGGAAGAGGCACAAAAAATCCAGGCATCCTAACTACACCATCATGCCGGGATATGCCCATGAATCAAAAAATGAAAAAAGTTGCACGGATGGACAACCCTCCAGGAGGACATCACAACATAAAAAAATGTATAATAAATAGTAAGCCCATGGAGGTTGTCCATCAAAATGAATGAGAAAACTTATAAGAAAAGTATAACTGTATTCAAATGATACAGGGCATAAAGGTGTACATGTCACCGGCACACCCAAATCCTAGGAAAAGTACATGCATGCTACTGATGGTATAAGAACATTACCTTGGGACATGGTAGTGGCAGGACGCCGGCGTGGTGGGAGCAGGAGAGGGCCTCGACGCGCGTTTCGCCGTCGCGGGCTTCGTCAGGAGGCGTGGCTTAATTGGGAGAGGACTGGGGTATAAATAGGGGTCTAGGGGGACTGACTGGCCAATCGGCGCACGCCCATCATGATGCGGAAGTCTCCGGCGGGCGCAGCCGCGCACTACGGAGTATGGGTGGGAGGACCAACGTCATCTCCGCCCATCTCCATGGCAACGCCGCAAGCACCCGACACGGCCGAGGACCCCACAGCGCATGCGTGGGGCACGCTCAGACCAGGATGGAAAACAGAAGAGGAACCGCACCGCAAATGAAATGGGTAAGGGACATACTATATACAGGGAGTACTGAACATCTAATTGACTAGGGAAATGGCTCCCATAATGGAAAAAGAGCCAATAATCCCCTAGTCATGCCGCTAAAAAAGGGGGGACAAGCTCTAGTAAAGAAAAAAATTATAAATGAAATATAATGCCCCAAGAAGTGATAATGGAACATAAACATGTAAAATGACTAAGCAAAGAGGCATGTAATCATCGACCAAAATACTGGAATGAAATACATTTCCTGGGACTGTCACACACAATGCAGACCAAATAAAAACCCAGAAAAAACACACCCCAAACCAATATACTGACATTGAAAAAGGATACAATAACTGGTACATGATTAATATCGTGCCAACCGGCCTGACAATGTACAAGACAAAGCATGTTAGAACAATCTACTGTATACAAAAAACAAATTATTAAGTCATGCTGACCAACAGCCCCAAGTATCCACATAGGCCTAAAAGAAGAACATTGTCCCCGGGCCAGAGGTAATATAGATAAACCGCTCCGCAGTAGATGAAGCATTAATGTCCCAGTAGGTGAGGTGATCTTCTGATAGATGGGGTCCACCACAAGTTCCCACCAGAGATGAAGCGGTCAAAGAAGAAAATGGATGAACATCTAATCAAAAACAAAAAATGAAAACTAAGTAACACCATAAGAGAACACAAATATGAACCCTAACAAGGACAATGAACATAAAAAATTGAATAAAATTATTAACCCCAACACACAAAATTAAAAACAACCTAGATTCATAAAAAAGACTTGAAACTGATGGCCTCATTTAGGCCCATCGGTGAGAGTGTATCCAAATTGACCATCCAATGTGTCTCTTTTTGAAGGAGTTTCTGTTTGATGTTTCCACCACGAATCCCCATATAAACAAGGTCAATACCACGAAAACTTAGACCCTTGGGATTACTGTGGTGAACATCAAAAAAATGTCTCGGAATAGACTTCAATAAAAGAGGCTCAGAACAAGTGGCTGAATTTTTGATGTCCCTGACATGCTCCTGTACTCAAGTTTTAAAGGCCTTAGTTGTCATGCCAATATATATACGATTGCACGGACATTGGGCATAGTATACTATGGCTTCCGTGTTGCATGTAATATGATGCACTATTTTGTAAGTTTTGTCCCCAGCGGAGTTGGTAAATTCCTTAGTTCTGGAGACATACTTGCAGGCAGAAGAGTTGCCACACGGGAAACATCCCCAAGGGGGGCCTTTCAAATTCGCACCAAATGGGTTACTTCTCGGGGGGACATAGTGGCTGTTACAAAGTGTATCACCCAAAGTGCGGGATCTACGCCACGTAATAAGTGGGTACGGAGTTAGTTGTCCGGACAGGTCCTTGTCTGTCAAAAGGACCGGCCAGTGTCTTCTGAAAATGTCATTAATCTCAGACCAATTTGAATTAAATTGTGTAATAAATCGTGGTGCTGATTCAGTATTAACCGGAGGCCTCCTGGTCGGCCCTGCTAAGAGAGAGGACCTGTCCGAATGTAATGCCCGCGAGTAACCTCTCTGGATATCAGCATGTTTTGTAGCCCCTATCCCTAAACCGGCGTGTCAACTCTCCTGCCTTCTTAAAGAAAGTGTCATCAGAACAGATTCTGCGAGCCCGCAGAAACTGTCCTATCGGTATAGAGCTCTTAAGTTTAGGCGGATGAGATGGGGAGAAATGTAAGAGTGCGTTGGTGGCCGTGCTCTTGCGGAAAACATCCGTGGCTAAGGTACCATCGGGTAACTTGGAGATAGCCAAATCCAGAAAATCAATGGAAGTTTGGCTATACTTCCAAGTCAACCCGATATTGAGTGTGTTGACATTGAGGAATTCAAAAAGGTGTCCAATTGCGACGTGGAGCCCTGCCAGATGAAAAAAATGTCGTCGATATAGCGTAGCCACGAGATGACGGAGCTGTGGCCGGGTGTGTCAAGGACCACATCCCTCTCCCACAGCCCCAGGAACAAATTCGCATACGAGGGCGCACAAGACGCCCCTATAGCGGTGCCCTGGAGCTGTAGGAAGGGGCGGTCCTTGAACACAAAAAAATTATGGGTCAATATGAACTCCAATAATTCCAAAATAAAATTGATAAGTTCCGGTCCAAGATTAGTCATATCCAAAAAAATTTGGCAGCCCGCATCCCGTGGCTATGGCCTATCGTCGTATACAGGGACTCCACGTCGCAAGTAACCAGCCACATGTCCTCCTCAAGAGCAAGGCCATCCAGCCTTCTCAAAACATCCGTGGTGTCCTTCACAAATGATGGAAGAGTCTCCACACATTTTTTCAAATAAAAATCGATAAATTGGCACGAAGGCTCACAAAGACCCACCCCCATGCCTGAGACAATAGGTCTACCCGGTGGGCATGAGGGATCCTTGTGAACCTTGGGCAACAAATAAAAGGTCGGAACAACAGGGAATTCAGGAAAGAGAGCATCTCTCATCTTACAAGTGATTGCTGAGCATTCCACACCCTCATCCAAGAGAGATTTTAATCTCCGTTGGAAACCTGGTAAGGGTATAGTATCCAGCTTTCTGTAGTGTTCAGGTCTATAAAGCTGTCGGAATGCCTCAGCCTCATAAAGCGAAACAGGCCAGATCACGACGTTGCCGCCCTTGTCCTCCTGCTTGATAACCACATCTTTCATATTACTCAACTCCTTGATGGCCTTCCTCATTGAGGGGGTAAGGTTGTCAAGAACAGAACCAATATTCAATCTATCAGTCTCCTTCCCCACCAATTTGACAAATATTTCCACTGAGGGGCAGGCGGACAAGGGCGGAAAGGTACGTGATCGCCGATATAAGTGTGTAGGAAGGAACCGAAGGAGACTCAGAACAAATATTCTCCGCCTCCAAGGATTCCAGGTCACTCAAGACCTGAAGGTCAATTGGAGACAAAGAAGGATCAGATTTGGAGGCAAAATATTTTTAAAAAATTAATTTTCTCGCAAAAAGTTTTTGATTCATGGGCATATCCCGGCGTGATGGTGTAGTTAGGATGCCTGGATTTTTTGTGCCTCTTCCCAGCATTTAGTTTACATCTCTTGTGCTGGTGTTGTTGCCGCTCCTTTTTCCAATCACCTTTTTTGTCCAAGTGCATTTATTACAATGTTGTGTATTTGATACCTCTATTGTTTGGTTGTGTACTTTTGGATGTAGTTATACTTTCCATTTCATCTTGCAACCCAGTGTGATTTTACAGTGCTTAAAAAGTAGTGCGAAATGAAAATGCAAAGTCACTTATCTATAGAAAGATGAAGCTTTATTTCCAGAGACAGGATGCCGGCCCTTTAAGTCTATTATTTGTTATAGATAAAATATTTACAAAATAGTGAAACGTCTTTACTGAAATTTGGAACATTGTTACTAATGATCTCCAGGTTTCATTGCCACATTGTCCTCAGCGTTGCTCCCTAATCTAGGGGGGTCCATAGTGAGGACACTTTGGTCATTCCTCACAACCCCCATCATCTGCTGTAGCCGTCCTCCTCTGTGCGCCTGACCGCAGTGCTCATTTCTGCAGCATTACGCTGGAGGCGCTGCCGAGTGGCCTCACTGATGATCTGACTGAGAGAAGTCTGTGAGTCCGGAGCTGTGGTCATCATCACTTTTTCAGCCGGAAAACAACTCTAGCAAAATGGCTGAATCCCCCAAAAGTGACTGCGCTCAATGGTGCGAACAGACGCTGGACGCGACCGCAGCAATATTCTATGGAATCCTGGTGGTGGTCACCGGGCTTTACTGCCAGAAGGGGCACAAAATTAATAAAAACACAAATGACACTTAAAGGTGTAGGCCTCCTGTGTGGACATTGTGCTCACTTATTGCATCTATTGGGTGCAAAAAAAAAAGCATTCTTGGTATTCGATTTATTGGAAGTCGTCACCCTGCCTGGCTTCTATTGGCGCTTTGCTTCCTTCACATTTGATGTGGTCATAGCTCAGCTGAGAACAGCTCAGAAAAGAACAGGAAACAAACCCTCTGTCAGACCCTCCTAGAGCGCTTACTGATGGGTTCTCAGTTAACTCAATCTGCAGCCAGTAATAGACAGTACAACACAGAGCATGAGGTTTATTGCAGCACAAATGTGAACATGATTTTTAGCCCAAATTATATGCATTTAAGTAAGAAAAAAAATATTTCCAAAAGTAGAGAAACCCTTGAGCATGCAGGAAGTCCAAATCCTCCCGGGGTGAATAGTAATGACGCAGTGACGACTCCACCGTCTGATGTGAAGCAGCCATGTCGCTTTACTACATAGAAAGTGGAGTCCCCATGTAAATCGTTAGTTTTGTGTGTGCCGATCCTGAATCTCATGTCTGATACTCCACTCACATCCAAAGCTGCATCCACCATTCCTCTTGCACATTCGGGACATGAAATAGAGAGCTAAAGCGCAGCTCTACCTGTGAGTGGAACATAGGGCGCCTGTGATCTGCGGTGGATCGCCACGTTTCCTGCTCATCGCTCCATGTTTCCACTTCTGTATTTTATAAGATCCTGGAATTTCAAGGACGATGACAACAATGAAATGTTATTTTTCAGTGCTCATCTGCGGTATGCGACATCTTATCTGTCTCCGTGTATCCATGATGTTGTCAAGGTCTCTACTGACCCTTCACTTCTAGATGAGAAAACTGCATATAAAGCAATTCCACAAACCTGCCTGATGTGTAACCATTCTACATGGCAGATTCCCTGCAGGACTGAAAATAACAAGTATTGGGGCAATCTACAGGAGAGCTGGGATGGGGGAGAAAGGTGGATGTGGTAGGAAATGCTCCGCGTCCACCTGCCTGCGCCATGATGAGTGGGCACAGCAGGGAGAGGGGCCACAGAGAATGTCGCTCCCCCATTACCTGCTGCTAAAGGAACTAATGTGTGGGGGTGTGGTGAAATATGTGTGTATATATATATATCTATATGTGTGTAGTGACATATGTCTAGGGTTATATGTGTGACTAGTGATAATGTAACATCTGTCCTGAAGGCAAGTCGCACCTAGGTGTTAATAGGTACTTCCTTGGGACTAGTAGAAATTGTGTCTCCATATTTCACCAGGAGGTCTAGCTAGGGCCAAGAAGAAAGGTAACATTTGGCACCTCCTAGGTCTTGGAGGGGAGATGCTAATTGCGGCCTGAGGTTATCTATTTCTGGGAGAGCTGTTACACAAAAGATCTCAAGAGAAAATAATGTATTCATTGGGGGCGGGGCCGTGGCCCAATCAAACAGGCAGCAGTTATGATGTTAACCTGAGGGGCCAGTCTAGAAACCTGACCTCCAGACCAAAGTTATAAATTTAGGCTGCAGACAGAAAATTGTGTTCACATGATGGGAGCAGCCTGAGAAGCTGATCCAATCTACATTCGTCCTACCCTTAGGGAGCAGAAAGCAACTGCCAGTTAGATAATTTCTGTAAGTTTCTCCTCTTTATTTTATACTGTTTTGCATAAGTTGTATGTCTTTTTATTATAATATAATTTTATTCCGTTTTCTTATTATAAGAATTGAACCTTTTGTTATTAAAGTATAAAACTTTAACAAGGTGAACCTTGAATGTTCTAAAAGAATCCATAGCCTAAGGTGTGTGAGCCTTATGAGTGATAAACATAATTAGTATTATTAGTTCCGTGACTCATCGCCCGAGTGTTCAGTGAGTGGTGGCAGTGTGTATGAGCGGGTGTGTGGCCTGGGTCGGTGTGTGATTTATGCTCCCATTACAGCATAGGACAGAGGTTGAATGCTGGACTGAGTGAGAGGAGATGGATTAATCCTTGCAGGCACAATCCCAACTCACGTGTGAGAGCAGGCACATGACGAATAAGTGACACCACGGAGAAGGGATCCATGACGGGGCATTGTGTATAACGGCAATTCTCTGCAGGCAGACCCTTTGTGATCTTGTCATTATGGGCTGTACATCCTGGTGGTCCTCGGTGTGGACAGCGGTGACTCTGCTGTAATGTCATTTCTCTCTGTTTCCTCCTGTGTACACCGAGCAGTGCAGGAGGCCGAGCAGGAGGACACGCAGGTGGCAGACGAGGCTCAACCTCCAAAATCTACCAAAAAGAACAAAGCAGCAGCTGCCGCTAGTTGTCCATCTAGCAGCGCCAGGAAAGAGAAAAAAGGAAAGCAGAAAGGTCAGATGCATGACGACCCCTGCATGAGCCCCCATACAGCTGCATGACCACTGTGTGTGCCCATCCAGCAAGAACAGCATGACCCTCCCTGCACGTGGACAACATCACACAATCTGCATTATCGATGATGTGCGCAAGTGTATTTGTAACCAAGCAAGTGTGGCTGCAGCCACCACTAGGGGGAGCTCCCTATATACAGAGATACATGACAAGATCCTGTCTGCAGCCACGACTAGGGGGAGCTCCCTGTATACAGAGATACCTGATAAGATCCTGTCTGCAGCCACTAGGGGGAGCTCCCTGTATACAGAGGTACATGACAAGATCCTGTCTGCAGCCACCACTAGGGGGAGCTCCCTGTATACAGAGATACATGATAAGATCCTGTCTGCAGCAACCACTAGGGGGAGCTCCCTGTATACAGAGATACATGATAAGATTCTGTCTGCAGTCACCACTAGGGGGAGCTCCCTGTATACAGAGATACATAAGATCCTGTCTGCAGCCACCACTAGGGGGAGCTCCCTGTATACAGAGTTACATGATAAGATCCTGTCTGCAGCCACCACTAGGGGGAGCTCCCTGTATACAGAGATACATGATAAGATCCTGTCTGCAGCCACCACTAGGGGGAGCTCCTTGTAGTCATAGGTTACAAAGCAAAAGGTCTTATTAGGTGCCCTCTGTCCACACTCTGTAAAATAACATTTATTGGGGCATGTAAACAGTAATTGTGCCCCTGCTGAAGCCCCTTAGAGTTCTTAACCCCAACCATTCCCTTTTCATGGCCCTCGTAGAGTATGGTGCCCCCTAATGACTGCAGTAAATTCCCGCACACAGAAGGGGGGAGCACCCTGTATACAGAGATACATGATAACATCCCTTCTGCAGCCACCACTAGGGGGAGCTCCCTGTATACAAAGATATGTGATAAGATCCTGTCTACAGTCACCACTAGGGGGAGCTCCCTGTCGGTTTGGGGGTTCTTGGATATTCAGCGTGGATATTTTGCAGGGTTTTTTGCTGACCATATAAGTCTTCTTACTATATTCTGCTATTAGTCAGTGGGCCTCTCTTTGCTAAATCTAGTTCATTCTTACGTTTGTCTTTTCTTCTTACCTCACCGTTATTATTTGTTGGGGGCTTGTATTACTTTGGGGTCATTTCTCTGGAGGCAAGAGAGGTCTTATTTTCCCTGATAGGGGTAGTTAGTTCTCCGGCTGGCGCGAGACGTCTAGGACCAACGTAGGCACGTTCCCCGGCTGCTGTTAGTGTTTGCGCTAGGATCAGGTATATGGTCAGCCTAGTTACCACTTCCCTATGAGCTGGTATTTATGTTTTGCAGACTTTGCTGTAATCTTTGAGGTCCCCTGCCATTGGGATCATAACAGAGCTCCCTGTATACAGAGATACCTAAGATCCTGTCTGCAGCCACCACTAGGGGGAGCTCCCTGTATACAGAGATACATGATAAGATCCAGTCTGCAGCCACCACTAGGGGGAGCTCCCTGTATACAGAGATACATGATGATATCCTGTCTGCAGTCACCACTAGGGGAGCTCACTATACAGAGATACATGATAAGATCCTGTATTCAGTCACTACTAGGGGGAGCTCCCTGTATGCAGAAATACATAAGGTCCTGTCTGCAGCCACCACTAGGGGGAACTCCCTGTATGC
Source organism: Ranitomeya variabilis (assembly GCF_051348905.1). NCBI lineage: Eukaryota > Metazoa > Chordata > Amphibia > Anura > Dendrobatidae > Ranitomeya > Ranitomeya variabilis. The sequence continues at coordinate 420,248,430 of NC_135233.1, forward strand.
AGAGATACATGATGATATCCGGTCTGCAGTCACCACTAGGGGGAGCTCCCTGTATACAGAGATACATAAGATCCTGTCTGCAGTCACCACTAGGGGGAGCTCCCTGTATACAGAGATACATGATAAGATCCTGTCTGCAGTCACCACTAGGGGGAGCTCCCTGTATACAGAGATACATGATAAGATCCTGTCTGCAGTCACCACTAGGGGGTGCTCCCTGTATACAGAGATACATGATCAGATCCTGTCTGCAGCCACCACTAGGGGGAGCTCCCTGTATACAGAGATACATGATAAGATCCTGTCTGCAGCCACCACTAGGGGGAGCTCATTGTATACAGAGATACATGATGATATCCGGTCTGCAGTCACCACTAGGGGGAGCTCCCTGTATACAGAGATACATGATAAGATCCTGTCTGCAGCCACCAGTAGGGGGAGCTCCCTGTATACAGAGATACATGATAAGATCCTGTCTGCAGCCACCACTAGGGGGAACTCCCTGTATCCAGTGATACATGATGATATCCGGTCTGCAGTCACCACTAGGGGGAGCTGTCTGTATACAGAGATACATGATAAGATCCTGTCTGCAGCCACCACTAGGGGGATCTCCCTGTATACTGAGATACATGATAAGATCCTGTCTGCAGCCACCACTAGGGGGAGCTTCCTGTATACAGAGATACATGATAAGATCCTGTCTGCAGTCACCACTAGGGGGAGCTCCCTGTATACAGAGATATGTGATAAGATCCTGTCTGCAGCCACCACTAGGGGGAGCTCCCTATATACAGAGATACGTGGTAAGATCCTGTCTGTAGCCACCACTAGGGGGAGCTCCCTGTATACATAGATACATGATAAGATCCTGTCTGCAGTCACCACTAGGGGGAGCTCCCTGTATACAGAGATACATGATCAGATCCTGTCTGCAGCCACCACTAGGGGGAGCTCCCTGTATACAGAGATACATGATAAGATCCTGTCTGCAGCCACCGCTAGGGGGAGCTCATTGTATACAGAGATACATGATGATATCTGGTCTGCAGTCACAACTAGGGGGAGCTACCTGTATACAGAGATACATGATAAGATCCTGCCTGCAGCCACCACTAGGGGGAGCTCCCTGTATCCAGAGATACATGATGATATCCGGTCTGCAGTCACCACTAGGGGGAGCTCCCTGTATCCAGAGATACATGATAAGATCCTGTCTGCAGCCACCACTAGGGGGAGCTCCCTGTATACTGAGATACATGATAAGATCCTGTCTGCAGCCACCACTGGGGGGAGATCCCTGTATACAGAGATACATGATAAGATTCTGTCTGCAGCCACCACTAGGGGGAGCTCCCTGTATCCAGAGATACATGATAAGATCCTGTCTGCAACCACCACTAGGGGGAGCTCCCTGTATACGGAGATACATGATAAGATCCTGTCTGCAGCCACCACTAGGGGGAGATCCCTGTATACAGAGATACATGATAAGATCCTGTCTGCAGCCACCACTAGGGGTTTGCAGCCACCACTAGGGGGAGCTCCCTGTATACAGAGATACATGATGAGATTCTGTCTGCAGCCACCACTAGGGGGAGCTCCTTGTAGTCATAGGTTACAAAGCAAAAGGTCTTATTAGTTGCCCTCTGTCCACAGTCTGTAAAATAACATTTATTGGGGCATGTAGACAGTAATTGTGCCCCTGCTCAAGCCCCTTAGAGTTCTTTACCCCAACCATTCCCTTTTCATGGCCCTCGTAGAGTATGGTGCCCCCTAATGACTGCAGTAAATTCCCGCACACAGAAGGTAGGTTTCCCCCACATCATTGGATGGCGCTCACATAAATTATTATGACCCCTACATTAAGAAATAAATCTTCTCGCCTCTCCCCATCTCCCTCGGCTGCCTCATCCTGTGAGTGTGCAGACTGACGCTCCGCACAGCAGGCGCCATGTAGTGACACCATCACACCGCCGACGCTCAGGCTGAAGGATGGAAGAGGGAGCCGTTGGCTTTGTTACCCCGCTCTACTCCCCTTTATCTGAGGGCGCAGACACCACTGACGTGATGGCGACAGGTGGGGATCTGGGGTGGTGCCGCTCACAGATTCCATGGCGGTTGTGGGGTCTGCTCTCTCCATGCCTCTGAGCAGAGGGTGGACTCCGTTAGCATGAAGGTCTTGTGTGTCCTGATGGGGCAGGTGTGGCTTCTCTGTACACAGTAGTGGTGGGGGGTTTGCAGTGATTTCCTTCTCTTTTCGGGGGGCCATTCTGTGGTGTTTTCTATGACGGCCCGCTCTAATGGACGCCCATTGATTGGCGTCAGGAAACCCTCACCCTTGTCCTGTCTCTGCTGCCTGGTGGTTCTGCACCCACTCACTGCCGGTGTCTGCCCCCTCAGGTATCGATGGTCCCGCAGCAGCTTTCCAGGATGAGGCCACGGACACAGGGAGCCACGTCCAGATATTAACCGTCAGCCAGTCCAGCCATGATGAGGACGAAGCAGAAACGCCGAGCGTCGGTCAACCACAGAGCAAGCAGGACCTGAGGGCGACCATGCAGAAGAAAGGTGAGGAGCCCGACGGGGCAGTCCGTGCCGGCCGCTCCGCTCGCCCCCGGGTGTCATCAGTCGCTCTCTGATTTTATCCGCAGGAATATCCAGCAGCATGAACTTCGATGAAGAAGAGGATGAGGAGGATGAGGACAGTTCAAGTTCGTCCCAGCTGAACAGTAACACCAGACCGGGCTCCGCCACCAGCAAGAAATCCAATAAGGTCCGTAAATTCCATGGACGGCGTCTGCTCCACGCCGCGAGAATCCTTCCCCGAGGGTCAGAGATACAAGTGCTTCTCATAAAATGTGAATATCATCAAAAAAGTGAATCTCGTATTCTATATTCATTACACACAGAGTCATCTATTCCACGTGTTTATTTCTGTTAATGTTGATGATTATGGCTTACAGCCAATGAAAACCCAAAAGTCATTATCTCAGTAAATTAGAATACTTTATAACACCAGCATGAAAAATGATTGTAAAATCCGGAATGTTCCCTACTGAAACGTCTGTTCAGTAAATGCCCTCAATACTTGGCCGGCTCCTGTATGTGATGACTGTAGAATATGGCAGATTCACTTTTTGTATTGAAGAACTTAAATAAATTCACTTTTTAATGATATTCTCATTTTGTGAGACGCACCTGTGTGTGATCTTTAACAACCTCTGTGGGCGCTGAGCGGTGGCCATCAGATTGCTAGATCTGGGGGGCCGAGGACTTGGGGGATATTTCTCAGATCAGTCTCTATCAGTGTGTCCCCCCACAGGAGACGGCGTCAGCCCCCAGCCCTGCCACCAACGAGCCCCCCATCGATGTGGAAGACCTGGAGGAGTTTTCGATGCGGCCGGCTCCCCAGGGGGTCACCATTAAGTGCCGGATTACCAGAGACAAGAAGGGCATGGACCGGGGCATGTACCCCACTTATTATCTGCACCTGGAGCGGGAGGACGGTAAAAAGGTCAAAATGACATCAACTTCCCAATATCTGTCATGAAGTTGGATCATTGTGATCACAGACAGGTTCTTGTCTCCTCACATCCCCTTACTGTAAAGAATCCTTCCATCTACCGTTATCCTACTGTCCTTGCTGGTGAATGAAGCCAAGGACATAAAGCAATGTTTCATCGGTCTATTGCCACAAAATCGTTATGTGCTGTCAGTTTTCTGTACGTCTAGAATTAATCATGTAAATCTGCGCTGAGCTGCAGCTATCACCCTAATCACGCCCGCAGGGATCTGCTTACCTCTGGTGTCACTGGATCTTTCTCCAGTAGCTGTAATGCTATTGGTTGAGCATGCGCAGATTACCTAATACCTATATGAGGTAGAAGACACTCATGGCCGCCTCGTCATTCTGCCAAATGCTCTGAAGATCCCACTGATACCAGCTGAAGATGCACCTAAAGACCCTAATGACAAGTAGATGACCCAAATGACCCCGAGTAATGACACATCCCTCAGACCCCTCACTGCAAACTCATTGCTCTGACAGCTGTTCTAACACAGCTCCGCTCAGCTATGCTCCGCTCTGCTCAGCCCTGCTATGCTCCGATCTGTTGTGCTCCGCTCTGCTATGCCTGCAGGACAGAGGAGATAGGGACAGATACAAAAGGAGAGACGGGAAGAGAGAAAGGAAAGGGACATACAAAAGAGGGAAACAGAATGAAATAAGGGGGGAATTAAAGAAAAAGTGTTAAAGAGAGAGAAGACAGGGAAAGAGAAAGACACAGGGAAGGAGAGAGACAGTTGGGGAGAGTAATTCTTTCCTTTAGGCTATGTTCATATCAGGCGGTTGTTTTATATATATTTTTTAATGCTAACTTCTAGCTGCATTTCACAGTACAGGTGTCACGGTTCACGGGGAGGATACCTTTATCATCCCCACCACTCACACCAATTTGTCATGAACCAGGGTTGTTTGGTTTCCCCTGGTGCCTTCTGAAAGGGATTTATCTACAGGTCCTTCTCAAAAAATTAGCATATAGTGTTAAATTTCATTATTTACCATAATGTAATGATTACAATTAAACTTTCATATATTATAGATTCATTATCCACCAACTGAAATTTGTCAGGTCTTTTATTGTTTTAATACTGATGATTTTGGCATACAACTCCTGATAACCCAAAAAACCTGTCTCAATAAATTAGCATATTTCACCCGTCCAATCAAATAAAAGTGTTTTTTAATAACAAACAAAAAAAACATCAAATAATAATGTTCAGTTATGCACTCAATACTTGGTCGGGAATCCTTTGGCAGAAATGACTGCTTCAATGCGGCGTGGCATGGAGGCAATCAGCCTGTGACACTGCTGAGATGTTATGGAGGCCCAGGATGCTTCAATAGCGGCCTTAAGCTCATCCAGAGTGTTGGGTCTTGCGTCTCTCAACTTTCTCTTCACAATATCCCACAGATTCTCTATGGGGTTCAGGTCAGGAGAGTTGGCAGGCCAATTGAGCACAGTAATACCATGGTCAGTAAACCATTTACCAGTGGTTTTGGCACTGTGAGCAGGTGCCAGGTCGTGCTGAAAAATGAAATCTTCATCTCCATAAAGCATTTCAGCCGATGGAAGCATGAAGTGCTCCAAAATCTCCTGATAGCTAGCTGCATTGACCCTGCCCTTGATGAAACACAGTGGACCAACACCAGCAGCTGACATGGCACCCCACACCATCACTGACTGTGGGTACTTGACACTGGACTTCAGGCATTTTGGCATTTCCTTCTCCCCAGTCTTCCTCCAGACTCTGGCACCTTGATTTCCGAATGACATGCAAAATTTGCTTTCATCAGAAAAAAGTACTTGGGACCACTTAGCAACAGTCCAGTGCTGCTTATCTGTAGCCCAGGTCAGGCGCTTCTGCCGCTGTTTATGGTTCAAAAGTGGCTTTACCTGGGGAATGCGGCACCTGTAGCCCATTTCCTGCACACGCCTGTGCACAGTGGCTCTGGATGTTTCCACACCAGACTCAGTCCACTGCTTCCTCAGGTTCCCCAAGGTCTGGAATCGGTCCTTCTCCACAATCTTCCTCAGGGTCCGGTCACCTCTTCTCGTTGTACAGCGTTTTCTGCCACATTTTTGCCTTCCAACAGACTTACCATTGAGGTGCCTTGATACAGCACTCTGGGAACAGCCTATTTGTTGAGAAATTTCTTTCTGGGTCTTACCCTCTTGCTTGAGGGTGTCAATGATGGCCTTCTTGACATCTGTCAGGTCGCTAGTCTTACCCATGATGGGGGTTTTGAGTAATGAACCAGGCAGGGAGTTTTTAAAAGCCTCAGGTATCTTTTGCATGTGTTTAGAATTAATTAGTTGATTCAGAAGATTAGGGTAATAGGTCGTTTAGAGAACCTTTTCTTGATGTGCTAATTTATTGAGACAGGTTTTTTGGGTTATCAGGAGTTGTATGCCAAAATCATCAGTATTAAAACAATAAAAGACCTAACAAATTTCAGTTGGTGGATAATGAATCTATAATATATGAAAGTTTAATTGTAATCATTACATTATGGTAAATAATGAAATTTAACACTATATGCTAATTTTTTGAGAAGGACCTGTATATCCCACTTCCTAGTTCCGACTTGGAACTTGCAGCTCTCTGGCACCCCTTACCCTCAGGTCAGTCAGGGTACTGAACATAGGATAATTAGTCGCCAGAAAGACTGCCTTACTTTGTACTGGCTATTGGGCACACTGCAGCGAGGGCGATATAACTACTCCCACTCAGGCGGGAACAATAATTATCAATGCCGCCAGTCGCTACAAAGCCTCCCAAACGCACAGGACAAATCCTCTGCCACCAGCTCAGATTTCTTAAATATTAACGGGTCCGGAGCCAATCCAGATTAGTAGCGTAATTCACTTCAGAGGACGTGACAGTTCGTTATAGAGCAAGGAGAGACAAAGCTAGTAATTTTATATATTTTACTCCAAAAAAGGTAGGCAGTGTTTACAGAAGAATAAAAAGATATTATAAAGAAGACAAGTATCGTATGTACAGTACAGTTACAAATAAAATGGGATTAAAGTTGAAAAAACACTTACATTTTGTTCAGATCATTTCATCTCATGGCTGACCATGTGCTCAGGGGGACACATCAAGATGCATATCACACATCTATCTAGCAGCTAGACCCCGGACAAAAGACCCTGGAAGACTTATGTCCCACTCAGTTATCTCCCAGCCCAAAACCAAGGCACTCCCCCTGTGGTGACCTCACTCAGGGGCTGAATCCTCCCCTTTCTTAGAGTTATGACAAACTATTTTTATACCTAGCTCGCTGTATGAACCTCGTATAAGAACGACACAATTATCAGGATGTGCACCACATCGGGGGGAATCTTTTAAGTGTTAACACTGCGTAGTTACATGACCCGCTTACGGAGGAACCCACTTCTTGTACTCTGTGGGTTTAGCTCCTAGCGATTTCAGTGAGCTATAGATCTCTCGATGGACATCGGAATATATAATCCTTATATCTCTAGCCCGGATCGTTGCCAAGATACCTAACCTTAAAAGAACAAGACTCCCATGCTTGCTTGTTATGGTTCTGGTGGTTAGGAACACATGAACTGACCTGATAAGTAAACCAAAATAAGGACAAGCTCTGGGAATGTGGGAACTTTACTGACCGCAATCCTGATCCTATCAAACACACACTATAGGCAGCCGTGGAGCGTACCTGACTCGGCCTAGACGCCTCTTCATAGCCTGAGAAACTAGCTACCCCTAGAGAGAAACAAAGCCTCACTTGCCTCAGAGAAATTTTCCCCAAAGAGTAGGCAGCCCCCACAAATAATAACGGTGAGTTAAGGGGGAAACACAAACATAGAAATGAAAATAGGTTTTAGCAAATGAGGCCCACTAGTAACTAAATAGTCAGAAGATAGCAAGGAATCTGTGCGGTCAGTATAAAATACTACAAAAATTATCCACGCAGAGAATACAAAAAGACCCCCACACCGACTCACGATGTGAGGGGCGCAACTCCGCACCCCAGAGCTTCCAGCTAGCAATCAAATAGCATATAAGCAAGCTGGACTGAACTCATCATATACTGAGAAACATTTTCAAAAAGCAATGAGCAAAAATGGACTAGTATGAACTTAGCTTCTCCATGAGGAGACAGGTCACAAGGGAAGTCCCAGAGAGATCTGAACCAGTACTGAATACAACGACAGCAGGCAACAAGTAAAGGTCCAGGTGGAATTAAATAGGCAGCAAGCCTAGCAGGAAACGAGGCAGCTGGAGTCCAGCTACAGACCAGCCGTAACACTCAAAGCCACCAGAGGGAGCCCAAGAACAGAACTCACAAAGTACCACTCATGACCACAGGAGGGAGCCCGAGAATGGAATTCACAACAGTACCCCCCCCCCTTGAGGAGGGGTCACCGAACCCTCACCAGAGCCCCCAGGCCGATCAGGACGAGCCAAATGAAAGGCATGAACCAAATCGGCAGCATGGACATCAGAGGCAACAACCCAGGAATTATCCTCCTGACCATAGCCCTTCCATTTAACCGAGTACTGAAGCTTCCGTCTCGAAATACGAGAATCCAAGATCTTCTCCACCACATACTCCAATTCTCCCTCAACCAACACCGGAGCAGGAGGATCAACAGAAGGAACCACAGGCACCACATACCTCCGCAACAATGACCTATGGAACACATTATGAATGGCAAAAGATGCTGGGAGGTCCAAACGAAATGACACAGGATTGAGGATTTCTGAAATTTTATAAGGACCGATGAAACGAGGCTTAAACTTAGGAGAGGAAACCTTCATAGGAACGTAACGAGATGACAACCATACCAAATCCCCCACACGAAGTCGGGGACCCACACAGCGACGGCAATTAGCAAAGCGCTGAGCCTTCTCCTGTGACAACGTCAAATTGTCCACTACGTGGTTCCAAATCTGCTGCAACCTATCCACCACAGAATCCACCCCAGGACAGTCAGAAGGCTCAACCTGACCCGAGGAAAAACGAGGATGAAAACCAGAATTACAAAAAAAAGGCGAAACCAAAGTAGCAGAACTAGCCCGATTATTGAGGGCGAACTCAGCCAATGGCAAAAAAGTCACCCAATCATCCTGATCAGCAGAAACAAAACATCTCAGATAGGCTTCCAAGGTCTGATTAGTTCGTTCGGTTTGGCCATTTGTATGAGGATGGAAGGCCGAAGAAAAAGACAAATCAATGCCCATCTTAGCACAAAAGGACCGCCAAAATCTGGACACAAACTGGGATCCTCTGTCAGACACAATGTTCTCCGGAATACCATGTAAACGAACCACATTCTGAAAAAACAGCGGAACCAAATCAGAGGAGGAGGGCAACTTAGGCAAGGGCACCAAATGGACCATTTTAGAAAAACGATCACACACCACCCAGATGACAGACATTCTCTGAGAGACTGGAAGATCCGAAATAAAATCCATGGAAATATGCGTCCAAGGCCTCTTCGGGACAGGCAAAGGCACAAGCAATCCACTGGCACGAGAACAGCAAGGCTTGGCCCGAGCACAAATCCCACAGGACTGTACAAAGGAACGCACATCCCGCGACAAGGAAGGCCACCAAAAGGACCTGGCCACCAGATCCCTGGTACCAAAAATCCCAGGATGACCCGCCAACACCGAAGAATGAACCTCGGAAATAACTCTACTGGTCCATCTATCTGGGACAAACAGTCTCTCCGGTGGACAACGGTCAGGTCTATTGGCCTGAAATTCCTGCAGCACCCGCCGCAAATCAGGGGAGATGGCAGACAAAATCACCCCCTCTCTGAGGATACCAGCCGGCTCAGAAACTCCCGGAGAGTCGGGCACAAAACTCCTAGAAAGGGCATCAGCCTTCACATTCTTTGAGCCCGGAAGGTACGAAACCACGAAATCAAAACGGGAGAAAAACAGCGACCATCGAGCCTGTCTAGGATTTAACCGCTTGGCAGACTCGAGATAAATCAAATTCTTGTGATCCGTCAAGACCACCACGCGATGCTTGGCTCCCTCAAGCCAATGTCGCCACTCCTCGAATGCCCACTTCATTGCCAACAACTCCCGATTACCAACATCATAATTCCGCTCGGCAGGCGAAAACTTTCTAGAAAAGAAAGCACATGGTCTCATCACCGAGCCATCAGAGCTTCTCTGTGACAAGACAGCCCCTGCTCCAATCTCAGAAGCATCAACCTCGACCTGAAAGGGAAGAGAGACATCAGGCTGACGCAAGACAGGAGCCGAAGAAAACCGACGTTTCAGCTCCTGAAAGGCCTCAACGGCCGCAGAAGACCAATTCGTCACATCAGCACCCTTTCTAGTCAAATCCGTCAAAGGTTTAACCACACTAGAAAAATTAGTGATGAAGCGACGGTAAACATTAGCAAAGCCCAAGAACTTCTGAAGACTATTCACCGATGTAGGTTGAGTCCAGTCATAGATGGCCTGGACTTTAACTGGATCCATCTCGATAGTAGAAGGGGAAAAAATAAAGCCCAAAAAGGAAACCTTCTGGACTCCAAAGAGACATTTAGAGCCCTTCACAAACAAGGTATTGGCACGCAGGACCTGAAACACCATCCTGACTGTTGTGAATTTACCTTTTGGCTCCCTCTAGTGGCTACTAGTGTTTTTACTCTGGGTATGTCTATCATCCCTTGTATGCTCACCTGGGTCGTTAGGTCAGGGGTGTTGCTATATTAGCTCCCTGGACCTTCAGTTCAATGCCTGGCAACGTTGATATCAGAGCTAATCTGTAGTGCTCTTGTCTACTGATCCTGGTTCCTGCTTGATTAAGCTAAGTCTGCTTTCTTGCTTTTTTGCTATTGTTTTTGTTTGCATTTTTGTCCAGCTTGTACATAATCTGTATCCTGTCCTTGCTGGAAGCTCTAGGGAGGCTGGAGTTCTCCCCCCGGGCCGTTAGACGGTTCGGGGGTTCTTGAATCTCCAGTGTGGATTTTTGTTAGGGTTTTCGTTGACCATATAAGTTATTTTACTACATTCTGCTATTAGTGAGTGGGCCTCTCTTTGCTAAACCTAGTTCATCTCTGTGTTTGTCATTTCCTCTTACCTCACCGTTATTATTTGTGGGGGGCTTGTATCCAACCTTTGGGGTCTATTCTCTGGAGGCAAGAGAGGTCTTTGTTTTCCTCTTCTAGGGGTAGTTAGTCCTCCGGCTGGCGCGAGACATCTAGCGACCAACGTAGGCATGTTCCCCGGCTACTTCTAGTGTTGGCGTTAGGAGTAGATATATGGTCAACCCAGTTACCACTGCCCTATGAGCTGGATTTTTGTACTTCGCAGACTTGCTGATATCTCTGAGACCCTCGCCATTGGGGTCATAACAGTTTGCCAGGCCAGTATTAAATGTTAAATGCATTGCAGAAGCGGGATTATAAGAAAGAAAGTTCTGAGTTTTTTTTTCTCTCTCTCATTTTTTTTTTTCTTTTCCCCTTTACATCTGAGTGGCTTGTGATTGCTGCAGACATGAATGTCCAGACCTTGATTACAAGTGTGGGCCAGCTTGCTGCTCGTGTGCAGGGCATACAAGATTATGTTACCAGAAATCCTATGTCAGAACCTAAGATACCGATTCCTGAACTGTTTTCCGGAGACCGATTTAAGTTTAGAAATTTCAGGAATAATTGTAAATTGTTTTTGTCCCTGAGACCCTGTTCCTCTGGAGACTCCGCTCAGCAAGTGAAAATTGTTATTTCTTTTTTATGGGGCGACCCTCAGGATTGGGCTTTCTCGCTGGCGCCAGGAGATCCGGCATTGGCTGATATTGATGCGTTTTTTCTGGCGCTCGGTTTGCTTTATGAGGAACCCAATCTTGAGATTCAGGCAGAAAAAGCCTTGCTGGCTATGTCTCAGGGCCAGGACGAGGCTGAAGTGTATTGCCAAAAATTTCGGAAATGGTCCGTGCTGACCCAGTGGAACGAGTGTGCATTGGCTGCAAATTTTAGAAATGGTCTTTCTGAAGCCATTAAGAATGTGATGGTGGGTTTTCCCATTCCCACAGGTCTGAATGATTCTATGGCCCTGGCTATTCAAATCGACCGGCGGTTGCGGGAGCGCAAAACCGCAAATTCCCTCATGGTGTTGTCTGAACAGGCACCTGAATTAATGCAATGTGATAGAATCCTGACTAGAAATGAGCGGAAAATTCATAGACGCCAGAATGGCTTGTGTTACTACTGTGGTGATTCTACACATGTTATCTCAGCATGCTCTAAACGTCTTACTAAGGTTGTTAGTCCGGTCGTCATTGGTAATTTGCAACCTAAATTTATTCTATCTGTAACTTTGATTTGCTCACTGTCATCGTATCCTGTCATGGCGTTTGTGGACTCAGGTGCGGCCCTGAGCCTTATGGATCTGTCATTTGCCAAGCGCTGCGGATTTGTTCTTGAGCCATTGGAAAATCCTATCCCTCTTAGGGGTATTGATTCTACGCCATTGGCAAAAAATAAACCGCAGTTTTGGACACAGGTTACCATGTGCATGACTCCCGAACATCGGGAGGTAATACGTTTTCTTGTTCTGCATAAAATGCATGATTTGGTTGTTTTGGGTTTGCCATGGTTACAGACCCATAATCCAGTCTTGGACTGGAAGGCTATGTCAGTGTCAAGTTGGGGCTGCCATGGAATTCATGGAGATTCCCTGCCCTTGTCTATTGCTTCTTCTACGCCTTCGGAAGTTCCGGCGTATTTGTCTGATTATCAGGATGTCTTCAGCGAGTCTAAGTCCAGTGCACTGCCTCCTCATAGGGAATGTGACTGTGTAATAGATTTGATTCCTGGCAGTAAGTTTCCTAAGGGGAGACTGTTTAATTTGTCGTTACCTGAACATACCGCGATGCGTTCATATATCAAGGAGTCTCTTGAGGAGGGGCATATCCGTCCTTCTTCTTCCCCTCTTGGTGCGGGATTCTTTTTTGTGGCCAAAAAGGACGGATCTTTGAGGCCTTGTATTGACTATCGGCTTTTAAATAAGATCACTGTCAAATTTCAGTATCCTTTGCCATTGTTGTCAGATTTGTTTGCCCGGATTAAAGGTGCCAACTGGTTCACCAAGATAGACCTTCGTGGTGCGTACAACCTTGTGCGCATTAGGCAGGGCGATGAATGGAAAACCGCATTCAATACGCCCGAAGGTCATTTTGAGTACTTGGTGATGCCATTTGGGCTCTCTAATGCACCTTCAGTTTTTCAGTCCTTCATGCATGACATTTTCCGGAAGTATCTGGATAAATTTTTGATTGTTTATCTGGATGATATTCTGTTTTTTTCTGATGATTGGGACTCGCATGTGGAGCAGGTCAGGATGGTTTTTGAGATTTTGCGTGAAAATTCTTTGTTTGTAAAAGGCTCAAAGTGTCTCTTTGGTGTACAGAAGGTTCCCTTTTTGGGGTTCATTTTTTCCCCTTCTGCTGTGGAGATGGATCCAGTCAAGGTCCGAGCTATTCATGATTGGACTCAACCCTCGTCAGTTAAGAGTCTTCAGAAGTTCTTGGGTTTTGCTAACTTCTACCGTCGTTTTATCGCAAATTTCTCTAGCGTTGTTAAACCGCTGACGGATATGACCAAGAAAGGCTCTGATGTAGCTAACTGGGCTCCTGCTGCCGTGGAGGCTTTCCAGGAGTTGAAACGCCGGTTTACTTCGGCGCCTGTTTTGTGCCAGCCTGACGTCTCACTTCCCTTTCAGGTTGAGGTGGATGCTTCGGAGATTGGGGCAGGGGCCGTTTTGTCACAGAGAGGCCCTGGTTGCTCTACTATGAGACCTTGTGCCTTTTTCTCTAGGAAGTTTTCGCCGGCAGAGCGAAATTATGATGTGGGCAATCGGGAGTTATTGGCCATGAAGTGGGCATTTGAGGAGTGGCGTCATTGGCTCGAGGGTGCTAAGCATCGGGTGGTGGTCTTGACTGATCACAAAAATTTGATGTATCTCGAGTCTGCTAAACGCCTGAATCCTAGACAGGCCCGCTGGTCATTGTTTTTCTCCCGTTTTGACTTTGTGGTCTCGTATTTACCAGGTTCTAAGAATGTGAAGGCCGATGCTCTGTCTAGGAGCTTTGTGCCTGATGCTCCTAGAGTCGCTGAACCTGAGGGTATTCTTAAGGAAGGAATTATCTTGTCAGCGATTTCTCCAGATCTGCGACGTGTGTTGCAGAGATTTCAGGCTGGTAGGCCTGACTCTTGTCCACCTGACAGATTGTTTGTGCCTGCTAAATGGACCAGCAGAGTCATTTCCGAGGTTCATTCCTCAGTGTTGGCAGGGCACCCGGGAATTTTTGGCATCAGAGATCTGGTGGCCAGGTCCTTTTGGTGGCCTTCCTTGTCAAGGGATGTGCGGTCATTTGTGCAGTCCTGCGGTACTTGTGCTCGAGCTAAGCCTTGCTGTTCTCGTGCCAGCGGGTTGCTCTTGCCCTTGCCTGTCCCGAAGAGACCTTGGACACACATCTCTATGGATTTCATTTCGGATCTCCCGGTGTCTAAAGGCATGTCTGTCATCTGGGTGATATGTGATCGTTTCTCCAAGATGGTCCATCTGGTTCCTTTGCCTAAGCTGCCTTCCTCTGCTGATCTGGTTCCTGTGTTCTTCCAGAACGTGGTTCGTTTGCACGGCATTCCTGAGAATATTGTGTCGGACAGAGGATCCCAGTTTGTTTCCAGGTTCTGGCGATCCTTTTGTGGTAGGATGGGCATTGATTTGTCGTTTTCGTCCGCTTTTCATCCACAGACTAACGGACAAACGGAACGAACTAATCAGACTCTGGAGGCGTATTTGAGGTGTTTTGTCTCTTCTGATCAGGATGATTGGGTGACCTTCTTGCCGTTGGCTGAATTTGCCCTTAATAATCGGGCTAGTTCTGCCACCTTGGTTTCGCCATTTTTCTGCAACTCTGGTTTCCATCCTCGTTTTTCCTCGGGACATGTGGAGCCTTCTGACTGTCCTGGAGTGGATTCTGTGGTGGATAGGTTGCAGCGGATCTGGAATCATGTGGTGGACAACTTGAAGTTGTCACAGGAGAAGGCTCAGCGTTTTGCCAATCGCCGCCGCGGTGTGGGTCCCCGACTTCGTGTTGGGGATTTGGTATGGCTGTCTTCTCGATTTGTTCCTATGAAGGTCTCCTCTCCCAAATTTAAGCCTCGATTCATTGGTCCTTACAAGATATTGGAGATCCTTAATCCTGTATCCTTTCGCCTGGATCTTCCGGTGTCGTTTGCCATTCACAACGTATTTCATAGGTCCTTGTTGCGGCGGTACGTTGTGCCTGTGGTTCCTTCTGCTGAGCCTCCTGCTCCAGTGTTGGTTGAGGGCGAGTTGGAGTACGTGGTGGAGAAGATCTTAGATTCTCGTCTCTCCAGGCGGAGGCTTCAGTACCTGGTCAAGTGGAAGGGCTATGGTCAGGAGGATAATTCCTGGGTGGTCGCCTCTGATGTGCATGCGGCCGATTTAGTTCGCGCCTTTCACGCCGCTCATCCTGATCGCCCTGGTGGTCTTGGTGAGGGTTCGGTGACCCCTCACTAAGGGGGGGGGGTACTGTTGTGAATTTACCTTTTGGCTCCCTCTAGTGGCTACTAGTGTTTTTACTCTGGGTATGTCTATCATCCCTTGTATGCTCACCTGGGTCGTTAGGTCAGGGGTGTTGCTATATTAGCTCCCTGGACCTTCAGTTCAATGCCTGGCAACGTTGATATCAGAGCTAATCTGTAGTGCTCTTGTCTACTGATCCTGGTTCCTGCTTGATTAAGCTAAGTCTGCTTTCTTGCTTTTTTGCTATTGTTTTTGTTTGCATTTTTGTCCAGCTTGTACATAATCTGTATCCTGTCCTTGCTGGAAGCTCTAGGGAGGCTGGAGTTCTCCCCCCGGGCCGTTAGACGGTTCGGGGGTTCTTGAATCTCCAGTGTGGATTTTTGTTAGGGTTTTCGTTGACCATATAAGTTATCTTACTACATTCTGCTATTAGTGAGTGGGCCTCTCTTTGCTAAACCTAGTTCATCTCTGTGTTTGTCATTTCCTCTTACCTCACCGTTATTATTTGTGGGGGGCTTGTATCCAACCTTTGGGGTCTATTCTCTGGAGGCAAGAGAGGTCTTTGTTTTCCTCTTCTAGGGGTAGTTAGTCCTCCGGCTGGCGCGAGACATCTAGCGACCAACGTAGGCATGTTCCCCGGCTACTTCTAGTGTTGGCGTTAGGAGTAGATATATGGTCAACCCAGTTACCACTGCCCTATGAGCTGGATTTTTGTACTTCGCAGACTTGCTGATATCTCTGAGACCCTCGCCATTGGGGTCATAACACCTGACCTGCTTCACATGAGACTCCCAATCATCAGAAAAGACCAAAATATCATCCAGGTACACAATCATAAATCTATCCAGATACTCTCGGAAGATGTCGTGCATGAAGGACTGAAACACGGAAGGGGCATTAGAAAGCCCAAAAGGCATCACCAAGTACTCAAAATGACCTTCGGGCGTATTAAATGCTGTTTTCCATTCATCGCCCTGCTTTATACGCACAAGATTATAAGCTCCTCGAAGATCTATCTTGGTGAACCAACTGGCCCCCCTAATCCGAGCAAACAGATCGGACAGCAGAGGCAAAGGGTACTGAAATTTGACCGTAATTTTATTTAGAAGGCGATAATCTATACAGGGTCTCAGAGAACCATCCTTCTTGACCACAAAAAAGAACCCTGCACCCAAAGGTGACGAGGACGGACGAATATGCCCTTTCTCCAAAGACTCCTTTATATAAGTCCGCATAGCGGTATGTTCTGGTACAGATAAATTAAAAAGTCAACCCTTAGGGAACTTACTACCAGGAATCAAATTTATAGCACAATCACAATCCCTATGAGGAGGTAGGGCACTGGATTTGGGCTCATCAAATACATCCTGGTAATCCGACAAAAATTCAGAGACTTCAGAAGGAGTAGAAGAAGCAATTGACACCAAAGGAACATCGCCATGTACCCCTTGACAACCCCAACTTGACACCGACATTGCTTTCCAATCCAGGACTGGATTATGAACCTGCAGCCATGGCAGACCCAACACGACAACATCATGCAAATTATGTAAGACCAGAAAGTGAATAACCTCCTGATGTGCAGGAGTCGTACACATAGTCACTTGAGTCCAGTACTGAGGCTTATTCTTGGCCAATGGCGTAGCATCAATTCCCTTTAGTGGAATAGGGAATTGCAATGGCTCCAAGATAAAACCACAGCGCCTGGCAAATGACAAATCCATCATATTCAGGACAGCGCCTGAATCCACAAAAGCCATAACAGAGTAGGATGACAGAGAGCAAATCAAAGTAACAGACAAAATGAATTTAGGCTGTACAGTACCAATGGTGACAGACTTAGCGAACCTTTTTGTGCGCTTAGAACAGTCAGAGATAACATGAGTGGAGTCACCACAGTAAAAGCACAACCCATTCTGACGTCTGTGATCTTACCGTTCAATTCTGGTCAGAATCCTGTCACATTGCATAGACTCGGGCTTCTGTTCAGAAAACACCGCCAGATGGTGCACAGGTTTGCGCTCCCGCAAACGCCGATCAATCTGAATGGCCAAAGACATTGACTCATTCAGACCCGCAGGCGTGGGGAACCCCACTATAACATCCTTAAGGGCTTCAGAAAGACCCTTTCTGAAAATCGCTGCCAGGGCACACTCATTCCATTGAGTGAGCACAGACCACTTCCTAAACTTCTGACAGTAAACCTCTGCTTCATCCTGACCCTGAGAGAGAGCCAGCAAAATCTTTTCTGCCTGGTCCACTAGATTAGGTTCCTCATAAAGCAATCCAAGCGCCATAAAAAACGCATCCACATTTAGCAATGCAGGATCTCCTGGCGCCAGGGAGAATGCCCAATCTTGAGGGTCACCACGTAACAAAGAAATAATAATTTTAACTTGCTGAGCAGGGTCACCAGAGGAACGAGGTCTCAGAGAAAGAAACAATTTGCAATTATTTTTGAAATTCAAAAACCTAGATCTATCTCCAGAGAACAGCTCAGGAATTGGTATTTTAGGTTCAGACATAGGACTGTGAATTACATAATCCTGAATGCTTTGTATCCTTGTAGCGAGCTGATCCACACAAGAGGACAGACCTTGAACGTCCATATCTGCAGCTGAGTCCTGAACCACCCAGAGATTAAGGGGAGGAGAGAGGCTAAAAACACTGCAGAGGAAAAAAAAAACCTCAGAGCTTCTCTTATCCCTCTTTTGCGATGCATTAACACTTTACAGGCCTGCTGTACTGTTATGGTTCTGGTGGTTAGGAACACATGAACTGACCTGATAAGTAAACCAAAATAAGGACAAGCTCTGGGAATGTGGGAACTTTACTGACCGCAATCCTGATCCTATCAAACACACACTATAGGCAGCCGTGGAGCGTACCTGACTCGGCCTAGACGCCTCTTCACAGCCTGAGAAACTAGCTACCCCTAGAGAGAAACAAAGCCTCACTTGCCTCAGAGAAATTTTCCCCAAAGAGTAGGCAGCCCCCACAAATAATAACGGTGAGTTAAGAGGGAAACACAAACATAGAAATGAAAATAGGTTTTAGCAAATGAGGCCCGCTAGTAACTAAATAGTCAGAAGATAGCAAGGAATCTGTGCGGTCAGTATAAAATACTACAAAAATTATCCACGCAGAGAATACAAAAAGACCCCCACACCGACTCACGATGTGAGGGGCGCAACTCCGCACCCCAGAGCTTCCAGCTAGCAATCAAATAGCATATAAGCAAGCTGGACTGAACTCCTCATATACTGAGAAACATTTTCAAAAAGCAATGAGCAAAAATGGACTAGTATGAACTTAGCTTCTCCACGAGGAGACAGGTCACAAGGGAAGTCCCAGAGAGATCTGAACCAGTACTGAATACGACGACAGCAGGCAACAAGTAAAGGTCCAGGTGGAATTAAATAGGCAGCAAGCCTAGCAGGAAACGAGGCAGCTGGAGTCCAGCTACAGACCAGCCGTAACACTCAAAGCCACCAGAGGGAGCCCAAGAACAGAACTCACAAAGTACCACTCATGACCACAGGAGGGAGCCCGAGAACGGAATTCACAACACTTGCTGTACCAATTTTAGCCAGTATCAGGTGGGAGGGGGGATGAGGGATTTTACACAGAGTCTGGCTTTCGCAGCACCAAGACATAAACATTCCTGAAGGAGGGGGAAATGAGGGGTTTAGGATTACATACGCAGGTACAGGAAACTGCAGCTGAGAGTTCTGTATGTGTAATTGAAGTATATAATTGAAGAAACAGCCGCACTCAAGATATGGATTTTCAAATGTGTAATATAGATGAAGTTTATTGAAGTCACAACAGTAATATTAAAGTGTCAAGGTAACGTTTCGACCCCGTAATGGGTCTTTATCAAACCTCACTTTTGGTAGAGATAAGAATAGGGAGAAGAAGCCGCAGTGGAAAAATGTAGGAGCTCCCATCACCACAGGCACCTTCTACAGCTTCCGCAGCTCTCACCGGGACCCTTGTCCTTCTCCGTGCCCTGCTGGACTCTCTCATATATTGCCTATAGCCCTACCTGGGAGCCCCTACATTTTTCCACGGCGGCTTCTCCCGATTCTTATCTCTACCAAAAGTGAGATTTGATAAAGACCCATTACGGGGGTCGAAATGTAGGAATCTGCAGCACTGAGGAGAAGCAGGCAGGTCAGGGATCTGCAGCACTGAGGAGAAGCAGATATGACAGGGATCTGAAGCACTGAGGAGGAGCAGAGAGGCCAGGAATCTGAAGCACTGAGGAGGAGCAGAAAGGCCAGAGATCTGCAGCACTGAGGAGCAGAGAGGCCAGAGTTCTGCAGCACTGAGGAGGAGCAGAGAGGCCAGGGATCTGCAGCACTGAGGAGGAGCAGAGAGGCCAGAGATCTGCAGCACTGAGGAGGAGCAGAGAGGCCAGGGATCTGCAGCACTGAGGAGGAGCAGAGAGGCCAGAGATCTGCAGCACTGAGGAGGAGCAGATATGACAGGGATCTGCAGGACTGAGGAGGAGCAGATATGACAGGGATCTGCAGCACTGAGAAGCAGATATGACGGATCTGCAGCACTGAGAAGCAGATATGACGGGGATCTGCAGCACTGAGGAGAAGCAGATATGACAGGGATCTGCAGCACTTAGAAGCAGATATGACAGGGATCTGCAGCACTGAGGAGAAGCAGATATGACAGGGATCTGCAGCACTGAGAAGCAGATATGACTGATCTGCAGCACTGAGGAGAAGCAGATATGACGGATCTGCAGCACTGAGGAGAAGCAGATTTGACGGATCTGCAGCACTGAGGAGAAGCAGATATGACAGGGATCTGCAGCACTGAGGAGAAGCAGATATGACAGGGATCTGCAGCACTGAGGAGGAGCAGATATGACAGGGATCTGCAGCACTGAGGAGGGGCAGATATGACGGATCTGCAGCACTGAGAAGCAGATATGACAAGGATCTGCAGCACTGAGGAGAAGCAGATATGACAGGGATCTGCAGCACTGAGTACAAGCAGATATGACAGGGATCTGCAGCACTGAGGAGAAGCAGATATGACAAGGATCTGCAGCACTGAAGAGGAGCAGAGAGGCCAGAGATCTGCAGCACTGAGGAGAAGCAGATATGACAGGGATCTGCAGCACTGAGGAGAAGCAGATCTGACAGGGATCTGCAGCACTGAGGAGAAGCAGATATGACAGGGATCTGCAGCACTGAGGAGGAGCAGATATGACAGGGATCTGCAGAGAGGCCAGAGATCTGCAGCACTGAGGAGGAGCAGAGAGGCCAGAGATCTGCAGCACTGAGGAGGAGCAGAGAGGCCAAGGATCTGCAGCTCTGAGGAGGAGCAGAGAGGCCAGAGATCTGCAGCACTGAGGAGGAGCAGAGAGGCCAGGGATCTGCAGCACGGAGGAGTGGAAAGGCCAGAGATCTGCAGCACTGAGGAGGAGCAGATATGACCGGGATCTGCAGGACTGAGGAGGAGCAGATATGACAGGGATCTGCAGCACTGAGGAGAAGCAGATATGACAGGGATCTGCAGCACTGAGAAGCAGATATGACGGATCTGCAGCACTGAGAAGCAGATATGACGGATCTGCAGCACTGAGAAGCAGACATGACGGATCTGCAGCACTGAGAAGCAGATATGACAGGGATCTGCAGCACTGAGAAACAGATATGACAGGGATCTGCAGCACTGAGGAGAAGCAGATATGACTGATCTGCAGCACTGAGGAGAAGCAGATATGACAGGGATCTGCAGCACTGAGGAGAAGCAGATATGACGGATCTGCAGCACTGAGGAGAAGCAGATATGACAGGGATCTGCAGCACTGAGGGGAAGCAGATATGACAGGGATCTGCAGCACTGAGGAGGAGCAGATATGACAGGGATCTGCAGCACTGAGGAGGAGCAGATATGACAGGGATCTGCAGCACTGAGGAGGGGCAGATATGACGGATCTGCAGCACTGAGAAGCAGATATGACAGGGATCTGCAGCACTGAGGAGAAGCAGATATGACAGGGATCTGCAGCACTGAGGAGAAGCAGATATGACAGGGATCTGCAGCACTGATGAGGAGCAGATATGACAGGGATCTGCAGCACTGAAGAGGAGCAGAGAGGCCAGAGATCTGCAGCACTGAGGAGGAGCAGATATGACAGGGATCTGCAGCACTGAGGAGAAGCAGATATGACAGGGATCTGCAGCACTGAGGAGAAGCAGATATGACAAGGATCTGCAGCACTGAGGAGAAGCAGATATGACAGGGATCTACAGCACTGAGGAGGAGCAGGGTGCTACTGGGAAATGTGGTTTTAGTAGATATGAATAGGGCCTTTTAGTTCTGAGAAACTGGATGCACCGTGGGACAGGTACAGAAGAAAAAATAAAAAAAAGGATAGAAGAAAGAAGCTTTATGTTGTGTTTAATCTATTAATAATAGTCCTGCACATACTGCACTTTGTAATGACGACTGCCAATGTGGAAATAACTAAGCAGCTGCTGTTCCTGCAGCAGCCACCAGGGGCAGACCGCAGCGACCACACATCCCCTTCCTCAGTAAATAATCATTGTATTTCTATAGCGCCAACATATTCTGCGGCACTTTACAATTACAGACAATGAATCTCGATTACATTGTGAGATTTTAATGTTTTTAGGTTTTTCTATTGGCTGGAAGAAAACGGAAGAAGAGTAAAACCTCGAATTATCTCATCTCCATAGATCCAACCGACTTGTCGCGGGGAGGAGAGAGTTTCATCGGCAAACTCCGGTAATGAGATTACAGATCAATGTCCCAGATAAGAGTCACATGGACGACAGTAACCACGTAATCATTGCAGGTCAAACCTGATGGGCACCAAGTTCACAGTCTACGATAACGGGGTGAACCCGGTGAAGACTTCCTCGAGTCTGGAGGCGAGCAACTTACGTCAGGAACTCGCTGCCATCTGCTATGTGAGTGACAGGGACTGTAGCTTACTGATCGACTCTGGGCTTCACATCTGGACCATGTTCGAGATCTCTGCTTACTGTCAGTGACCGTACACATACATCACCTCCACCTAGTGAGCCGAGTGCTGGAGGACACACACGCTCAGCCCCTTCCATCTAATGAGCCGAGTGCTGGAGGACACACACGCTCAGTCCCCGCCACCTAATGAGCTGAGTACTAGAGGACATAAGCTCCATCACCTCCACCAAATGAGCTGAGGGCTGGAGGACACATGCTCAGTCACCTCCACCTAATGAGCCGAGCGCTGGAGGACACACGCTCAGTTACCTCCACCTAATGAGTCGAGTGCTGGAGGACACACACGCTCAGTCACTGCCACCTAATGAGCCGAGTGCTGGAGGACACACGCTCAGTCACCGCCACCTAATGAGCGGAGTGCTGGAGGGCACACACACTCAGTCCCTCCACCTAATGAGCTGAGTGCTAGAGGACACACGCTCAGTCACCTCCACCTAATGAGCCGAGTGCTGGAGGACACACACTCC
The DNA here is from genome assembly GCF_051348905.1 of Ranitomeya variabilis. Taxonomy (NCBI): domain Eukaryota; kingdom Metazoa; phylum Chordata; class Amphibia; order Anura; family Dendrobatidae; genus Ranitomeya; species Ranitomeya variabilis. The sequence continues at coordinate 420,271,055 of NC_135233.1, forward strand.
ATCACCTCCACCTAATGAGCTGAGTGCTGGAGGACACACGCTCAGTCCCCTCCACCTAATGAGCCGAGTGCTGGAGGACGCACGCGCTCAGTCCCCTCCACCTAATGAGCCGAGTGCTGGAGGACACATACGCTCAGTCCCCTCCATCTAATGAGCCGAGTACTAGAGAACACACGCTCCATCACCTCCACCTAATGAGCTGAGCACTGGAGGACACACACGCTCAGTCACCTCCACCTAATGAGAAGAGTGCTGGAGGACACACACGCTCAGTCACCTCCGCCTAATGAGCCGAGTGCTTGAGGACACACCAGCTTAGTCCCCTCCACCTAATGAGCCGAGTGCTGGAGGACACATACACTCAGTCCCTTCCACTTAATGAGCCGAGTGCTGGAGGACACATACGCTCAGTCCCCTCCATCTAATGAGCTGAGTGCTGGAGGACACACTCTCCATCACCTACACCTAATAAGCTGAGTGCTGGAGGACACACAGGCTCAGTCACCTCCACCTAATGAGCCGAGTGCTGGAGGACACACAGGCTCAGTCCCTTCCACCTAATGAGCCGAGTGCTGGAGGACACACGCTCAGTCCCCTCCACCTAATGAGCCGAGTGCTGGAGGACACACACGCTCAGTCCCCTCCATCTAATGAGCTGAGTGCTGGAGGACACACTCTCCATCACCTCCACCTAATGAGCCGAGTGCTGGAGGACACATGCGCTCAGTCCCCTCCATCTAATGAGCCGAGTACTGGAGGACACACGCTCCATCACTTCCACCTAATGAGCTGAGCGCTGGAGGACTCACGCTCAGTCACCTCCACCTAATGAGAAGAGTGCTGGAAAACACACACGCTCAGTCACCTCCGCCTAATGAGCCGAGTGCTGGAGGACACACCAGCTTAGTCCCCTCCACCTAATGAGCCGAGTGCTGGAGGACACATACACTCAGTCCCTTCCACCTAATGAGCCGAGTGCTGGAGGACACATATGCTCAGTCACCCCCATCTAATGAGCTGAGTGCTGGAGGACACACTCTCCATCACCTCCACCTAATGAGCTGAGTGCTGGAGGACACACAGGCTCAGTCCCCTCCACCTAATGAGCCGAGTGCTGGAGGACACACCGGCTTAGTCCCCTCCACCTAATGAGCCGAGTGCTGGAGGACACATACACTCAGTCCCTTCCACCTAATGAGCCGAGTGCTGGAGGACACATACGCTCAGTCCCCTCCATCTAATGAGCTGAGTGCTGGAGGACACACTCCATCACCTCCACCTAATGAGCTGAGTGCTGGAGGACACAAAGGCTCAGTCACCTCCACCTAATGAGTCGAGTGCTGGAGGACACACAGGCTCAGTCCCCTCCACCTAATGAGCCGAGTGCTGGAGGACACATACACTCAGTCCCTTCCACCTAATGAGCCGAGTGCTGGAGGACACATACGCTCAGTCCCCTCCATCTAATGAGCCGAGTGCTGGAGGACACACACGCTCAGTCCCCTCCATCTAATGAGCTGAGTGCTGGAGGACACAGTCCATCACCTCCACCTAATGAGCCAAGTGCTGGAGGACGCATACACTCAGTCACCTCCATCTAATGAGCCGAGTACTAGAGGACACACACGCTCAGTCCCCTCCACCTAAAGAGCTGAGTGCTGGAGGACACATACGCTCAGTCCCCTCCATCTAATGAGCCGAGTACTAGAGGACACACGCTCCATCACCTCCACCTAATGAGCTGAGTGCTGGAGGACACACGCTCAGTCACCTCCACCTAATGAGCCGAGTGCTGGAGGACACACAGGCTTAGTCACCTCCACCTAATGAGCTGAGTGCTGGAGGACACACACGCTCAGTCCCTCGACCTAATGAGCCGAGTGCTGGAGGACACACAGGCTCAGTCACCTCTACCTAATGAGCTGAGTGCTGGAGGACACACACGCTCAGTCCCTCCACCTAATGAGCTGAGTGCTGGAGAACACACACGCTCAGTCCCTCCACCCAATGAGCCGAGTGCTGGAGGACACACACGCTCAGTCCCTCCACCCAATGAGCCAAGGGCTGGAGGACACGCTCAGTCACCTCCACCTAATGAGCCGAGGGCTGGACGACACACACGCTCAGTCCCTCCTAATGAGCTGAGGGCTGGAGGACACACACGCTCAGTCCCTCCACCTAATGAGCCGAGTGCTGGAGGACACACACTCAGTCACCTCCATCTAATGAGCCGAGTACTAGAGGACACACGCTCCATCACCTCCACCTAATGAGCTGAGTGCTGGAGGACACACGCTCAGTCACCTCCACCTAATGAGTCGAGTGCTGGAGGACACACAGGCTTAGTCACCTCCACCTAATGAGCTGAGTGCTGGAGGACACACACGCTCAGTCCCTCGACCTAATGAGCTGAGTGCTGGAGGACACACAGGCTCAGTCACCTCCACCTAATGAGCTGAGTGCTGGAGGACTCACACGCTCAGTCCCTCCACCTAATGAGCTGAGTGCTGGAGAACACACACGCTCAGTCCCTCCACCCAATGAGCCAAGGGCTGGAGGACACACGCTCAGTCACCTCCACCTAATGAGCCGAGGGCTGGAAGACACACACGCTCAGTCCCTCCTAATGAGCTGAGGGCTGGAGGACACACACGCTCAGTCCCTCCACCTAATGAGCCGAGTGCTGGAGGACACACACACTCAGTCACCTCCACCTAATGAGCCGAAGGCTGGACGACACACGCTCAGTCACCTCCACCTAATGAGCCGAGGGCTGGAGGACACACACGCTCAGTCCCTCCTAATGAGCTGAGGGCTGGAGAACACACACGCTCATTCCCTCCACCTAATGAGCCGAGTGCTGGAGGACACACACACTCAGTCACCTCCACCTAATGAGCCGAGGGCTGGAGGACACGCTCAGTCACCTCCACCTAATGAGCCGAGGGCTGGAGGACACACACGCTCAGTCCCTTCTAATGAGCTGAGGGCTGGAGGACACACACGCACAGTCCCTCCACCTAATGATGCGAATGCTGGAGGACTCACATGCAAAATACCTCTATGTAATGAGCTGCAGCTGATCCCGGACTTCCTCATCATGTTCAGTCCATACGAAGTTGCATAAATCTAAATATTGGCCTGCACTCTATAATAGGTCGGGGTGCTGGTAAGACAGACCGTATGGTCTAATAACAGAATATGATAAATCTACCGCACTCCCTAATGAGTGGCTTTATTAGGAGCGAAGTATCCCTGTAATTTCCAGAGGCGGTAATTGCTCTCTAGATGTGTGACCTGGTTAGTGATCCGTTTCAGAATGGGGACCTTAATGGGTAGTATGTGGTCTAAGCGGCATCTGCATCTTGCTAATATAAATTCCTTAATGAAAATGTTTAGAATTGAGAGTCCTCAGTGGTTGATACCTTTTAACCCCTTCACCCCCAAGGGTGGTTTGCACGTCAATGACCGGGCCGATTTTTACAATTCTGACCACTGTCCCTTTATGAGGTTATAACTCTGGAACGCTTCAACGGATCTTGGCGATTCTGACATTGTTTTCTAGTGACATATTGTACTTCATTATAGTGGTAAAATTTCTTCAATATAACTTGCGTTTATTTGTGAAAAAAACGAATATTTGGCGAAAATTTTGAAAATTTCGCAATTTTCCAACTTTGAATTTTCTAAAAACTGCACCCCTCAAGGTACTCAAAACCACTTTCAAAAAGTTTATTAACCCTTCAGGTGTTTCACAGGAATTTTTGGAATGTTTAAATAAAAATAAACATTTAACTTTTTTTCACACAAAATTTATTTCAGCTCCAATTTGTTTTATTTTACCAAGGGTAACAAGAGAAAATAGACCCCAAAATTTGTTGTACAATTTGTCCTGAGTACGCTGATACCCCATATGTAGGGGTAAACCACTGTTTGGGCGCATGGCAGAGCTCGGAAGGGAAGGAGCGCCATTTGACTTTTCAATGCAAAATTGACTGGAATTGAGATGGGACGCCATGTTGCGTTTGGAGAGCCCCTGATGTGCCTAAACATTGAAACCCCCCACAAGTGACACCATTTTGGAAAGTAGACCCCTTAAGGAACTTATCTAGATGTGTGTTGAGCACTTTGACCCAACATGTGCTTCACAGAAGTTTATAATGCAGAGCCGTAAAAATAAAAAATCATATTTTTTCACAAAAATGGTCTTTTCGCCCCCAATTTTTTATTTTCCCAAGGGTAAGAGAAGAAATTGGACCCGAAAAATTGTTGTGCAATTTGTCCTGAGTACGCTGATACCCCATATGTGGGTGTAAACCATTGTTTGGGCGCAGGGCAGAGCTCGGAAGGGAAGGAGCGCCATTTGACTTTTCAATGCAAAATTGACTGGAATTGAGGTGGGACGCCATGTTGCGTTTGGAGAGCCCCTGATGTGCCTAAACATTGAAACCCTGTACAAGTGACACCATTTTGGAAAGTAGACCACTTAAGGAACTTATCTAGATGTGTGTTGAGCACTTTGACCCAACAAGTGCTTCACAGAAGTTTATAATGCAGAGCCGTAAAAATAAAAAATCATATTTTTTCACAAAAATGATCTTTTCGCCCCCATTTTTTTATTTCCCCAAGGGTAAGAGAAGAAATTAGACCACAAAAGTTGTTGTGCAATTTGTCCTGAGTACGACGATACCCCATATGTGGGGGTAAACCACTGTTTGGGCGCATAGCAGAGCTCGGAAGGGAAGGAGCGCTATTTTACTTTTCAATGCAAAATTGACTGGAATTAAGATGGGATGCCATGTTGCGTTTGGAGAGCCCCTGATGTGCCTAAACATTAAAACCCCCCACAAGTGACACCATTTTGGAAAGTAGACCCCCTAAGGAACTTATCTAGATGTGTTTTGAGAGCTTTGAACCCCCAAGTGTTTCACTACAGTTTATAACGCAGAGCCGTGAAAATAAAAATTCTTTTTTTTTTTCACAAAAATGATTTTTAGCCCCCAGTTTTGTATTTTCACAAGGGTATCAGGATAAATTGGACCCCAAAAGTTGTTGTCCAATTTGTCCTGAGTACGCTGATACCCCATATGTGGGGGGGAACCACTGTTTGGGCGCATGACAGAGCTCGGAAGGGAAGGAGCGCCATTTGGAATGCAGACTTAAATGGATTGGTCTGCAGGCGTCACGTTGCATTTGCAGAGCCCCTGATGTACCCAAACAGTACAAACCCCCCACAAGTGACCCCATATTGGAAACTAGACCGCCCAAGGAACTTATCTAGATGTGTTGTGAGAACTTTGAACCCCCAAGTGTTTCACTACAGTTTACAACGCAGAGCTGTGAAAATAAAAAATCTTTTTTTCCCCACAAAACTTATTTTTTGGCCCCCAGTTTTGTATTTTCCCAAGGGTAGCAGGAGAACTTGGACCCCAAAAGATGATGTCCAATTTGTCCTGAGTACGCTGATACCCCATATGTTGGGGTAAACCCCTGTTTGGGCACACGGGAGAGCTCTGAAGGGAAGGAGCACTGTTTTCCTTTTTCAACGCAGAATTGGCTGGAATTCAGATCGGATGCCATGTCCCGTTTGGAGAGCCCCTGATGTGCCTAAACAGTGGAAACCCCCCAATTATAACTGAAACCCTAATCCAAACACACCCCTTACCCTAATCCTAACAGTAACCCTAACCACTCCTCTAACCCAGACACACCCAACCCTATTCCCAACCGTAAATGTAATCCAAACCCTAACCCTGTCTTTAGCCCCAACCCTAACTGTAGCCCCAACCCTAGCCCCAACCCTAGCCCTAACCCTAGCCCTAACCCTAGCAATAACCCTAGCCCTATCACTAGCCGTAACACTAGCCCTAGCCCTAACCCTAGCCCCAACCCTAGCCCTAACCCTAGCCCTAACCCTAGCCCTAACCCTAGACCCAACCCTAGACCCAACCCTAGCCCCAACCCTAGCCCCAACCCTAACCCTAACCCTTGCCCTAACCCTAGCCCTAACTCTAGTCCTAACTCTAGTCCTAACCCTAACCCTAATGGGAAAATGGAAATAAATACATTTTTTAATTTTTTTATTTTTCCCTAACTAAGGGGGTGATGAAGGGGGGTTTGATTTACTTTTATAGCGGGTTTTTTAGCGGATTTTTGTGATTGGCAGCCGTCACACACTGAAAGACGCTTTTCATTGCAAAAAATATTTTTTGCGTTACCACATTTTGAGAGCTGTAATTTTTCCATATTTGAGTCCACAGAGTCATGTGAGATCTTGTTTTTTGTGGGACGAGTTGACGTTTTTATTGGTAACATTTTCGGACACGTGACATTTTTTGATCGCTTTTTATTCCGATTTTTGTGAGGCAGAGTGATCAAAAACCAGCTATTCATGAATTTCTTTTGGGGGAGGCGTTTATACCGTTCCGCGTTTGGTAAAATTGATAAAGCAGTTTTATTCGTCGGGTCAGTACGATTACAGCGATACCTCATTTATATCATTTTTTTTATGTTTTGGCGCTTTTATACGATAAAAACTATTTTATAGAAAAAATAATTATTTTGGTATCGCTTTATTCTCAGGACTATAACTTTTTTATTTTTTTGCTGATGATGCTGTATGGCAGCTCCTTTTTTTGCGGGACAAGATGACGTTTTCAGCGGTACCATGGTTATTTATATCAGTCTTTTTGATCGCGTGTTATTCCACTTTTTGTTCGGCGGTATGATAATAAAGCGTTGTTTTTTGCCTCGTTTTTTTTTTTTTTTCTTACGGTGTTTACTGAAGGGGTTAACTAGTGGGGCAGTTTTATAGGTTGGGTCGTTACGGACGCGGCGATACTAAATATGTGTACTTTTATTGTTTTTTTTATTTTATTTAGCAAAAGAAATGTATTTATGGGAATAATATTTATTTTTTTTTTCTTTATTTAGGATATTTTTTTATTTATTTTTTTACACATGTGGGGAATTTTTTTTTTACTTTTTTACTTTGTCCCAGGGGGGGACATCACAGATCATTGATCTGGCAGTGTGCACAGCACTCTGCCAGATCTGCGATCTGCTGTGCAGGGCTGCAGGCTTACCAAGTGTCTGCTCTGAGCAGGCACTCGGTAAGCCACCTCCCTCCCTGCAGGACCCGGATGCCGCGGCCATCTTGGATCCGGGACCTGCGGCGAGGAGGGAGGTAGGAGACCCTCGGAGCAACGCGATCACATCGCGTTGCTCCGGGGGTCTCAGGGAAGCCCGCAGGGAGCCCCCTCCCTGCGCGATGCTTCCCTATACCGCCGGTACACCGCGATCATGTTTGATCGCGGTGTGCCGGGGGTTAATGTGCCGGGGGCGGTCCATGACCGCTCCTGGCACATAGTGCCGGATGTCAGCTGCGATATGCAGCTGTCACCCGGCCGCGATCGGCCGCGCTCCCCCCGTGAGCGCGGCCGATCGCGTATGACGTACTATCCCGTCGGTGGTCATACGGGCCCACCCCACCTCGACGGCATAGTACGTCAGATGTCAGGAAGGGGTTAATGGCTAACTGAAAAGATGGTAACAAATTACAAGCTTTCGAGACTACTCGGGTGTCTTCATCAGGCATAGACTAATACAAATTCTGAAGAATCACATATTTATGCACAACATAGCACAGAACAAAAAAAAAAAATCATGGATAAGACAGGTGGCATGAAGCAGAATTACCATGAGTGATAAACAGTTATGTCCATAAATATTGGGCCAGTTCTTAGATAAGGAATGTTTTATTGTCCTCTGATTGGGGTCTCGTTCTGTTGTGATGACCCCACATGGTCTGAGGGGCAAGTTCCTTAGTTGATGTAAAAAGACATAAATCCATGCGACACATTCATTCCACCACTAAGGGTATGTGTCCACGTTCAGGATTGCATCAGGATTTGGTCAGGATTTTTCATCAGTATTTGTAAGCCAAAACCAGGAGTGGGTGATAAATACAGAATTGGTGCATATGTTTCTATTATACTTTTCCTCTAATTGTTCCACTCCTGGTTTTGGCTTACAAATACTGATGAAAAATCCTGACCAAATCCTGAACGTGGACACATACCCTAAGACTGTCAAAGGTCGTCATCAGTTTATATTCCCAGACTCTTCTGTCTCTCTGAGATTGAAGTTACCTTTCAATACAAGTAATTTCATGTCCATAATGCTATGATTTGGGAGACAAAAATGTATTGCCACAGGTAGATCCATTCTTTTTCTCTTATTGTATGGCGGTGAGAATTCATTCATGTTCTAAGCTTTTGCCCTGTCTCCCCCACATACAGACCCCCAGTTGGACATTTAGTACAAATAATTAGGTACACCACATTAGATGTGATGCAGCTGAAAGTACCTGGTATCTAGTAGTCACAGCACACAGCAGGACGCAGGAGCGTCGCTCATTCACCTGATAAGGTTTCCATATTCATTAAGGAATTTATATTAGCAAGATGCAGATGCCGCTTAGACCACATACTACCCATTAAGGTCCCCATTCTGAAACCGATCACTAACCAGGTCACACATCTAGAGAGCAATTACCGCCCCTGGAAATTACAGGGATACTTCGCTCCTAATAAAGCCACTCATTATACCTGGATTAAGCGACCTTAGACTAAGACCCGGGAGGGTCGAAACGTCCGATTGTTGTGTCGCATGTACACATTGTACCAAGTCACCTTTGTTTTGATCCGATATATATGACTGATTCTAATTTCTACTTGTATTTGAATAAATTAGCATTTCAAAATCTATATTTCTGTATGAGATATTCCACTTAGGGAGTGCGGTAGATTTATCATATTCCATACGAAGTTGCAGACAGTAACGCCATCGCTGACTGGGGGCCAGGCTCATGTGTCATAACAGCACATGAGGGGAGTATAATAATAATAATAATAATCTTATATAGTGCCAACATATTCCGCAGCGCTTTACAGTTTAACAGTTTCAAACACAACAGTCATGGGTAACAATGTTAACAATACAGTAATAAAGCAAAATAAGACATAATAAGACGACCCTGCTCGTGAGAGCTTACAATCTACAATGAGGTGGGGGAGATACAAAGTACAGGTGTGTATTTACAATGATGTATTTACAATGATGGTCCAGCCATCTTCAGGGGGTGGGAGGTAGATGGAGATAGTGAATGGGCTACACACACACAAACATAAAATTAGTTTGATTAGGGAACGTGGTAGGCCGCTCTGAACAAATGAGTTTTGAGCGAGCGCCTAAAACTATGCAAGTTGTGGATGGTTCTAATATCTTGGGGTAGAGCATTCCAGAGGATTGGCGCAGCGCAGGAGAAGTCTTGGAGTCGGGAGTGGGAGGTACGGATTAGTGCAGAGGTTAGTCGAAAGTCGTTTGCAGAGCGCAGTGGTCGGTTAGGCCGATAGACAGAAATGAGGGAGGAGATGTAAGGGGGTGCCGCACCGTGGAGAGCTTTGTGGGTGAGAACAAGTACTTTGAATTGTATCCTGTAATGAATGGGCAGCCAGTGTAACGACTGGCGAAGAGCGGACACATCCGAGTAACGATTAGCCAGATGGACAACCCTAGCTGCCGCATTAAGGATAGACTGGAGAGGGGAAAGTGTCGTGAGGGGGAGGCCAATTAATAGAGCGTTACAGTAGTCCAGATGGGAGTGGATTGGGGCGACAGTGAGAGTTTTTGTTGTTTCCATGGTGAGAAATGGGCGGATTCTAGAGATGTTCTTTAGGCGTAAGCGGCATGAGCGGACAAGAGATTGTATATGGGAGGTGAAGGAGAGATCGGAGTCAAACATAACACCCAGACAGCGTGCCTGCTGCCGGGGTGTTATTATGGTGCCACCCACGGAGAGGGAAATGTCAGATTTAGGGAGGTTAGTAGAAGGCGGGAGCAGAAGAAGTGCAGTTTTGGAGAGGTTGAGTTTCAGATAGAGAGCGGACATGATGTTGGAGTCTGCAGACAGACAGCCAGTGGCGCTCTGTAGTACAGCGGGGGTAAGGTCAGGGGATGACGTGTATAGTTGTGTGTCATCAGCATAAAGATGGTATTGAAAGCCAAATCTGCTGATGATCTGTCCAATTGGGGCCGTGTAGAGGGAGAAGAGAAGGGGGCCAAGGACTGAGCCCTGAGGTACCCCGACAGTGAGAGGAAGAGGAGATGAAGTGGAGCCAGAGAACAGAACACTGAAGGAGCGTTCAGAAAGATAGGAAGAGAACCAGGAGAGAGCCGTGTCCTTAATGCCTAGTGACTGGAGCCTAGAGAGTAGGAGAGGGTGGTCAACCGTGTCGAAAGCTGCAG